>NC_135839.1:13825000-14425000 GCF_029677425.1 Wolffia australiana | reverse complement strand
TTCTGAATAAGTATTATATGGTGGATAGGTTCTAGGAGATCGATCTCCACACAGACTCACGCATATCCTGGGTGGTTGAACAAAGGGACGTCTTTGTCCAATCATTTAAAGCCGACAACACCTACTAGTGACTCTAGGGCTGTGGCCATAAAGAGGTGAGGTTTTAGTCCTGGGAAGCCTATCCATACGGGGACATAGTGAGGAGAATGATCTCGTGAGCTCATCTGCTCTGCCGTCCAGCGATAGGTATGCATTGTGGATCCACTAATCGACCACGTGGTACGACTCAAGCCTTTGGGAAGTCAGCTTCTAGTTGGAAGTAGATAAATACACTCCGATGGTTACGAGGCCCGATGACCACTAGTCCAAGAAAGTTCCCAGGTGCTAGATATTCTCGAGTGACATCATCGATGAGGGGTCACTCAACAGCAAATATCCCTATTAGAGTGTAAGCAAATGGCACTGCCATTCGCGAGACCTCCTCTTTTGAGAATGCAATGAGTCACAATCCCTCGTATTTGGTATAACCTCGCTTCAGAGTCCTATCGTTGTATAGGGGGGAAAATATGGTCTTCGCTGTTACTTGAACGATAGACATCTGTGAAGATCCAGCCACTATCGCCGCCCAAGTCTTCGGTAGTGTCGATCCGGATGGTCGCTCTGCTATCTCTAGACCTCTCTTCTCGTTTCGTGCAGGTTCCATCGGTGTGGTATCTGCTGCTGAGCCTATCTAGTCAGGGCGACAAGGGCCTTCGTTCCTGTAGCCTAGGTCAGTCAAGTCATCACGGGCCAGTTTGGACATGACAACTCTAACAAAATCGATTGAGTTTACTTGAACCAATTTTGTTGAGTGAACTCGATCTAGGTGGACTAAGTCATCTAGAGCCGAAGTGGTCGGGTTGACTTCGGTTGTGTCCACCAAGTATCTAGGCAGGTGGGATCCGGCTAAGTCAACTAGGACGTCCCGGTCAGCAAACTTCTGTATGCATCTTGTTCCTTATTTACCTGGGTGCACTGCGTTTTCAAAAGCCAGGGGCACTGAGTCTGACCCCAGCGATTTGATCGGGTTAACCGGGACTGGGTTTGCTTGTTTTGCCAAGTCAAACCCAGCCGGTTGCACCAAGTCGACACATACTATGTTAGCAAGTTCAATCGGATTGAGCCTTGCCAGTTTGACCTGGCCAACCCCTTTTGGGCCTCCAAGTCGGACCCAGTCGATTCAACCAGGTCAACCAGGTCAGAAGCAACCAGGTCTGCCTGGTCAAACCCGGTCGAGTAACCCAGGTTGACTTGGTCGGATTCAGTTGCGTCAACCAGGTCGGGCACAACCTAGTTGACAAGGGTGACCTAGTCAGAATCAATTGGGTCGACCTGGTTGGACCTAGCTGGGTTGACTAGTTCCACCAGGTCGGCCAAGTCAACCCAGTCAGAATTGGCCAGGTCGACCGGGTCGGACCCGACTGAGTCGGTAGGGTCGACCCGGTCGGGACTAGTCGACTCGGATGGGCAATACTCAGCTGAGTTCACACATGGGTCCTGCTGAGTTGTCTCAATGGACCTATCAGTGCCGTCCGTTCGATGGTCCAATGATGTATCCAATGGTGTTGGTAGCTTGGAAAGGTCAATAAAATCGGGCAGCGTACTCAACAAGGTGTCCAATAATACATTTAATGCCTTATCGGTGTTTGAGGTTTCAGAGTCGACGGTTGCGCACGTGGCACATCTAATGGCTGAGAATTGATCTATCAAGCTTTGATATTGAGTCTCCACCGTCAGATCTGATGTGTCCAGAGCGCCAGTTCAAAGAGAAAAAGGTAGAGTTATGAGCTATTGGCATTTAATGCCAACAACTCAATTTTATGACCAAGGAAAGGAGGGTCCACGGGACCATCATGTAGACCGTCGCGATCATGACACATGGTCAAGGCGACAGTCCAGATGGGCTCATCGATTGCCACGTCGCCAAGTGCCGCGACAACATTTAATGTTGTCGGTGGGCAGATGACGATTATTATTATTATTTCTCTTATGAATTTTTTTGTTTTTCTTGAATGGATTAGGACCGCCCAATTCATTCACGCTGTTAGAACTGACACCGTGGATGCTCCCTAGGGCAAACATGGCTCCAATGTGCTCATTTGATGCATTTGACGTGTTTGACACATCAATCAAGCCATTATACAGCCATTGGCTGATTTCATTCCCCACAGCTGTGATGTCTGACATGTTTGACACATCAGGCGGGCGATTGTGGGGCCGGTCCAGCTCAGTGGCCCGCCTTGGATTGCGGGCCACTCGAAAAAGAGAACGAAGGAAAAGCAGAAATCAAAATTTTATCATCTAATTCGTGCTAAAATAAACAGATTCAAAGGGGGAGAATGCTACCTCCCGATGCACCTTGCTAAGACGAACAGATTAAGCACAAATTTGAAGTATATGTAGTTCCTGAGTCACAATAATTTTGAAAATGAAAAATCAGAACAAAAAATTACCTCGAAACTTCAATCCCTTGTATTTGGAGTTATACTGTTCCGTTTAAGACAATTTTTGGATTGTTTCCAATGGACTGGAACCTCCCAAATTCAATGGAACTAGTTTCAGCTTGATCCAAGGTTGGACACAAATGTTATGGCCAAATTGCCTCTCATAGAGGAGAGAGTAGCTCTCAAATCTTCAGTCCCCTCTATTTGCAATTATATTGCTCCGTTTAAGGCAAATTTTGGGTCATTTCCAATGGATTGAAGCCCTCCAAATCCAATGGAAATGTTTCAACTTGATCAGAGATCGGGCGCAAATTTTTTGACTAAATCGCTGTGGACGATTTAATCAACACATCTAGGCATGAAGAATCTTTTGAGTTGGGTCTTGTGTTAACAATTTGTTTCCAAGAAGGGTATGACCTAGGTTGAATTATCTCAGCCCTCTTGAATCATCATTTAATAAGTATTGAAACCCTAATATTTTTCCCTCTAGAATTGATCTTTTGATCACCACTAACTAATCAAATTATTTTATCATTAAAGGTTTATAAATTTATTGATTTAACTCAAATATCAATGACAAAAATTAACACCCAAAATTTGAGTTCGTCAATGGGCGTCCGTGTTGGGGAATGGTTGCCATAAGATATTTTTACACTATTCCTTGGGTGATTATCTTTTTTTCACTAATATCTGTTGAGATTAAATCAGGTCATAAAATCTTAGTATCACCCTAGAAGCAGGTACATAGTTATTTTCTATTTGTGTTAATTATTATGTTTAGGGAATTAGCATTACTCATATTTTAAAGTACAAGGAATAGCAAAAGAACAAAAGAAAGTGATGTCGAACGTCGTCTAGGATGAAGTCCGATCGGTACCAAGATGATGCTTGATTACCTAGATAGTGATGTCGAAAGTTGTTAACGATGTCGTCCAACGGATAAACCCTAAGGGGTATGTAACTACAGAATGATGCGTCCTACGTGGACGTACTTGCTGGCCCCGACTCAATGGGGTGTGCCAAACTCCGAGCCCCGAAGGAGTTGCCCGGTGACGGCAAGGGTGACCTCATGACCCTTATTGGAGAGACGACGACATCTACGGCCCCCAACAGAATTAAATCCGTAGGAGCTCGCACATAATACATGAGCTCGACCCATACCAGTAGGACACTCAACTTTGTAGTTTCTCTCAATTCTCCCTCACCTACCTCTAGCCCAAGCGCAGTGGAGCCAATCGACAGAATACTGCAAGAACTATTATAACAGATGAGTGGGGGAAGGCGTACCTCGTCGACGGGATGCTTGATGTCACCGTCTTTGTCGATTGCAGTAACAGGTGTGGGTTGCATGTAGAGAGGAGCCAGAGAGGAGTCGGCATGGCTTGACTGGCGGTAGGGCGCAGGAGTAGTTGGCGAAGTTTGAGGGCGAGGAGCTGAGAGAGTCGGTAGCGGTGGCATCGACCGATGGCATGATGAACAAATGGCTGGAAAAAACTCATCTAGCGACAGCTTGAAGGCAGGCGGATGGTGCACGCCATCAAAGATCGCCATCGACATCATCTGCGCCGCGCACCCACGACGTTGAAGACCAGGTGAAGCTGCTCCAGTTCCTTTTCCATTTTCTCGTCTCTCTCTCTCATGTTTTTGTCTTTTTTCGTTCTCGTCTATCCCATTTTCATCGTATTTTGTCGCGTTTGCGATGTCTTTCGTCCCATCCGTCGCTTGTCGTCGAGGGGGATGGGCTTCTCTATAACCCCTCCCCCTTGCTTCTCCCCTTTTCCTCTTCTTATTTCCCTCTAATTTCCTCTTTATTCCCCTTTGTTTTCTTCTTGTTTGTAAGGGGAGCCCATTTATAAGGGCTCCCCAAATGGACCTTTTAAGGCCCACTTAGGGGCCCATTCCCCCCCCCCCCTATATAAGGGAGGAGATGGGCGCCCTAAGTTCTGAGACCAGTAATTTTCATAGAAGCATTTCATCGACCAGGTTGCCGGTCTCCCTTCCTCGTTAAGAGAAGAACACAAGGGAAGGTTGAAGAAGAAGTAGCAGGGAGAAGAAAGAACGAGGAGAAGGAAGGAAAGGGAAAGCAAGGGAGGTGAGAAGGACATGAAGGTGGGCAGGGCATCTCCTCCCTGATTTGTGCACACCTTCTCCCCCCTCCCTCAAATCCTCTAATCGCCACCAATGACGCCCGACCACCGTCAGAATTGTGCTGCCACCATTCGCAAGTTTCCGCCGTGGACATGCTCTGAGATCGACTTCTTGGCAGGAACGTCCACAATCTCGGATTGGAACCTAGTAGTCTTGGTGATTCTGGGCTAGGAGCCTAGCTTGGGGCCCTCTCCATTTGGATTGCCTGACAGGATTTCCCTTCCTCCGGACTCGCAAAATCATGCCAAACAGGCGCGAGAGACACTATTTGTCGATGGCCTTGGTCAAATCGGCGACGGTGGCATCCTCCGCCATCGCCAGCTGTGATAGGAGAATTCTCCATCCTCTGAGTAGGTGAATCATCAGCTAATTGGCTATCGCAAAGATCTAACACCAAGGGACTTTGTCGTTCGTCGGGCTGAGCAGTCCTCCGGGATCGGTCAGACTCTGACCATGACCTTGTCCTACGAGCGTCCTAGCGCCAACCTTCTGGGCACCGTCGATCGCCTTCACACCGCGTATGGGCGGAATATAACCACGTACAAGTGTGAACGTGACGCGACCACCCTGGACTTTTAGGATGGCGCAAGGGGTGCTGACGGCTGGGTCACACCCCCTCATCTGCCACCAATCTGGATGAGTTGTCCGTGGATCACCAGTGAATTACCAATGTGCTGAGCGCCATTGCTTGCGACCCGTTGCCTGACTCCGCCGCGCCACTTCACCAAAAGGCGCGCCCAAAAATGGCCGGACACTCGAGCCTGCTCACGGCGGCTCCTCTATACGCCCCTCTTCCTCCAATCCTTGCATACGCTCCGGTATCATCGCATCGGTCGTCGAGCAGTTGTGACCTCTCCGGTGCCTCTTCATCGAACCCGCTCCGACCGCCGACTGTCCACGACTCCCTGCATCACGAGCCACACCATTGAGGTATGCCGTACTCTCCCAATGCTCGTTTATTTACTTCTTGCAGTGTATTTATGTCCCAACTCCACCGCGCTTGGGCTAGGTAGGTGAGAGAGGTTAAACGAGAGATAACTATGATTCTGAGTGTCTCACCAGTACGGACGAGTATGTCCGTTACGTGCAAGCCCAATGGATTGATTCCATTCGGTCATAGACATCCTCGTCGCTCTGACGAGGTTCGAGAGACCACCGTCGACGTCGCTTGATGACTCCCATCCCAGCTTGGAGCTCGTCGCCTCCCTCAAGTTGGAGCCTGCACGTACACTACGTAGGGCATTCAGCATCTCGTAGTTACATACCCATAAGGGTTTCATCCGTCAGACAACAACACTGTCAAAGTTCGATACCATCATCACTTATCGGCACCGAACCATTATATTCTGTGTCGATCGGACGACGTCCTAGATGATGTCTGACACCACAGGTGGCCATCAATTCAGGAAAGGATCCGAGCAGTCTCAACAGGGGTCTGGGGTCGGTGGAGGGCTTATCGGCAATACTCGGCACGATGGTGGGTCCAGAGCGGTCATTCCTTTGTTGAGGGGCTGGTTTTGATCGTGGGGCAACAGTTTCCAACCGCGGGTAGTGTACTAACCACACAAGTGGCCATCCCTGCTGAGAATCATCGGCGCTCACTGGTAGAGGGGGGGTCAACAGTCGTTTCTAGACCCAAATCGAGGTTTTCCCATTGTATGAGAGCTGGTTGGATGCAGAATTTAGCCTCCAATGACTCTGACTGGGGCTGATTCTTGATCATCCATGGTGGTGCAAGGAGATCCATGACAGAGTTGCACCTGTTAATAGTGAGGGCCAACCTATTGCTGGCGTGGATCAGCGACCTACCGAAAGAGATCAGTCTGTGGCGGTGCTCAGGACCCACAATCAGATTGCACCCGCTCAATGGCATGGCCAACTGGATGCTGGCATGGTTTAGCGGCCCGCTGAGTGAGAGTCTCGAGCTTGCAAAGCGGAGGGGCCTTGAGGGTCCCACCCTCGCAGACCGCGAGAAGACTAAGCGACTCCCATTTTTGCGCGGTCAGCTAGCCGATGGCTGATCCACGTAGACGCAATATGAACAGCAGCTACACCAGACGGCATGGATCTCATTTGGGGTATGAAGCGGAGATGACTCTTCCAGGAGCGGCGGTGACTTGTCAATTCCAGGGGGAGAAGGTGCTTAACCGGCAGTGAATCCCACCCTAGTTCCCTCTACCCTGGCTTTCTCTTCCTTCCTTCTTCTTCTTTTTTTTTCTCTCACGGTGAGACCAAGAAAAAGAACACTTCACAAATGATATTTCCTGGTCTGTCTTTCTTAGGGCGCTACCCCTTCCATTAAATAGGGAAATTGGGATGGGCCCTAAGGAGGTCCACTAAGGGGGGGAGAAATAGTCTTTAAGGGTTCCTTATATAAGGGGCCCCTATTACAACCAAATAAAAGAAAAAAGAAAACATAAAATGGGTAGGAGCATATGACAAGATGGACACATTACGACAAGACGACTAGAAGAGACCGAAAACACAAACACGTCTAAACGAAGAGGGCAAAAAGAAATCAAAACGCAATAAAGATACCAGCGTGATTTCACCCCGTATATTTGAATCCTGGTGTCTTCATGGATGCATTGGCTTAGCTGACCGACCGTCGATTATGAGAATGACAGTGCTAAAGGCCTCATTGAGGGAGCAAGCTGGCGCGCTCCATCAGATAGAGAGATCAAGACCAGTAAAATGATGTTGAATGGGGGGAACCTCTAACGATATAGATGCCATGAATGATGTTGAACATTATGTCATAACCAAATAAGGAGGGCCAGTAAATAGAAGACCAAGATTAAATGAGTATATTACTCCTCCAAGGTATGAAATGCTTCGAAAACCTAATGCTCTGATTGCTGAAGGGTTGAATTTTAAGATAGATCATCATATGATTAAACCCCTTCCAAATTATGATGGTTTATCTCAAGAGAAACCTTATAAAAATTTAGAATAATTCACACTCATTTCTCGAACCTTTCATTTATGTAATGTCACTAACAAAGTCATCAAAATGAGATTGTTTCCATGTATTGGCGATAAAACTCTTAGTTGGTTTATTTCCCTATCCATGATTGTTTTATACTTGGTGGGAAATTGAGATTGCCTTATTGAAGAATTTTCAATCTATAGGGAAAACTAATGCGTATAGGTGAGCTTTATGAGAATTCAACCGGGACCCAAAGAATACTTCAAAGAAGCATGGGAGAAATTAAGAGAATTAACACAAAATTGTCCACATCACGGTATAGAAGTGTGGTAGATTGTCAAAAGCTTTTACACAATGTTAAGAGACCAAGATGGGAAGATGATCGATGCCGCTAGTGGAGATACATTTATGCATACATATCTAGATGAGGGTATCGAGATTTTAGAAACCCTTGTAAAGAATGATACCTATTATGCCACCCTCAACCGCCATGGAAGAAACACAATTCTGGAAGAGGTGGAATGACCAAGGCAAGTGCTGATGAATCTTATTTCTGAATTGACCAATTAGTTAAAGCAACTTCTGATTTAACTACACGATTAGATAAGAAGAGCACTTATGATGCACCTTGACCATCTCAACTAGATATATCATTAGGCCATCATTTTTCTAGTGTTGATCATGTTGAGGTACATTTTACTTAACACAAAAAAGTTATAGCCATTGTTAATTCTAGGATGAATAGAACTATTGGTTAAAATTCTTGGAATCCTATCAATAACACATAAAATAGGCCTAACATGCAAATGACTTCTTATCCTGCTAATCCCTCATTCTTTCAGCAGCAAGAGCAAAGGAGTCTCTATCCACAGGGTCCAAAAAACTCCTTCCAGTCAAACACTAACCCATCTTATGATGGGCTACAAAAGATTGTGTAGGGAAAATAAGACAAGATGAAGCAAAGGCTAGCGCAAATGTGGGGAATGATGCAAAAGTTCAAGAAGGAGATGGAGAGAATGACAGAAGAGCAATATGAAAGGATGGATTATAAACAAAAATGTAAATTGGACAAAAATGGTTCCCACAACCATGAAAAAGACCTACTCCTAACTCAGCATGAAATAATCCCAGAAATTTAGATTATCTTAATTTTCATATTGTGAGTGAAACTCATCAGCTTGCAATTTCTAAGTTGGGCAATGGAAAAGTGTTTCCTGATATTTCTGAAAATCTAGAGGAAATGGGATAATCTCATGAGGATGTAGAAGAAATAAGGAAAAGACCTGATCCTAAATATTATGTGCTAGCCATTCCTTTTCGTCATGCTTTGAAAACTTCTAAGATAAAATGAATTTCTAATGATGTGCATCTTCTTGAAATTTTCTATTAAAACCTCCTTTGATTAAACCAATTCAACATATTTCCTTATATATTATATTTTTGAAAACTTTTTGCACACCTAGTAGGAAGCAAAAAGGATCCAATTAACTTAACATGTGAGTTCTATTCTATAATACCTTCCTGAAAAAGAATCCCCCACGTTCGCTCCCGGACGCCACTGTCCACATGCAGCTGCCCATGAGAGGTTTTCCGTAGCATTTAGCTGATTTTTAGCTTCAGAGGCCTACCGCGGGCGGCCATGTGCGAGCGTGTAAGGGCGTGGGCAGGCGATTGACCTACCGTGCGCATGCCTGGGCGCTAGTGCCCGTATGTGGCAGCCCTTGAGAGGTTACTCCTGGTACTTAGCCAATTTGGGCCTGCTGCAGGCGTCCTTGCACGGGCACGTGGCCTGCCTTGCACTTGCCTGGGCGCCAGTGCCTATATGCGACTACTCATGAGAATTTACTCCTGGTATTTAGCCGAGTTTTATCTCCGAAGGCCTGTCACAGGCGGCCGTGCGCATTATTGGGTTGATGCATAGCATGCTGCACGCGGGCCCGGGCACCATTGCCTGCACGCGGCGTCCCATGCAAGGTTACCTCTGGTACTTAGTCAATTTTTGGCTCCGCGGGCCTCCTAAGGGCAGCCGTGGTTGGGCTCCTAGGACTACTGTGCGTGCAGCTGGGAGCCACTACCTACAAAGAGCTAGCCATGGATGGTTACACCCATCTGACGTGACTGACTAGTATCACTTGATCTGTGTGACTATGCGACCTGACGGGTTCGGCTGACCACCATGACTATTTCGTATGACGTCTCTCACTCGAACAGATCCGAACAACGTCACGTACAGGTGTGATGGGTTTGATCGACCTAAGTGACCTGGCCTACGTGACCAACCCGATCTGTGTGACCGTGCCACGCGACGGGTTCGGCTGAACCGACAGGACCGCTACGTATAACACCTCCGACCAAACAGACCTGACCAATGCCATAGACTCATGTGATGGGTTCGGCCAACTCAAGCGACTTGTCGAACGTGATTGACCCACATCATGGGTCGTCCCAAACTGACTTAACCCATGTGACCCATCCATACGACGGGTCAGAGCCAACCGATGTGACGTAGCTGAACTAATCTGGACAGGGATTCATCAAAACTTATGACAAAGACCAAGAAGTCATCCATAAACACCTTCATTGTTTCCCATATTAGGTAAGAGAAGATTACAATCATGGATCTCTAGTAAATTTGGGTTATTACATCGCCCAAATGGCATTCATTTGAATGCACAAGTCCCAAATGGACACGTAAAGTTGTTTTCTCTTTGTCCACCTGGGGATGAAATCTAATTCTACCCTAAATAATCATCTAAAAAGTAACAATATGATTTTCCTGCCAAACATTCAACAATCTGATCAATATAAGGAAGAGGAAAATGGTCTTTCTTTGTTGAAGAGTACAGCTTGCGTTAGTCACTACAAACTCTCCACTTGGTGGGAAGTCCAGTTTGAATCTCCTCCCCTTTCTTGTTCCTAGCCTCTGTAATTACAGCTTTCTTTGGCACAACATAGATGTGTTTCATCCAAGGGATGCGCAATATAGGATCAATGCTGCTTTCTTGTAGCCACTTCATAATCTCATCCTTTACACCATAAAACCTTTGGGTTTAGTTATTTTTGAGCTTCCCTCATAGGCCTAGCATTCTACTCGAGGAAAATCCTATGCATACATAAGGCCCAGTCTAGTCTTTTAATGTGAGTGACTGACCAATCTAGAGCACCACTATGTTCCGTAACTAAGTTGAGTAGTCTGTCTTCTTAGCCACACATACGCGATTGCATGTTTCTCCTGTCCTTGATCCAAAAAATCATATTTCAATGCTGATGGTAGAGGCTTAATTTCCACACTAGGTTATATACTTTTCTCTTAAAGTCCATTCTCAGAGTTCTCCATTTGATTTAATGACTCTATAATGTTTTGCCCACTACTTCATACACAATTTCTAATGAAACACAAGTTGTAGATGGTATTTCATTAGTTGTGCAATGTTCAGCTTCACTTTCTCATTTTTCACTTTCAATTCCATCCAACCTTTTTTCCATGCCATCATGGCATTGGCCATTGCTAAGAAGAGTTGTCCCAAAATCAAAAAGTTAATCTCTATGAAAAGTGGCATACATTTCATCTCCTAGTTGAAGCTCTATGAAAAGTGGCTTATATTTCGTCTCCTAGTTGAAGATTTATGAAAATGGCTTAAATTTCATTTGCTAGTTAGAGCTCTATGAAAACTGGTTTGAGTTCCCTAAATTAAAAAATAAATAAATATAGATTTCACCATAATGTTAACTGATGCTCTACTGCCAATTAATGACCTTATAAATGTCATGTCTCCAATCTGACATCCGATCAAAGGTGCTCTAAGACCTCTTCCTTTCTGCGACATTTGACCTAAGCGAACTGAGCTGATACTCTCACTCAGCTAAAGTTTCTTAGTGATTTGCTTAGTGGTCCATGATCCCCTCACTCATCTTGATCGTATGTTGTTCAAAGCTTTCAAACAACTTTTGTGTTGCTTTTGAGCTCTTTGTTGGTGATTTATTGAGCACTATAGGCGAAGGGACATGTTGAGTGTAGGTTCATGGTTTTGAATCCTCACTCTCATCAATGACTACGCAATTCGGACCTTCACCTTTGGCTTCTGCTTCAAGCTGATCCTCAAAAGATAAATCCATATAAACATAAAGTAATGTTTTTCCACTTTTTAGTTGTGTTATGGCATTCAAATGATAGTTTCCTTGATCATCTATGTGAATCTGGTTCACTTGATGCTTGATATGTGGGGCACCTAAGTTCGTAGGATTTTCAGCTGGTTAAGAGGGGAGTTCATATGCAAATTTCACTTTTTTCCTTCAGCGTTAGATGCATTAGGAATCTCTAATCTCTCCACCCGTTACGAGCCACTCATTTTGTCCATCATCCATCTCAGCATATCAAGAGTGGAAAGATCACTAGGTGCAGGAGCACTTTGAGCTCATGGTGATGCTTGGTAATGGGTACTCGGAGGTTGCTGATATGTCTAGTCAGGTTCCATCCTAGGTCCAGGTGAATAACTAGTGATAGGGCGGCTACCATGCTTACTACCCTAGTAGCTATTATTATTGGCGTTACCTCGATACAAAGGCCCATTTTTGACCTTGTCTATTGTATTGATTGTAACAGTTTTTCTTTTGAACTGCCATCATATTCCTCATGCTCTGAGTTGGCACCGACCGTATGAGAAGGCATCCCACATCTTATTTGATCTGTGAGGTCACTCGATTGAGTTAACCTCTCCACCAATATATTTTGATATTACACTAGCTTATCTATTATATCCATCATCATGTCTATCTGGAAAGTTTCAGATCTATGATGCCCCCACTCTTAGGGGTAATTTCCCAATTAGTATAGGCTAGTGCAGCATGATGCCCACTAATTTCTGCTATGAGTTCTAGCAGCTCCACTGTTTTATCATCATCCTTGCTCAAAAATCTCCTCTATTTTGTACATTAAACATCATTCTATCATGATGACTAAATCCTTCATAGAAGATTTTCAAAATATTGTGCTCTGGTACATAGTGATGAAGGCAAGTCCTAGTGTATTCCCTCAAACGCTCTCATGCCTCATTGAATTGTTCTCCAACTTCCTGGTTAAATTATCTAATAGCCTTCATAATCATCTTTGCCTTTTTAACAGGGTAGGACGTCTTCAAAGAGGTGTGCTCCATTTCATTCCAGGAGTTTAACTCTAAGGCTAAATTCCTAAACCATTCATTTGCTCTTTCTCTTAGGGTGAGTTGAAAAGTCTCAACTTGATTATTTCTAATGGAGAAAGTGATAATCATTTATCTCAGGTACTCTAGAGATATCATCTATCAGTCTGTAAGGGTCCTCCATAGTTTTCATAAGAAACATCTAGCAAGCTAATAGTATGACTGTCTATCGTAAAGTTTAGTCCTTCACCAAATGGTTTCCCCACTGTGGTGATGGGTCTATACTGAAGTGGGATTGAATGATCCCTCAACCTTATCCTCTCACTCCCCTGATCTCATGCAGCCATGATCAATCTGTCTGAAGCTGCTGAACCCGAGTCATGGGATGAAAGCTCCTTTTCCTCTGAAGATGGGTCCAGCGGCACAGTTAGTATCTGTCATTATGATATCCACCCATTGATACACTGTCACTCAGTTAGAAGCTTTTTCCTTTACCAAGTGATAATCTAAGATCTTTACTTTTTTGGTTACCTTCGAGTAGAAGGGTAACATAAAAATTTGAAGATAATACACCTAGCAATCTGTGAAAGGTCTTCACGAATATGTCTAACTCCTTATTGTCTTCAGTCACGGCGACAATTGAGGTAATTTATATACTCAATGTATAAACTCTGAAATGAATTAACTGATTTAAGTGCTGAACAATGTACATGATTTCTTATATCTGGAATTCTAGAGAGTGTTATGTTAATAAAATTAAGAAATGAAAATTCAGAACAAAATGAGATCAATTTTTACTTGGATTTTTGTTTTCCTTCTGCACTAGAGAATTATAATAAGTATTTCAATTTCACAAATGAAAGACTTAAAGTAAAAAGGATAAAATGATTTACCTATACTAAATAAAGGCTTAAGCCTTTCTCTTATCCCTTCACTCACAATCTTGCCAAAATACTTAAGTGCTTCCCTTGATGTTTGGCTCAGGAAATAGAAAGTAATTTCAAAATATATAGAAGAGTATTAACTCAAAACCAAATCCAGTTTTATGGGATGTCAATCCAATCCACTCTATTGTCACCTGTCAATGGCACCATTTGATGGAGGCAAATTACGCATGTATTTTTGATGTCATTTTGATTTAATTTTCCTACATCAAATAAATTTTATAATGGTATAAAAACAACTCACGCATAGTAGCAGTGAGGTTGTCTTCTCATGGACAAGCCTTTAGAGGTCAATTTATTGCTTAAGTTAGGGTAATGGAGAATTGTGGATGATAAAAAGGGTAATTAAAGAGATTAGTTATAATTTGAGTAAGATAAGTGATGATGATAATAATAATAATGAAGATAGTGAACGGAAGGACCATAAGTAATTAGTAAGTAGGAAAAAGTAGTAAGAGATAAAGAGAAACAAAGAATGTAGAAGTATGGTATTTATAACATAAGATATTACTTAATGTTTTTTAGACTTAATAATCATATGGATAATAGAGACAGTGAATAAGTGGAGAATTAAATTCACTTCTATTTATGATAATGAAGGAAGAATTATGGGGAGTGGGAGAACTTTGTTAGAGTTTTAAATAAGATATAGGGGAAACAGGGTATTAGAAAAATAACATGTATATTATCCTTAGTAGGAGATACATTTAGTGTGCTTATATATTTGGATGTTGGGTAACATGGATAGATAGAGCTAACAGGTAAGAAGGATCATTATGGCGGCAGTTAGTTAATAGGAGTATTAATTTTAGCAAGGTATAAGAGGAAAACGAGAATAGAATAGGGGATAAGAATTAGAATAGATAACGGGAGGAGAGAAATATATATACACATATATACTAAGAATTTAAGAAAAAGAAAGGTAGAGAAAATAGAAATTATTTAGTTTTCAAGTAGTTCAGTTAACTAGATAGACAGAGGGAAAATATTCGAAGATAATCTGAGGGTATTAGTGAAAATAAGAGGTTAATAATTATATTATAATATGTTTATGGTCTCCAAAAATGATTGAAATAAGGTTTATGTAAGTAAATACTTTTAATATATAATTTTTTGGTATATTTTATATGGTATAACTGAGATAAAATAGGATAAATCAGGTGGACACAATCAATCCACAACAGGTGTTTGCAAAAAGGCCTCAAAGAGGTCCAGATAATAAATTCTGTTAAAATTTGATCAAACTCCAAATCGAATCAAAATGTTTGAAAACATAAACAATCCTAAGCTAATTTTCATATAGGTTGACGCACAAAGTTAATGAATCCATCCTGATTTGAGGAGTAGGGGTTGGGGACGTTGATTATTACCCCCTAACCTCAATGCACGACTTCCCCTTCTCACCCCTATCAACTCGCTCCAGATGCAACAATTCTCACAGGCTGTTGGGTTGGCCTATCATACCCCACACCGCATGCCTTCACCAGTTGTTGATGAGAACGATGGCTGGGGTGACAGAAGATGGGTTTACCCTCGGCTGTATGGTCACCTTTGGATGGATCCAAGAGCTGTAGTTAACTCACAGCCATGGACCCATCACTTTACGTTGCACCCCTTCTTTGCCTAGTTGGCTTCTCGATCTGCCACCTGGTTAGTGGCTGATCTTCTGAATGGTTCATTGGGTGGCCTCACGTCCTCATTGGTCGCCCCTGATGAATCATGATCCTTTAAGGAGAACAAGAGTAAATGTTGAAGGTATGGAGAAGAGATAGATTGGAGAGAGGAAGAAGAAGAAATAGAGCGCCAATTAGAGTATGTGATTCTCTAGGTTAGAAAGAATAGAAGGGAGAGTACATAAAGGGGGGGGGGAGAGAGAGAGAGAGAGGTTAGTGGGCCAATAACCCACTTACATAAGCCCAACATGGGCTCCTCTTCTCACATTCTCCCTCAAGTTGGAGCGTAGATGTCATATAGGCCTAGCTTTTCTGAGAAGGTGTCATAGGATGCCACACTTAGCCCTTAAGTAAATATATCTGCGAGTTGATCTGCAGACGTCACATACGGTGTGGAAATAAGTCCTGCAATGATATGGTGGAGAATCACATGACAGTCAATTTTGATATGTTTTGAACGCATAGAAAAGGTCTAGTTGTTGGCAATGAACATGGCTGCTTGATTGTCACACATCATCGGCATAGCTCCTTCAACCGGAAAACCCAGTTCACATAAGAAGTCTCAGCCATCGCTCGATATTCTGCCTCGGCACTAGATATCGATGGGACAGATTCCTTGTGACTTTCCAAATTACAAAATTACCACCCACTTACACACAATACCCAGTTGTAGGTTTGTGGTTCTGCCGATCATCGGCAAACCCAGCATTGGAGTACCTGACGACCTGTAGATGACCATGACGTTGAAAGATAAGTCCTCATCCTGGGGCATATTTAAGATATGCAATCAAACGTAGAGTGGCCTCCCAATGAACCTCTCGAGGGGTAAACTGGCTCATAACATTTATGGTGAAGGCGATGTCAGGCCGAGTCACCGTAGCATAGATAAGCTTCCCAACCAGGCATCGATACCGTTTGGGATCGGTATAAAGTGTAGACGTAGTACTCCAAAGCTAAGGCTTGCTATCTATCAGGGATGCATATGGCTTGCATCCAAATACACCAGCTTCTTGCAAAATATCAAGTATATATTTGCGTTGATTAATGACAAGAGCACCTGGTCAAGATGCAAATTCGATGCCAAAGAAATACTTAGGTTCCCCTAAGTCTCAAATATCAAGATGCTGATGCAGGAAGGTCTTGACATGCTGAATGCCTGCATGATCACTACCCGTGACGATCACGTCATCCACATAGATGGCTAGAATAATACATCCAACCGATGTAGTTTTCCGGAAGATAGTAGGCTCCACGTCATAAGCCACCAGTCCACACGTCAAGATTAGTTCACTAGACTTCACAAACCACGCCCGCGGACTCTATTTGAGGCCATAAAGAGCACGACAAAGTAGACATACCTTATCATGTTCCCCCTCAACCAAAAAACCAGGAGGTTGCTCCATATCAACACATTCAGAGAGATTGCCATATAGGAATGCATTGGAGACATCAAGTGGGTGCAGTTGCCAGTCATTGTTGACTGCTAGGGAAAGAAGAATACAGATAGAATTAAGCCAAACCACCGGAGAGAAGGTTTCCTCATAGTCGATGCCATGAACCTGAGAGAAACCCCGAGCAACCAACGGCGCTTTGTAGCCATAAATAGTGCCATTAGGATGGCATTTAAGGGTGAACATCCAACGACAGCTGAAAAAATTTGTAGAGTTTGATTGACAAACAACCCCCCATGTACCTCGACGAACAAGAGATTAATACTCTTCATCCATAGCAGCTTTCCAGTGAGGAATCAATAATGCAACCTCAAGAGATGAAGGAATAGATTCCGCAGCCAAGGCCACGGCGAATGCCCGATAAGGAGCAGACAATCTGGCGTACGAGACCACATTAGAGTATGGATGTATAGTGCAAGAGCAGGTACCTTTCCGAAGCGCGATCGGAAGATGAAGATCATCGGAAGGCGGACTTGAGGAGGACGTAGATTGGTCTTCAGTAGGGAGCTCGGGGGATGATGAGCTAGTAGCCGAAAGGAGAGGAAGAGGTGGGGACGGCAAAGGTGTAATAGTTGGTTCTGGGAGTAAATCTGGGAGAGGAGCAGAGGGCAGTGGAAGAGGCAGTTCAAGAGCAAGAGAGGGAGTGGGCGAGTCAACTGAGGAACCAGTAGGAGTAGATCATGTGTGTTCCCAAGATGATAAAGGTGTGGAAAAGAAAGGGATCGACTCATGAAATATAACATCGGCCGAGACAATGTATCATCGACTCTCAAGAAGATATATCTGGTACCCTTTTGCTTGCAAGAGTAGCCAACATTCCCTTGGTCGCTCGTGGAGCAAGTTTGGATTTAGTGGCTGAGTGGTCATGGGCAAAAGGCACACATCCAAATATATGAGGTGGTAAGGGAAATAGCTCTCACTCAGGATGAAGTCTATGAAGAGGGACATCACCACCAAGAGGTGTAGAAGGAAGGAAGTTGATGAGGAAGGTCGAGGTCATGATAGCATCCACCCAAAACTCATGTGGGTCATTCATCTCATATAGGATCGTCCGAGTCATGTCCAAAAAATGGCGATGCTTCCACTCAACTATGCCATTCTGTTGAGAGGTATGGGGGCATGATGTTTGATGAATAATACCAGTTCTCGCACACAAATCTTGAAATTCACATTGAACAAGTTCCGCAGCATTGTCCGTGCTGATGATCTTCGGAGTGCATGAGTATTGAGTCAAAATATCCTTAATAACCTGTCGAATCATCAGAAGAGCATCGGTGCAATTGGTCAAAAAATATACCCATGACACACGAGAGTAATCATTGATAAGAACCATATAATATTAAAAACCAAGTGTAGAAGGAACGCATGATGGTCCCCAAATATCACAATGCACTAAATCAAAAGGTTTCATACTAATAGATTCAGTACTTTGAAAAGCAGCACGATGATGTTTTCCCATTTGATATGACTCACAAACAAAATCTTTAACTAGTCACCCAAGGAAGAGCTTGGCGGAGCTTGGTGATACCAGGATGGCCAAGTCGACGGGGACACTCAAGAGAGGAAGAGGAATGGGAAAGGTGATAGGAAAGGCCAGTGGATGGGGCATTGGAGACGAGCTCATAAATGCCACCCCGAGTCTTACACCCCAAACCAATCTGTGTGCAAGTCCTCAAGTCTTGAAACACACAGTGATAGGGCAAAAATGTCAAGAAGCATAAAATAGGCTCAGTCAAAGTACTAATAGAGATAAGATTGACTGGAAAGCTCGGAATATAGAGAACATTATGAAGCAAAAGCTGAGATGTAGGAGATGCAGTGCGTGTGCCAGTAACCGAACAAGATCGTCCATCTGCAACAAATATAGATTCAGGGTGAGCAAGTGTGGCAAGGCGAGAGAGGATAGTGTCATCACCCGTGAAGTGACGTGAGGCAGTACCTTGACCAAAGGTAGAAGGGCCAAGTGTAGCAGTGGTAAGAACGGCAAAGTTGGCCGGAGGACCACCATGTGAAGTGTGCGCCACAAAAGATGGGGTAGCTAGGATAGAAGAGGAGAGTTGCACAAACCCTGGAGGTGGCAACGGGGGAGGAGCCGATGAAGACGGGACATTACGAGGATGTCCAAGTGGATAGCCCCACTTCTGATAGCATAGGGCGGACGAGTGCGTCAATCGAGAGCAATGAATGCATGGAGGACCTGTATACTTGCTGCAATGACGATCAGAAGTGTGATTATCTGACGGTTGAGAATTGCTAGAGCTTCTCCCAGTAGTGGCCAGAAGCACAGGAGCAGAGTAAGTAGTGCCGAGGAGTCCGATGATGCAAGAGGTGTAGACGAAGAAGGTCCCTTGACTGGGGTGATGCAGTCCACTCATTGGGCCGCATTAAAGACATCAACCAGGGAGGGAAGAGTTGCACCACTCAAAATGGAGCCACATATCTGTGTACTAATGGTTGTAGGAATAAGAGTTAAGTAACATGGAGACCTGTAACTCCTCCCAATAATGTCTTTGCTTCGCGAGATCTAGAGTAAATGGCTGATAGACCTGTAGTGGAGAGCCACATCCACGGAGAGTAGCATACACCGTCTCGAGAGAACCATCCGAACCTTGAAGTTTAAACATCTTCTCAAAGATGTCAATAGTAGAGGTGATGTTACTCTTCAGACCATACATCCGGAAAAGCTCATCCCATATCTTCTTTTCCAGGGATATAAGCTATTGAGAGTCTGCGAGATCCGGAGAGAGCATCTTCAATAACCATGCAGTAGCCGTACGATCATGCGTGATCCAGTGCACATACTGCGGATCATCGGGCGACGGTGGATCTTCCATCAGAAGAGACTTGTGTTGATCTATTTGCAAAAATTGACAAAAACTCATGGACCATGTTATATAATTTGAGCCTCGTTCGGAGAAAATGGAACATGGCGCCTGCAACTGTGAGACAAAGGGATGGACTGGTCCGGTATTAACTGGTGCACGCATATATGTAAGTAGTGGATAATTTGCGGATGGATCCATTGCAAGTGAATATATCAAATATAGGTGGCTGCACAAGTAGAAACAGCAAAGGGAAACATAATTCCAGAAAGAAACTCATCCGGCTGAGGACGTCGTTGGTTGGCGATCAGATAACGCCGCCGACGTGTAGAAGGGCTGTCAGCAATGGAGAGGAAATACTTAGACCCAGTAAGATGATATTTCCGGTGAGAAGGAGATGCCGCCAATTAGAAGGAGACATCGCCGACAATCGAGGAGGCCGTCGGCGATCAGAATACGCTACTGGCGATCAGGATAAGCTGTCGACAATAAAGTAGGCCACCTGCAATAGGGTGATACCGCCGATGATCAGGAAGAAGTTGCTGGCGATCAAGGAGTCATCGGCTATCAAGAAGTCGCCGGCTATCAAGAAGAAGTTTCCAGCTATCAAGAGGGCATTGCCGGCGTTCGGAGGGTGCCGCCGGCTATCAAGAAGAAGTCATCGACGTTCAAAGGGCGCCACCGGCTATCAGAAGACGCCGTCATGCAGAACTTCGTCAACGGCCATCAGAACTGTCGTCGTCGACGTTCAGAGGATGCCGTCGTGCAGGAGAGAAGAAAGGATGCCGTCGTTGTCGCCAACGATTAGAAGAGAAGAAAGGATCAAAATCCATGCTCTGATACCATGTTATAGGTATGTAGAAGAAAGAGATTGGAGAGTGGAAGAAAAAGAAATAGAGCGCCGATTAGATTGTGATTCTCTAGGTTAGAAAGAATAGAAGGGAGAGTACATAAAGGGGGAGGAGAGAGAAAGAGAGAGAGTGGTTAGTGGGCCAATAACCCACTTACATAAGCCCAACATGGGCTCCTCTTCTTATCTTAAAAACCCTTTTTTCATCTTAAAAATACGCACGTTAGGACACATGCTTCAGGATGGCTCGGCTTGAAGCCTCATTATCTTTTCTTTTAATGTTCCTAACGACTGTGACCCATTGGGCTGTAATTCATCTATCGTCCTCCCCAGCCCAACCCATCTGCAATTGGGAAGATAGAAAAATGTTAATTCCACATGGAGTGATTTAAAAACATATGATGCTGTATAAATTTTGCGTTGAATTAACTACTTAATAAATTAAACCATTCCCCCATGTGTGCACATTCATGGCCTTGACTACCATGGCTTATTTAGGCTCATGTGGACTCCTTATGGGCTCGGTGTGACCTTTTTTTTTCATTCTTGCTTGCTAGCCACTAATGCAGCATTTGCCAGCTGCGGGTGGGATTCAGCTCTCCTGCACTTTTCTGCCTGCAGCTGGTTAAGTGCTGCACTGCTGGTGCTTGGCTCCTCTAAAAAACCCTTTTCTCATTTTTTTTTATTTCTTCCCTATAGAATGTACCATAACCAACTTGCAAAAAAATTAATTCCATCAAAGTTAATAATCTTGAAGCATGTTATGAATTAAAATGTATGGGCATAACAATTATGTAGAAGTCTTATTAAAAAGTGTTGTTGAAGCCAAATAAATGCATAAAATGAGAATTATACCAAAATGAAGGTAATAGGAACAAAACGGTAGATAAAATGGTTTTCAGATATGTATGTTTTCAACACCCAAAATCGGTTCATCACTACGGTTAAAGGTCAGATATATATATATATGTGCTTGAATATAGTCACTCTAAATGTCATCTAGATCACATATCAGTTATATAATTAAATCCATGCGAGATAAGGCATGCTTTCTAACATTAATCACTGCATCCAATCAGAGGTCAATCATTTTTTTGGGGGGTTGAATTGGCATAATCCACTTTTAAAACATCAGTTCCCAAGAATCAGAAATCCAAATTTATAATCCAAATAAATGAAGGTTTGATAACCAAATCAAAAAAATTATCACAAAACCTTATCTACAAAACTGTGATCCGGAATCCAAAAAAGTTTTGTTTTAATTATGTTTCATGAAAATCGAAATTTGAAAATTCTGATCTCAAGACTGATATAAAACTGGGGCTTGAAATATAAATCTCAAGATTGATCCCAGACAATGAAAATTCAGAACTCATATTATATGATATATTAAGATAATAAGAGTTATAATATCGTGACTACATACATTTCAGAAAAGCTGAAATCTGAAAATTTATTCACATGATGACTATATAAAATTTGAGAAAAACTAATGCAATGAACATAAAACATTCTAATTAACTTTCGTAGCCCAACTTATTGTATCTTCAGGTGGAGCTTCCCTTGTTCAGTTTCTTAAGGAAAGGAAGAGATTCAATTGGAGGTGATATCAAACCGTTTCTTACATCAAGAGAGTGGGCACAGACACTTTGGAATTTCAGAAAGAGGGGATTAGTATACACAAATTACAATCAAAGGGTTACGTATAACCTTAGACTGGGGACGCTCTAATTGGTTAACTTATACTCCAATTATTCGTTTATAAAATTATAATATTAAACAACGAAATTATCATAAGCTTAAATGACTAATTTTTTTCAATGAAACAAAAAATAGTAAGATTAATATTATAGTTTTTATTTATTGAATGAATTAATAAAGGTATATAATTAAATATATATATATAACTCAATGTAACTTTGCTTAGTGTTTTTTGTTTCCAAAAATTATATACTAAGTAGATTATGCAATAAGTAGACGTTCATATTTTCAAATTAATCTGGAATAATTCTGATGGGGGACCATCTTGCCGTCAACACGGAACGTGGTCAACAGCCTCACTGAGCCGCTCGAGCCAATGCCCGCGACGCGTCATTCAAGTACTCCGCTCGACGACGCAGCCGCACGTGTTATGATTTATCGTTTTTTTTTTCACGATTGTAATTTCCTCTCAGATTTTGGACAAGGCTTATCGTGTGTTGGGCCTTGTCCTATTTGAATGGTTTATTTTTGCCATTTTGAGAGGGCCGCTCATCACGAGACGGTTCCCTCCAGTTATGGCCAATTGGGCATGCCTTCGACCCTATATAAAGGCCGGCATGCCCAAGAGGACAGGTTGGATTGAATTTGAATGAAAAGTTGAAGTTTGAGTTTATCTTCTTAGTTATTTTCCAGTTTCTAGATAGATCATAGCTAGATTGTGGGATAGTGGCCTCTCCTCTTCGTCGAGATTTACGTGGATCGTCACCCTCGCCCGCTGGTGGCCATCGGATCGCTCTCGCCATCAAGAGTGTCCATCTTTGGTCTGTTGTTCTTTCCAAGAATCGTCCAAGGAGGTCTTTCTTAAAGAATCTTGGATCGTGTTCGCCCAGCAGCCATCGTCGCCGACAACGCCAATCATTCAAGCATTCTGATCGATTGTGTCCCATTCGAACTTTGCCGATTTAATCGATCATTTGACTTTAAAGGTTTCTTTCTTCGCACTTGTTAATTCTCAAAACCTGCATCATATCGTTTAGGCATAATTGTATTTGCCACCACCTATGGTGTAATACGTGCCGTTTGATCTCGGCCGACTACGTATTACATCAAATTCCCTAGTTCAACCCTGAAAATCAACATTTAACAACATGAGTCCAAAGATCCTTTATCAATCAGCCAAGGTTAAATGCAGTCTATACTGTGATGTCATATTTCTCCATCTATATCTTTTATACTTATTTTTACCTCATTTTTTAGATTTCACTACCATTATTTACCATTTAAAGATAAAATGAGAAATTTATTATTCATTTTCATAAGCTCCATTTTTATTTATTTTATTGATTTTTGAGACTAACCCCACTTGGAGGGCTAGGATCTCCATCTTGGACCCATGTTTCCTCTTTCCTAGACTTGAAAACAGGCCTTTCAATTGTAAATTGTGGATTAGTTCCACAATTCTTGCTTTTAGTTGACCTGGTCGTTAAGGACGTTTGAATGGGATTCTAGAGTGGGATTTTTGTGTACTGTGAATCTCCTTTTCGTCTGCTAAATGGCTTAGGTTTCTCCTTTCCTGACATTTATATCTAAAATACTCACCATTGTATTTAGCTAAGTCCTGTTTTTCAAATCAAAATCCAAGAAGATGTCAGAAATCCACTTGACTTTAAGGATTAAAGTGGGGTTAGTCTCAAATATCAATAAAATAAATAAAAATGGAGCTTAGGAAAATAAATCATAAATTTCTCATTTTATCTTTAAATGGAGAATAATGGTTGTGGAAATCTAAAAATATATGATAAAGGAAGTATTAAAGCATAAAATGAGAAATTATGATTTATTTTTCTAAGCTCCATTTTTATTTATCATAGATTAAGGTGAGTTGTTATCAGATTGAATGGTTTTCTATGAGTTGGTGAATGATCAATGAACTGATCTGACTTTTGGGTAAATTTATATTTTGATTGTAGTGCTTTCTGCTGATTCTCTGACTCTTATGTGTATTGAACCTCATGAAAGATTTTGTTTTCCTCAACATACTTGTCCTTGCTTGTTAAAGTTTTCATGCCTCAGTGGACAATTTGACTTCAAGTATGTTGACTTTTTCAAGCAGATCTTGATCAAGTTTGTTAAAGCATAAAGTATGCAGAGCTCGCCCACTTAATTTCTAATCACTTATGACTTCATTTTAAGCTCACGGAAGGTAGCTTCTGTCGTTTACTTTCTGCATCCTTAGTTATTAACTCTAGGCAGAGACAGAAAATCTTGCGCTTACATGTACAAAAACGAGAAGGTGCAGGAGAGGATCTGCTACAAGAACGAATTTTTCTGGCTTAAAGTTTGAAAATATACAGAAAGTCAACCAGTACAAAAAATATCATATGTAGAAATTTACTTTTTCTCAATTTACGTGTATAGCTTCTAACAAATATTTTAAATATATGATAGCAACAAAGGGCCAAATGAATGAAATAAAAATTTTTGAGAATGCATATTGATGATTTAAATGAATATTTTATATCCTTCGATTATATCAAAGAAAAGTTAACAAAATTAACAGAAATCATTCAGATATAAAACTTAATATTTACCATTTATTGTGAAATTTTCCTACTCCAGATGATATATGTGTATAAACTTCTTTTAAGAGACTGATTAATGAATGAGTGATTGAAAAATGAGATTCATGGCCAATGATAATAAGTGATGATAAAGTATATTCTATACAAAGTAGATATAAGCTATTTCAAAGCCAACAACATTGGCAAATGATATCTTCATGCAATAAGATGGGAGAAAAACATTGTGGTTCATTTAAGTTTTGGTTAGGAAAGATATCACAGGTACATTCGTTGACAATTGGTTGACTTGCCATCAGAAGCCTGAATCTGCATAAATATTGGGGTATAATCTATTTTGATGCAGAATAGGCAGTGAAAGGATGCTGAAAAGTCGTCTCTCAGATTTGAGTTGTATTTGGCTTGGAACAGTCACCATGTATACCACCATCCATATATCTGTCATTATCTACACAAATACTCTTCCCCATCTGTCTTTGGACTCACTATGACAGGTCCCTTTGACTCTCTTAAAGAAGATATTTCATGTGACAGAAGATTATGCGAGTGAGGATTGCATTTATTCTCATCAAAAAGAGCAGAAGATTAGAGCTATATATATGATTAAATTTTTTTTCCAAGTCCCTTGTTATTATATCATTTTACATATATTACATTGAGATCCATCCTCATCTTCTTTCAAGTTCTTTTTGGAGATATTTTTGTGGATCGTATCAATCAGGCTATGATCTTCTGTCTATGATCTTATGTCTATGATCTTAGGTCAGTTAGAGGAGAATAAAATTTTAAGAATTTTGATTTTCAATCCGATCTAGGGATTGGGGATTCTAACTGATCCCTCGAATATTCGAGCAGATCAAGCATTATAATGATCAAATCCAAACATCGATCAGACCTGGCATTTTTTTTATTTGTACCCAGATCTTCTCATTGAGTTTGAATTTTATTTTTCAATCCGGTCCAATCTTCGGAGCAATCTGATCTGATTTGATTTGAACCAGCCAGTCCAGATTGAATTGATCGAATTGTTTGAATTAATAAGAAATAAAACATAAATATGTACAATAAACAAAATGAGAGAGAAAAAGAACGAAAGAGAGCGTGAACCCGGTATAGAATGAGTTACAGAGAGAGAACAAGAGATAGAGAGTGCAAGAGAGAAAACAGAGAGGTAGAGGGGCAGAGACAAGGAGAGAGTGAGAGAGAACCAGAGGGGAAGAGAGAAGAAGAGAAAGAAAGAGAGAGGCCGAGGGGAAGAGAGAACAAAAGCAAAAAGAAAAGAGAGCCAGAGGAGAGAGAGAGAACGAGAGAGAGAGAGAGAGCCAAAGTGGCAGAGAGAGAACAAGAGCAGGAGAGAGAGAGAGAGAGACCCAGAGGGAAGACAGAACAAGAGAGTGCAGAAAGAACAAGAGAGAGCCAGAGAGAGGGAGAGAAACAGCGAGATAGAAAGAGAGAGAGAGAGAGAGAGAATGAGAGAGAGCCAGAGAGAGAGAGAGAAAGAGCAAGATAGAAAGAGAGAACAAGAGAAAGATAGAGGAGAGAGAGAAAGAAAGAGAGAGATAGAGAGAGAAAGAACAAGAGAGAGAGAGAAAGAACAAGAGAGAAAGAAAGAGAGAGAGAGAAAGAGTGAGAGAGAGACCTAGAGAGAATGAGAGAGAGATAGAGAGAACTCGAGGGGAGAGAGAGAGAGCCAGAGGAGAGATAAAGAATGTGAGAGATAGAGAGAGACAGAATGAGAGAGAGCGAGAGAGTGAGAGAGAGAGAGAGAGAATTAAAGCAAGAGAGTGAGAGAGAGAGAGAAAGAGCAAGAGAGAAAGAGGCAACGGGAGAGAGAACAAGAGCGAGAGAGGGAGAGAGAGAGAAAGAGCCAGAGGGAGAGAGATCAAGAGAGAGAGAGAGAGAAAGAGAAAGAGCAATAGAGAGAAAGAGCTAGAGGGAGAGAACGAGAGCAAAAGAGAGAGAGCAAGAGAGAGAAAGCGCCAGAGGGAGAAAGAGCCAGAGCAAGAGAGAGAGATAGAGCTAGGGGGAGAGAAAGAATGAGAGTGACAGAGTGATAGTTCTACGGGCCCGTCGAGGGCACTTTTGTCATATTTCCCTTTTTACAATTCCTTCAAATAGCACAGCCCTCCTGGGGAGGGCAGACTAGAAGCTTGGTTCTAAATTGCTCTTGGGTGTTCCCCCTTCCCTCTCGTCTCCTCTATCTCCACTCTCCGCCTCTCTCTGCGATCCCTGTCCCTTGCGATCGTCTCTTCTTCACCGCATCTCCAGGCGGCTCGTCCCCGTCCGATCCCTACCCCCTCTGCTCTGCTTCTTCTCCTACCCTTCCTGTTTCGCCTCTCTACCCCGGGAACTTCTACCTTACCTTGTCCTCCAACCTCCCTCCGATACAAACCTAGATCAAGGTTCGTATCAGAGAGCCATAGGAGAGAGTGTGAGAGTGAGAGAGCCAGTAGGGAGAGAGAATGAGAGCAAGAGGGAGAGAGAACAAGAGAGAGAGAGAGAGAGAGAGAGAAAGAGAGGAGAGAATGAGAGCGAGAGCCAGGGAAAGAGGGAATGAGTGAGAGGGAGAGATCATGAGAGAGAGAGAGAGACAAAGAGAGCCAGAGGGAAGACTAGGGATCGGGGATTCGGACAGATCGTTCGAATGTTTGATCGGATCGGGCATTCGACCGATTGAATCCGAACACCGATCTGTCCAGTTCAGATCCGATCCGAACATGATCTGCGCATCGGGTTCGGATCGGATTGTTTGAACAAGATAGCTGTTCGAATCGAAACGAATGTTTGAATCCAAATCCGATGTTCAGTTCAGCTCCTGCAGTACTGAGTTAGCCAGCAGCCGCCAGCCAGCGACCACCAGCGGCGGCCAGCGGACGCCAGCGACCGCCAGTGGCGGCCGGCCAGCGGACGCTAGCGACTGCCGGTGAGCGACCGCCAGCGGACGCCAGCGACAGCCAGCGACGCCAGCAGACGCCAGCGGTGGCCAGCGAATGCCAGCGGTGGCCAGCGAACGCCAGCAACCGCCAGCGACGGTCGGCCAATGACCACCAGCGGCACCAGCAGCCGCCGGCCAATGACCACCAGCGGCCGCCAGAGAGAAAGTCGCTGATGGTCGATGGCCATTTGTTTGAACTTGTTCGAGCAAGTTCGAACAAATGGCCGAGTGAACACAAATGAACCAAATTGTTCGTTTGAAACTTTCAATCGAATACGAACAAAGGGTCTGTTCGATCGAAAGATTCGAACAGATCTGTTTGACTTGGAATTTGTTCGTTTGAATCCTTCGATCAAGATTCGATTGATCCGATTCGATCCCCGATGCCTAGGTGAGACAGAGAACTAGAGAGAGAAAGAGCAAGAGAGAGAGAGAGAGAGAGCCAGAGGGAGAGACGAAGAGAGCCAGATGGTGAGACAGAGAAGAGGAGAGAGCCAAAGGGAGAGACAGAGAACGGGAGAGAGAGAGAGAGAGAGAGAGCCAGAGGGAGAGACAGAGAACGGAAGAGAGAGAGAGCCAGAGGGAGAGACAGAGAACGGAAGAGAGAGAGAGAGCCATAGGGAGAGACAGAGAACGGAGAGAGAGAGAGAGAGAGAGAGAGAGAGAGAGAGCCAGAGGGAGAGACAGAGAACGGGGAGAGAGAGAGAGAGAGAGCCAGAGGGAGAGACAGAGAACGGAAGAGAGAGAGAGAGCCATAGGGAGAGACAGAGAACAGAGAGAGAGAGAGAGAGAGAGAGAGAGAGAGAGAGAGCCAGAGGGAGAGACAGAGAACAGGAGAGAGAGAGAGAGAGAGAGAGAGAGAGAGGGAGAGACAGAGAATGGGAGAGAGAGAGAGCCAGAGGGAGAGACAGAGAATGGGAGAGAGAGAGAGAGAGAGAGGGGGAGAGAGAGAGAGAGAGAGAGAGAGAGAGCGAGGGGAGAGACAGAGAATGGGAGAGAGAGAGAGAGAGCCAGAGGGAGAGACAGAGAACGAGAGAGAGAGAGAGAGAGAGAGAGAGAGCCAGAGGGAGAGACAGAGAGAGGGAGAGAGAGAGAGAGCCAGAGGGAGAGACAGAGAACGGGAGAGAGAGAGAGAGAGAGAGAGAGAGAGGGAGAGAGGGAGAGAGAGAGAGGGAGAGAGAGAGAGAGAGAGAGAGGGAGAGAGAGAGAGAGAGAGAGAGAGAGAGAGAGAGCCAGAGGGAGAGACAGAGAATGGGAGAGAGAGAGAGAGCCAGAGGGAGAGACAGAGAACGAGAGAGAGAGAGAGAGAGAGAGAGCGAGAGGGAGAGAGAGAGAACGAGAGAGAGAGAGAGAGAGAGAGAGCGAGAGGGAGAGAGAGAGGGAGAGAGAGAGAGAGAGAACCAGAGGGAGAGACAGAGAATGGGGAGAGAGAGAGAGAGCCAGAGGGAGAGACAGAGAACGGGAGAGAGAGAGACAGAACGGGAGAGAGAGAGAGCCAGAGGGAGAGACAGAGAACAGGAGAGAGAGAGAGAGCCAGAGGGAGAGACAGGGAACGGGAGAGAGAGAACCAGAGGGAGAGACAGAGAACGGGAGAGAGAGAGAGAGAGAGAGAGAGAGAGAGCGATCCTCGAGGCCTCCGCGCCTCGGGCACAAGGTAAAAGACGGTTCAGAAAAGCTGTCCCGGACCTTAGGGGAGAGACAGAGGATGGGAGAGAGAGAGAGAGAGAGAGAGCCAGAGGGAGAGAGAGAGAACGGGAGAGAGAGAGAGAGCGAGAGGGAGAGACAGAACGGGAGAGAAAGAGAGAGCTAGAGGGAGAGACAGAGAACGCGGGAGAGAGAGAGAGAGCCAGAGGGAGAGACACAGAACGAGAGAGAGAGAGAGAGAGAGAGAGAAAATGAGTAAGAGAGAGGGAGTTCTTGCTTTTTTATAGAACTGTTTGAATTTGTTTGATCAAAGTGAATCAATCAAAAAATTTCCATCGATTTTTATTTTCAAAGTGAATCAATCAAAAATCTAGATTGAACTCGATCAAAAACCTTGTTTGATCGAAATAATCGATCTGTTCGAACAGAATCTCATTCTGTTTGATCAAAACATTCAATCGAACTTTGATCTATTTGATTCAATCCGAACTCCACTCCCTAATTGAATCACATCAGATCAGATCGGATCGCAGTGATTGAGATTGAACCAAGTCAGTCGATTTGATTAAGAGGGCTCATTCAACAATAAATTAACTGCTCAACCCCCGACTTGAGAGGCAGAGAATGATTGACGACTACTCCTGGTCCCTGCACTGAAAAGAGTTTTATTTCAGCCGTAAATGATATTTTTTTTTTACTATTTCTATCAACCATGATCATGGTTGACTGATCATGGTCGATTCTTCATGATCAATTAAAATCCTCATGGATCGATCAGGTCTGATCGATGATCAATTAATTTAGATCAAATCTTCAAGGACCATCCGATTGATCCCTAGAAGCTCGACTTTCAAAACATAAAACGTTCTGGGCTCTTGTCTCCCCCAATAAATCTGTAAATCGAGTTATCCATGCATCTCATCCCAGAACTAAACCGGGTATCCACATGAGGGGTGTTTGTTATTCTGGAAAATACATAATCATCAGATACAGGGCAAAAAAGAAAACGACAATGTGTTCCAGACCTGTATGGTACTGTTTTCTCCAGTTAGTGTGAATTATTTCCAGCCAAGCTTCCAAAGTTTAAACAGATCAACATGTTCCCGGGGAGTGTCCTCCTTTTCATCTGTGGATAGAGAAAAATGAAACAAAGGTTAGTTGCCGATCAACCACTCAATATTGCCGGCTAAACAAAGTTGCCTCTGGCATGAGAGAAAGTTGGGTTCGAAGAATGTTATTTACCCAAGCTAGGAGTTATAGGAGGTGGTCCTAAGTTCCTTCTTCAAAAATGAAGGCAATGCAAATGCCGCCCTGTGGATCTGCAAAGCAGTCAAGATAATGATGATTGGAGAAGAGCTGATCCATGAGTTGGAAAAGTTGATGCTGACATCATTGCCATTGTCATTTTCGACAAGTTCTGGTACGAGACAAATGACAAGATGATGATGAGGCAATGACAGGATGATGACGGGTTGATGACAAATCCATCATCAGATGTATGTCGACAACGATGGCTTTCATCTTCATCCTTGTTACCAAATGTCATCCATGAATATTTTTATCCAGAGTAAAAAGTTTCGTTCTAGACAATCCAATTCTTGGGCAATAACCGCATCACATGAAAAGAATATCCGGAAGCACATCAGGTTTTGAGCCATCAGTTATAACCAAATCTGGAGAAACTAACAACACAGGAATTAAAAAAGTGAAAAATGAACAACAGGTCCTTGAGATATTTACTATTTCCAAAAAATGGCACAGGTTTGAGATTCCAGGCACCTCAGAGTTATAGAATCTGAGCTCCCTTCTGAACTTGTTCACTCCTTGAGTTTCAATCGGATTCACAGGATCCAGAAAGTTGACCGGCGGCCCCTCCGTAGAACACAACAAAAACCCGATAGTCCCACTAAATGAAAAGATAAAATTATTGTGTCTAAAGTAATTATATGATTTCCCAGGTAAGCAACCACAACAAACTAAGGAGATAACTGAATGAGGCACCACTCTTGTACCTAGGATATGTGGGTACGCTTGTCCAAGCAAAATGGACTGAACCCTTAAAAATCACACGACAAGTGGACAGCATATCTTGAATGAGATGGGTGTGGAGCCACATGCTCTCTGCTTGATTGCAGAGAACACCCCCCGGCCTCAGCGCCTTGGCAACAGTCTCGAAAAACGGTTTCTCAACCAGCTCTTGAGCGGGCCCTGATCAAAGGAAAAGTAAATTTTCTTTAGGACACTTCCCATCAAGAAGAATAAACTTATCAAATATCAACTACCTCCTACAGCATTATTTAGGAAGATTCAAAGAAAGAGTTAAACAAATACTGGAAATTTCTTTGGGTATATGCCTGTCAGGTTTTAGAAGAATATGATACTGGTAGGTCTCCATCAGCAATGTTGCTGGAAGGACAGATAAGAGAGATAAATTTGTGACATTAGAAGACACCAAATGAAACAGGCCTGGCACGAAGCCAGCACCCCCCTGGAAGGATACCCCACCAATTCCAAGGCAAGTTCTTGATTGCCCTCCTAGGGGAGGGCTGCAGGTATTAAAGGAAATACTAAAAGGGGAAATGTTGATAATATTAATGAGTCATCATTTGTAAGTGGATATCCGGATTGAGATAAGGTAAACATACCTATTGGGTCAGAGGAATCGATTATAATTGCATCGTAGTTGTTGGGGGGCGATTTCCTCATGAAATCAACAGCTGTAGAAAAGGATAAGATTGAACAGACCAAAGAATTAAAGTGCAAAGTCAACAACCAGAAAATTTGACCCGACGGAGTTGCAAGATGCTAAGTACCATCACCCACGTGGAGTCGGACGCGAGGATCTTTAAAACCAACAGAGAGATTAGGAAAGAAATCATTACAAACCTTCACGTGAAGAAAAACTCTCATTAGATTTACGACTGTAGAATGAGGGAGAGGATTGAGAGAGAAAGAGAGGTAAATTTACAACGCACATCAATGACCAGTTGATCTATTTCACAGATATCAATGACCTCCACAGAAAGGTGGCGAGAAATTTCACGGAGAACTCCACCATCGCCACCTCCAATAACTAATACCTGCGTTGTAAGGGGGCACTAAAAACATAAACTAGAATAGTAGGGAATAGTATATAAAATAAAAGTTTGTTGCATAAAAGATATCTAACTTGAAGATGATCGGGGATGGATAAAGAATAAAGCTATTGAAACTCCCTTTTTGAAGAAAAAGGCTAGTAGGATTCTTAGTGGACAAAAACAAATTTTGAAGCCCAAATTATGTAGCTCTCCAATAGAGTGGGAAGAGAAATATGTCTCCCCCTTCTTCCCACTTTTCTTGACCTCCCTAAGTCTACTCTCTCCAGAGTTATATGTTTCTCAGTAATTTTCTTTTTTATGATTGTTTCCAATATTTCACGAACCAGACTCAAACACGTTTTTAGTAACTTGCCTCTTTCCTAAACTTCCAGGAGTTTATTTCTTTTCTGTGCGTCGAGGATGCGGAAGTATTGTCAAAGACCAAGGGATATTTAAGCAAGGACATGCGGAAAACATAGGCATGAAAAGAATAAAAAAAGGTAATGAAATCAGAAAAAAGAAAAAGAAAGATTTTTTACATTTTTGGGGGATGGAATAGAGCATAAAGGAAGGTGAGTAATCATTTCTTGATATGCGCATTCATCTTTCTCCGTCAGTTGAACTATGCCATCAAGTGCAAGCACCTTCCCATACCCGTAAGACTGAAAAGAATGATCCACCACTGTCAGGAAGGAAATCATTGACAACGGAAAAAAAATTTACGGCTAACGGTATAATGTAAAAGGTTTATGTTGAGTGACCTCAAAAACTAAAATCTCCTGATAGTCTGATCTTCCATGATATAAAATCTTCTCCACCTTAAGCGAATGAGCTTCACCTGCCCATCAATCAATGGGTCATTGTTTACAAATAAAGATCCAGACGATCTTATTATTTTTCGGCAGGGTGACCAATCGACCCAGTCATGAAATATGCATTCCAAATATAAAGAATACATAAAAACGCAAACCTGGCCACATAGGGTTGTGATAGAAGGATTTATCTGCAACAGTAATACACAAAAACAGAATGAACGGAACTGCAAGATGAAAGAGATATACATCAATGTACTTAATATGGATGATCACGAAGTATATTCCAAGTAAAACCTTCGGAAAACCACCCGGAGACGACGGTGTCATGGCGTGTTGCTTCGTCAGGACAGGGTCCCATGGCCTTAAGACAACAAGGAGGAATAGCTTTCCACACCCTGTCCTCATCTGCGTTCATCATTTTTAACAGAAACAAGCCGCTGATTGATCCAGGCAAAAACCCACGTCTAGAAAACGATGAATTTGTGCAGTGATGAGCTTGGGATATGTAAGCGTATTGGACAGGATCGGGAAAGATAACACCAAGTGAAGCTCAATCCTCCGTTACGATAATAGCTTAATACCGTAAAGCGCGAGAAAGTAGAGATCAGCAGAGGGAACACTGATGCGATCACGCAGAGAAGATGATCGAGTGTGAACCGTGGCGCGAAAGTCGACATCATTCAAGATATAGACAAACATTAAGAACACGAACAGACGACGGATGTCGGGCATAAATCCGAACCGTCCATCGCTCAAAACCTCTCGGATTTGCTGTAATCAGATTAGAGAAGTAATTGGAAATACGTACTATGTTGAATTTATTCTTTTCAAAGTCTCATATATCTACTGTTTTTATAATATAATCACTGTGAATTGATATTTTAAAATGATATCATAAATGGGGGTTGTTTACTTAAGTGTTTTATGAGTTTGATGAACTTAGGAAAGAATCAAAACTTAATTATGATATGAAAAATGACAGAGGCAAAAGTTCTATAATCATGCAGTACACATGAGAGTACAAAAACTAGTTCAACTATCGTAAATTAGAAGTAAAATGATGTAAGTTGAACCTTTCCACATTGTTTTGAAGTTTTATTTTACCTCTAAATATGTATATTTCAAAATCGATGCAATTTAAATGGTAATATGATGTATTACCAGTTAATGGTTATATCCTGTATCAACAATAAAAATATGGTCAAATAAAGTCCTAATATTTATGCGAATTTAGGAAATAAATAAAAATTATTCAAGTTATAAAAATGACAAAGACGTCCATTACTTTATAGATATTAAATAATGAATTTATATTAATAGTTTTAAAAAAACTCAATTTCGCACTCAATTAATGTGGACAAATTTCTAAAGGTGTGCAAGTATAATTTATATTAATTCATTTTTAATCATTTTTCGGCACAATGAAAAAATAATACATTTTTATTATTTTTTCTTTTCCTTGTAAAGCATTTCAAGACTAATAAAAATTGTCATTAGTGCACCAATTTTTAAAAGGAGTAGAATAATTTCTTTGACTAGAGTCTCTCGCTTCTTTAATTTTTTCCATATCTAATTTAATAAGTAAAAATGTACATATTTTGATAAAAACTATAGTATCTTGAAAAGACCAACAGCTGGAGATTTTTACAGTCAGTAATGAGTGCAATGTGTGGAGTAGCTTAAAAGCAAAAAATGATAACTAAAACCTGATCGACCACCGACTCATCATCATCATCCATGGCTTTACACTTAATAGCATCGTCCATCCTCAGCTCATTACCAACAATTCACTATCATTAAAATTTTGATTCTCTCTCCCATCAACCTGGAGAACCTTTAGTTGACTGACAGGGAATAATCACTAACATTGAGAGGATTTCTGATGTACCACAAATCGTGCTTGCAAATTAACAGTTTTTAAGTGTTTATGAAGTCATATAATGAAATTAACATGTCTTTTATGTTAAATTCCATTTTCATGCAATTATTCACTCATTATGTAAAATGTCCTATTTTTAATGAACTTTTGTAACAAAAAATGTTATATGACTCATTGATATAATAGAAAAAATAATACAATATATAGAATACATAAATATATATAGGAAATAAAAATTAAATAAATAAATAAAGGGGTGAGATGAGCTGCCAAGGCCGCACCTCAAGCACCACCCGCAGCAGAATCAAAGGCAGCGACCGCAGGCGACACCATCATCCGCAGCCAGGTCGCAACTCCTCAAAGTGGCCTACTAGGTACAATAAGCACATGTCAGAGTTTATGTACCACTTATGGTTTCTACAAATGTCAATATGGGATTAATACACTGCTTTTTAGAGTCGATCGGGTCAGTTCAGGTCAGGCTTGATAAGTCGTCGCAAGGCCCGCGAGCCACCGTATATATAAATTAAATATGAAAACTACATGGACTTCGCACCGCCCGGGCCCAAGCCCACGTCGTCACGGGCTTTTGTTAAGAGCGACAACATAATGTTGACCGTCGATCTTCTTTTTGAAGATCAAACAGTCAAGATCAGGTTCTAATTTTCTTCTTTTATTTTATTTTCTTTTTAGGCAACAGCTCAGCTAGGAATGCAGACGTGGACAAATAACACGAGAGCATGTGGCGGGCGGAGCTGACAAGGATGCTGCTGACTGGGAGAGGACTATCTAACTTAAAGGGGTCCATGACTATGATCTAATCGTGGCCGTTGAATCCCCAACGCTTGGATCTAACGGTTTAGGGGCATTGTCAACATTTTCCTCCTCCCACCGTCATCTCTATCGCCGGCGTCATTATTCCGGCAATGAGAAGATGGATTTTTGGTGATTCGTCGTCGGAGACAGCGGCGAAATGGTCCCATACCGGTCAGGAAGGTCATAGGACCGTTCCTGACCTATAAAACCGCTGTAAATCACCATAAAAGGCATATAATGCCGCTGAACTCCAATGCACTTTTTGAATTAAAATTACAGTGGGGAAGATCCTCCTTTCTCATTTTCTTACGATTCTCTCGGACGACGGCAGTGACAGTGCTGCGACCTGAAGGGAGAACGTGAAGAGAGTGATAGAATAAGAGAGAATTAAGAAGACTTAGCTGGAGGGAATAATTCGACCGGGAATGGAGTCTGAAGCCAACGGTGAATCCGACATTGCGAGGAATTCCTGATCCTCATTTTCTCGTCCTTTCCTCTTGAATCTCTCGGTCAATGGGTGTGATAGACCCGTGACCTGAAGAAAGAACGATGCGAGAGTGGTAGAAGAGAAGAGAAATCAAGAAAGATCAAGATTGCTTACCTAAAGTATGAGACTGCCGGAACGGGGGTCAGGAGCTGTTGTCGACCACGAGAGACTACAGAAATCTGGTAAGTAAATCCAATCTGGTTTATTTTTAGTTGATATATCATCTAGTATAAGAAAGGATTGAGGAATCATCCTCAATCCATTTTTGGAGTCAAAATAATTTGACTTCGAGCAAGAAGATAAAAAAGCTGAAAATCCATCCCCTTGGGCATTTTGAAAAACACATGATGTGCTTGGCTTCAAAAAATCTTTTTAAAAACTACTTTAAATATTTTTAACCCAATACAAAATCATAAAAATATATGATAAAATCTAGGAATTTATACATATCCTACATAGTTCCCAAATAAAAATAACTAAAAAATCGTTCGTGTTTCTTATTAAAATACAATATAAATCCAATTTCTTTTAGGCATTTTATCAAACACTTTGTTTCCAAGGTTTGACGCTCAAATATCTCCAACTAAATGACTTCTAAAAATTCCGAAAAAATTACCTAAAATCACTAATTTATCTTTACTACATGGGCATAAAAATTTGAGGTCTAAATAAAATGTCTGGGGAGAATTCTCTTTACAAAATATATATACACTCATTAGTAGAAGTATCATTTTGGGATCTTTTCTCTCCACTCACTAACTCATCAATTAATTCTACCTCTAAGAGCCAATATTTGTGGATAAGACCTTACTCTACCCCATACATTTCTGATTAAGACTACAAATTCATAAATTTTTATTTGATTGAAAAGAAAAAAATAACGACAAATTTAAGACCCCGTTTTTGCTCTATCAACTTCCTTTGATATCCTCAATAACCCTTTGCATTTGCATATTCTCTTATAAAAGTGCAACTTTCATGTTCCCTAAATAGGTGATGATTCTTGTAGACATATATATTGTGGCTAGGATCAGTCACCAGCATCTTTTTTGTCATTGACACCAATGCATCAAGCGTTTCACTAGAAAATGTTAAAGCAGTCCAATATGGATGTAAACCTATAGAAGGAACTCTGCCAATATTGTTCCCATCTATGGTAATACCAAATTCATCGAGTAGTGTGTGCACGTAAGATATGACCTTGTTTTGGTAGTATTGTAATTAAATGCAGCTTCGTAGAAGAATTAACAAATGTGCCAACAGTCAAGGTTTGGTTGCCAGTGAGGGTTTATGGATACTTGCTCGTCTTCATCTAGGTTGCAACATGTGTGTTGTAGATGGACCCACCAAGCAACCATCCTCAAACTGAAAAAGGGTCGCATATGGGATACTTTTATATGATGTTTTCAAATTGCCTAATTATTGCTTTGATGATGACAATGGATTTAATTTATGTCAGCACTTTTGGCTGGATCCAAGATTGGTAGAATTCTTGAGGGGTTGCAATATTCCTGCAAACTACCTTATCAGTTCCCACTTATCATCAATCATTGCTTGTTATTTAAGAACATTTGATGACATAATGTCAAGAACATCTCTCATCTTGATGTGGCCAACAAGTATGTCATAAGTGGATCACCATCTTGTGAGGTATTTTGAGGGAACCTTCTTTTTGTTGATCATCCCCATCGACCTGCGTAATGCTTCACATCACTCATCCCCGATCTGGGAAAGAGCACTGATTATCTCCCGTCTGGGAAAGAGCATCTACCAAGGAAGATGAACTGCATTCATTTTTCATTTTCATATCACCTCTATAATTGGTCCCATTAATATCAGTTTCATATATCAAAATCTGCAGTTGAAACTGCCTTTATGACATGTAATCACTCAACCTTGCTTGGATTATAAGATTGACGACATGTGCAAAACATTCCATGTGTCATATTTCACAAAACTGAGGGTTAATTATCTTACTCTACTCAATCATATTGCTTCTCACTCTACTCAATCATATTTCTCTCTTCTAACTGTTCCCTATCTTCTCTCACTCTTATCCCTCTTCTCACTCTTATCTCACTCTTTTTACTCTTACACCACCCTTCTCACTCGTCTAAATGTTAACTCTCTCTTCTGACTCTTATCTCACTCTTCTCAATTTTTATCTCTATCTTCTCACTCTTCTCAATGTTTATCTCTCTCTTCTCACTCTTCTCAATGTGCATCTCTATCTCCTCACTCTTTGCAATTTTTATCTCTCTCTTCTCACTCTTATGAATTTTATCTCTCTCTTCTCACTATTATCTCACTTTTCTCATTGTTTCTCTTTTCACTATATGTCTTGTTATGTTCCTCTCTCTTTTCACTTTCTTGTACATTCCCTCTTTGAATATTAGTTTCACTCTACGGACAATTGCTCCCCTTCTCCAATTGGACATCCTCTTCATCTCAGTCTGCAGAAGTGCTTTGGACTCCATTCAGGAGTTTCTTCCTTTATATCAATTTTTCTTCTCCTCTCTCTCCTCTCAACTGGAAGTCTTCTCAGAGGTGTGAAGATTGCCTTTGGAAGAGGATCTTTCCGCATCCCACTTCAACACTGAGAGAGCACCAATTGGTAAGCTCTCTATCTCTTTGTCACTCTTTTTTCCCTCCCACTCTTAGATAGCTTCAAGTGTTCGTATGACCTCTTTCTCACTCCAAATCTCATCCTCTCTCAGGAATAGCTTCCAGTCATTGCATGACCTCTCTCTCTCTCTAACTCTTCACAATATTATTTCACTCTCCTCACTCTTATTTCACTGTTCTCACTCTTATCTCTCTCTCCTCACTCCCCTCCTTCACTTCTCACCTGTTACAATCTTATTTCTCTTCTAACTCTTCTCTCACGCTTCTCATTCCTCTTAGTCTTATTTCTATCTTTTACTCTTCTCTCTCCCTTCTCATTCTTCTTAATATTATTTTCCTTTCTTTTACTCTTCTCTCATGATTCTTATTCCTCTAAGTCTTATCTGTCTCTTCTCACTCTTCTCTCACACTTCACATTCTCTCAGTCTTATTTATCTCTTCTCACACACTTCACATTCTTCTCAATCTTATTTCTCTCCCCTAGCTATTCTCTCACACTCAACATTCTTCTCAATCTTATTTTCTCTTTCACTCTTCTTTCTAACTTCACCTTCTTCCTCCTCTTTTAAGTGATTTCATGGGTTGTCATAAAACCGATCTTATCAAAAGCAACCTAAAAACAGATGAAACCAAGACAAAAAAAGAGATAATCCAGCACGAAAGCATTTTATTTAATTATTCATAAAGATAAGCTTTCCGAGTTTGATAATGACCCACTTGTCTACGAATAGATGAAAATTGCAAAAATTAAGTTTCATAGTTACTATATAATTACAATAATGCTACTAAATTATTTTCTACATCAATACTTGCTCTTCTTAATTGACTTGCTTATTTGACTGAAGACTAATTCGTAGGGGCATTTGAGTTAAATATTTTGATATGTGGTCTGATGAATTTTCAAAGTAATGCATACCTTTATAGTGGCTGTGACCAAGCACAATAGGTCCTCAATCAACTAGTTGACTATTATAAGTGAAGATATAATATCCTCAATTTTTATATTAGAGGGCAACTTAGTTTAACCGCATGGTGAACACGTCAAATCACTGATCTAGGACATTGATGTCACTGATCTAGAGAAAGTTAACTGTGAGCTACATGATGAAATCATAGGCATAGTGCCTTTGCAACAATCTGTTGCATAATTATTTTCCAACATGACATTGATAAAACAATGCTTCATTGGTACCACTTTTGAGGAGGAGAAGCAAGAGATTCCACGATTCATTGTTTGTAATGCATTGCTATGGCCATTTGCTAACTTAGAGGGATTTTGACGGGCATGATGATTCAGAGTACATGCCGACATAAAGATGAATAGATGGTGGGTAATTAAAGAGACTGGAAAAAGATTGTACACTCAACTAAGGTGGCGCTTGTAAATAGGTTCAATGTTGTACCATGTGTCCCTCACGGGTGGATGCTTGGACAACTACATATGGTTATGACATCTTAGGCATAACCACCCATTGGATTGATGTTGAATGGAAAACTTATTGAAGATAAGCATGATGGGGAGACACAATTACTTATTGCTGAGGTCCTAGAAGTTTTCAACCTTATGTTGAAGGTGTGATCCAAGTTTTTATTGCCATAGATATTTTTAATTTAAGTGGACAAGGAATAACCTAAGAGGGGGGTGAATTAGGTTCTCTATTTATATTATGTTTTTATTTTTAATTAGCCTAGGATGTTTCTACCTAAGAAATGAGGTAGAGAAATGGGAGACACAATTACTTTGACAACCTAGGCTAATCCTTAATACTGTTTGGGGTTATCCATCCTAAGGTGATGATGTGCCCTAACCTTGTTGTATGAATGCCCCCCAAGCAAATCATTTGGAAAAAGGGCTGAACAAGGATACCACAAAAAAGAAAAATTTGATGAAGCTTTGTCGTCCTCAAACCCCAAAGGCTTCCATGAAATGATGTTGCTCGATCTACTTCAACATGGCTCCCAAAGCCCTCTTCTTATGGCCCCAAAGCCTTAGCCTGAGTGATCACAAAGATCAAGAAATAACAGTATATTTCTGAATAATATTTTCTCCTCAACAGAATTTAGTATGACAACTAAAGTAGTATTCAAGAAATTTTATGTATTTCAAAAAGAATACTTTTATGTTAAAATTTTATTAATTCATATATAAAGATTCATAAACATAACTATGACTTCCTTTCAGTAATACCTCCTTGTTTGTGGTCATTCTTTCTTCAGTCCTCTTCCCCTCCACCTTTTTTTTGGATGAAATTATTGATTCAAGTTTCACCTTTGGTGCTTAAAACTCAAATAACTTTTTTCATACCTGCACCAAACGCAGTGATTCCACCTGGAACCGTTTTGTAGCACAATTTTGCACAACTGTTGTCTCTTGCAAAGTGTTCAAAATTAAATCAGATAAATCTCTAGAGATCAAACTTTCCACGTTCTTATTTTAACATTTGATTCCTATGTTTCCAACTTCAAACCCCTATAAACCTTCAAAGCTCAACCAAATGATGTGATTCTAAATTCTTTGGTTTTTCATGGATGTTAATGACGGGGGACCATCAAGCCTCAAGGAAATATCCTCCTTGTTCTTTTGTTTGTTTTGTTTTGTTGGTTTATTTCCTGTTTTAAGGTTGGTCTTTTTACCTTCCATAACTGATATGGAACCCCCCCCCCCTATAAGGGGAATGAAACCCCTTGTATGAAGGAAGGAATAAAGACTCAAAAAAAATGTGATTTTTACCTTTTTTCTGGTTTTTAGTGTTATATTTAGTTTTCGAGTTATTTACGAAAATGCCACTCTGAAATTGGGAGAGAGAGAGGAAACCCTAAAGATCGCCGAAACCGCCGTCTCCGCCACCTTCGCCGGAGTTCCGGCGAACGCTCCTGAAGCTTTCTAGCGCCGCTTAGGGCCGCCAACAGCTGCCCCAGCGCCGCTGACGCGCCGCCAGCCCGGCCGCCACGGCGCCAGCAACCACTGGCGCGCCGGCGGCCCGGCCGTCTAGCGCCAGCGACCGCTTAGGCTGCCAGCGGCGCCCACAGCGCCCGGCGCCAGCGGCCGCGGACGCGGCCGGCGCCGGCCGCCCGGCCAGCAACCGCCACGCGGCGACGCCGGCGCCAGCCGCGACCGGCGGCGGCCCACGCCCGCAACCGCCGGCGGCTGACGCCAGCGACCGCTAGGGCAGCCAGCCGCCCGGCCGCCACGGCGCTCGCGGCCGCCCGGCCAGCCGCGGCCAGCGGCCGCCCGCGGCGGCAACGCCAGCGGCGGCGACGGCAGCCTAGAGACCGCCCGGGCGCCAGCCGCCCACGGCCGCCAACGCCGCCGCCCATGGCCGCGGCACGCCCATGGCCGCCAACACGCGGCCACCGCCACGGCCACGCAAGCCGCCCGGCCGCCAGCGGCCGCCGCTAGCGACTGCCACGCCGCCAACGATTGCCAGCAGCGCCCACGCCGCCGGCGCTAGACCGCCCACGACCACCTACACCGCGGTCACCTCTGATCGCGAACCGCCGCGACCGCCCGTGACGCGGCGCCGCTAGGGCCAGAACCGGCGTGGCTGTCCCACGCCTGGTGCCCCTTTGTTTCCCTTTGGGCGCCGCCCCTGCCGCGACGCCTTGGCCATCTCCTGCATCCTCGCCATGGTGATCGTGATACTGCTGCCGCACCGTGTCGCTCGCCTCCTACGGATCGAAGTCGATAACCCGAGCCTATCATTCCTGGTACGTTCTCTGACTTTTCCCATCGACGTTATATTATTTCTTTCAGTACCTCCAAACATTTTCTCCACCGCTGGGGTTAGGATAGGGATAGATAGGACTCACTTTCTGAGGGTTAGGATCTCCTTCGGGATGACCTTGGTTGGGATTGTCGAGGGTGTGTGCAAGAGCGGCAGTAGCCGAGCTCGCACCGCCAGCCTTCCACCTGACAACCGGATCATCGGGAGCCTAGTGGCATTCCTAAGTCCTGCTTGCCGTAGCCTAGTGGGTGTTGCTGCGTGACGACACCGAATTCATACTTCTCATAGGTTTTTTTATTGTCGCATCATCATTACATGACATCGTCATCACTCGTCTCCGATCTACGATATGACCGCATTAGCCCCACCTTTGACGTAACACGAATCACTTGATACGAGAACCCGATCGTGTAACATCAGTTAGCCATGAACATATGTTGAACAAAATCTCAAACTCAGTATAAATTTATGCCAAAGATTCAAAACTTATCACAAGGTCATGCAAATTTCGAAGGCCAGCCTTCTTTCCTTTGAATATTGAAACACCCTACACCAAAAAAAAAAGATTACAAGTTATTTTGACGTGTATTGATGTTAACAACTAATTATCTCTTCAAAGAATGCTCAAAAACTGCTTGAAATTTGCTCTAGGGATTGAGAGATCTCTCTAGCTTTTGGATTGTGATTTTCAAAGGGAAAGGACAAGAGGGTTTGAAATTAGGGCTCGAAACTTTATACACGAACATAAAAATCTGAGAGGGCATAATGGTTATTTTTCAGAAGTCCAACAATCATATGTATTGATTATGAATAATCAATATAAAACAATTATCATTTAAATTTTGAAGGTTAATATTTACAATTTTGCCATAAGTTCAAAATACCCTTCAAGAGTTAAGAGCAAAAACTAGCCATTATGATAAGTATTTCAGGTTTAAAATAGTCTTAAACTTTTAGGTATGTTTACCACATCATTTTAATAAAAAATATCAACATTTGATAGTAATATCTTCATGTAACTAATTCTCTTTAAATCATCAGTAAATTGAGTTTTTCAATACTCGAAGGTAGCAATTAGGAATTTTAAATAAGTTGTAAAAAAATCAAATGGAGTCAAATTCAGACAGATATTTGAACAGTGCTAAAAATATGTTTATCTTCATGTCATAGAAAATATAAGCCCTAAATACATGATTTGACTTGTTCATCGTATGGTCAAACTAAGTAGCCTTTTAATATAACTACGGCTGATATTTTATCTTCACTTACAATCAGTCAACTGTTGATTGAGGACCTATTGTGCTTTGATCGCAACTCTTATTGAGGCATGCATTACTTCAAACATTCACCAAAACACACATTAAAGCAATGGGCTAAAATGCTCTTAAAGCTTAATCTTCAGATATTTATGGAGGAAATATAAATATCTAAATTTTCACTAACATGCAGATCTCTATTGTCACCACCGACAGTGCTGCAAACAACGTGACAATTATGTACATCCTGGTGAGTATATTGTAGCCTATGAGTTTGACATTGATTGCTGATGTCCATTCTTGGAGAAATTTAGAAAAAGACAGCAAATTTTGTATGAAAATAAAATCATAAAAGACAATAGATTCTTTAACCTTTGATATTTGGTTTATTTTCATCATTTCCCAATTCTTAATTTCTTTATTTCAAAATAAATTATCATGTATTCATACTCAATCAAGATCATTTATTATGTACACAACATATATAGATAGAATGCAAGAATATTTCAAAGTTCATAGGATATTTGACAAAGTGAAAAGACATATATATATATTTATATTTTCATGTGTGAATTATAAAAGGAGAGGCATAGCTGTCTAGAAGTAGTTCTTAATTAGGAAACATCATGGTGTTTGTAAAATTTGGTCAGACCAAACCATTGTGACCATGTGTACACCTTTTTAGGGTGGGCCAAAATTTTGGTCCAGTTCAGGTATGTTTATTAGACTGGAATCAAGATTATATACACTATCTACCTCTGCCACTCTCTCTCTATCTATCTATCTCTATCGCTCTCTCTCTTCTTACTTTCAAAATCTTACTCTCTTTGAGTAGACTCTCACTCTATTACTGTCTCTCTGTATAGCTCTTTAACTCTCCTCTCTAGGTCTTTCATTCTCACTCCATCTCTATCTCTCTCCTCTCTTGTTTTCTCGCACTCTCCTTCTCACACACTCTTCTAGCTCTTTTTCTCTCTTTATAAATCTTTCTCTTGCTCTCTCACTCTCTTCTCTTGGTCTTGCTCTTCCTAAACCTATATCTCTCTCAAGCTCTCTATCTCTCTATCTCTCCCTCTCTGCCTATTTTTCCTTGCTCTCTTTCCCACTCCCTTTCTCTGCTCTTGCTCTCTCTTTCGCTAGCTGTCTATCTATATCTCTATCTTCCTCTACGTTTGTGTCTCTCTCTCACTCTCCAGCTCTTTCTTTCTCTCACTCGATTTCTATCTCTCTCTATTTCCCTCTTGCTCTCTCCAAATCTCTCCTTCCCTCTCGCTTTCTCTTTCTAGCAATCTCTAGCTCTCTATCTCTCTTTCACTCTCCCTCTCTAAATCTATATTTTCCTGTTATTCTCTCCCCCACCCACTTGTATCTATTTCACTCTCCCACTCTCAATCTCTCTTTCACTCTTCCTCTCTCAATCTCTCTCTCACTCTCTCTTTCCCTTTCACTCTCTCTCTCCACCCTCCTATGTCTCTGATTCCCTCTCTCAATATTTCTCTCTCTATTTATCTATTTCCCCATAACTCTGTCCCCATTCCTAACTTTGTCTTTTCCCCTCTCTATCGTTTTATCTTTCCTCTATCTACCTACATCTTTCACTCACATGCTCCCTCTCTCTTTCACTTTCTTTTACTCATGCTCTTCCTTCCTCTCTCAATCACTCTATATTTTCCTATGAGACTCTCCCAATCTCCAATTATCTCTTTCCCTCTTAGTCTCTCTTCCTCTCTAACTCTTTATATTCCCTTTGATTTTATCCCCCTTAGTAAATTTATATCTTTCCCTTTCACCCTTCTCTCTCCCTCTCTAATTGTAAATTTTTTACCTGTCACTCTCTCCCACTCTCTAGTTATCTATTTTTCCTCACTCTCCCCCTCCTAACTCTATCTCTTTCCCTGTCATTATTCTCCTCTATCAATGTCTATCTATTTCCCTTTTACTTTCTCCTCCTCCCTCTCTAATTAGAACCCATGTTTCAGATGCCATTACATACAGTCCATAATTATTTAGTTTTCTATCCAACTTGACAAATGTGATTAACTTGAAAAGGAAACCAAGACATAAATTTTTCTGACAAAATCGATGTCAATATTTTTATTTATTATATTGGTTCCCTGTCTACCTCTTGAAATTACCTTTGAGCTCTAAATTTTTGTTCAAAACTATGTCATTAAGAAATCAACATGATCTGACCAAGACTTTGGGATGGAAAGTTCGTGTTTTGGTGTAAAACAGATGATGTTTGTTGACAAATTAAAATTAAAAAAATTGGGTTTGTGTGATGTTTAGTTCATGCACGAATGAACCAGTGTTTGGTGAGTTTCCTTCTTCGTAATAAGTGATCATGTACTATTCTTTGGCAAGACAAATCTTCTTTAGAGGAAAATATGGAGAAGGAGAAGGACATGATGAGGATCCTTAGGGAGCCCATGTTGTTGATCTTGAAGCCCAAGCGAATCATACACCTGGCCAAACTCATTGGTAGGTATGTGTGAGTTCTTTCTCCATTTGTGATGATCATATGTCTAGTGTATCATAAAATTTATGCACTTTTGTATGCGTACTTTCTGTGAGTCCTATTTTTTCAGATGATTTGTGGGTGGAGCTTCTTTCATCATCTTCTAATCAGTTTTGTTTATTCCATGTATTACTATATTAATAAGTTAATATAATTTTCAATGTCTCCTGGTTGTTTATATTGGGACTCCCCCTTCATATTGCTTACCTTTATGTGATTTTTTTGCCTCTGTTTCTACATTTTATATTACTTCCTCAAAATATATTTTTTCTTCTAGTCATTTTGGAAAAATATTGCTTTATCAGTTAAAAATTTGAGTTGTATTATATTTTCTTATCAAATTGTGATGATATTTGGCCTATCATAAGATTGTAGTATTTTTTTGTTCCATAAATAATTTACAAAATACTTAGTGCTAGAATGTTGAGCACAAAGCACGGGGCTGATAGAGACATGTTGCTTAAACTATCCAAGGGAATTGAGTGCATCATCCATGCTCGGTTTTTTTCTAAAATACAAGTGTGAAGAAGACAACATGTGTGTTGGTATGCACGAATTGACAAACTGTTTGTGCAGATAGACTAGGTCCCACCATTCCATTTCATTCTTTTATTGCTTGGCATTCCCACAACATATTTGCAAATGGTTCATCCATTTGTGAAACATTAGAGAATTTTTTTCGAGTTTCATTTTCTCTTTTCGTAAATCTTTAACCATCCCTATTGGAACTAGACCATATTGTTCCTCAACCAGACTGAGAATGGACCAAACTTCAAGACTAGGTTTATGGTTTTGCTATAATACGACCAAGACCAAACCATGACCTTCCCCACTCTCAGTCTTAAAAATTATCAAAGGGCATGTAATTTTGACCGTTCTTTGGAATTTGGAGTTGTTTTCAAAATAATCAAAATATTAAGAAAAAAGTAAATTTAATCCAAGACGAAGGCATAATTTTGGCTTCATAAGCTTCTGTGTCCTTCGTGGTAAATTAGGTTGGGGTGAGCTTCTAGAGTATTTTATCTCTCGTCCTCGCCTTTTCTCATCAATTAAATCTTATAATGTGTATGGATAGAGAATCAAAATACATCAATACCCTTAAGCTTGTTGGATGGACGACAAACTGTCATTATTCCATCAGAAAATCAATTATCTGCCATCAGTCAGCCATCATAGATGACAGATGACTAATGACCGAAATGATGGAACATATGAAAAGGATGTGCGATGATGTTTACAGATGATGGATATGTAAAAATATATGTGATAAGTTCAAAAATACGTGTTTACATGTCGTTATTTTAAGGGTTTTCTAAACTTAATCAATAAAATTTATTTATCCCTTAGTGTTTAAGTAAGGGGCCGAACCCTAGGGAGGCGATAGGGAAAATTCACTTTTTATCAACGTAGGATTTAGATTCTAATTTTGGTAAAGATGCTGTCCTTTTTACCCAAGTCAAGATTATGCTTCTAAGATATATTCAACCTTATACTTTTTAGCTCAAAACATATCAGTTAACAAAATTAAGTCTCTACATTCTTCTATCATCATCAAGCTTTGGATGTATGAATAGTTAACAATTTTTGGTAAGAATTACTAAGTATTCTCAGAATTGCTACCTAATTAGATTTAGTGAAATTGATATGATTTAGTCGAAGAAATTTTAGAAAATTTCAATCGATTTAGTGGAATTGTTTGACTGCATCTGATCACTGTTCTCACGGATTAAGAAGCCTATAAATTGATTCGTAGAGTTTTGCAGTTCTATCCAATATGATGTCGAATTTGCAAAGATGCCCCCTAGCTCACAAATCGTGACTACAATTTGTTGACTTAGAATGGTCTAAAAATCACACAGGAAGGAAAATCAAGCCCAATTCTAGCAGTAGAATCACACACTAGTTAGTTCTTAAGCAGGGTACATCCAAAGCAAACGGATCAAACTTAGAGTTTATATTTTTTGTTTTGTTTTTGAATTTGGAAGCTACGTATATTGGCAAATCGTGTTGACGATTTGGTTGAATTAAGGTTCAGATTCAATTCAGAACTATCTAACTAACTCAATTGAAACTCAATCAATTCTAAAACAAGCTAAAATTTGGAATTAAGAGAATTAAAATCGGAAAACAAGGGACCGATACGATCGCTCCATACGACATCTCGAACCGAACAGACACAAAGAATGTCACGGACAAGAGTGATGGGTTTGATCCACCCGAGCAACCGACCCGTACTGAGTCTCCAACCCATATGATGAGAAACGCTAGTGACGTGACCGACCCATCTAATGGATGGGGCCGAACAGAACCACCCAACGTGACCCTTCTATAAGACGAGTCAGACCAAACCGATGAGAGGTACACATATGACAGGTCCGAACAACCCGACCCGACTCAAGTCGCCATGTAACAGGACTGGTACAAGGGACACGATCGCTCCATACGACATCTCGGACCGAACGGACGAAGGACATCGCAGACGGGTGTGACAGGTTTGACTGACCCAAGCAACCCGCATTGATTTTCTGAGCCAAGTGATGTGACCAACCCGCAACATGACCGACCCGCGCGATGGGAAGATCTAACCTGACCAACTGATGTGATGCGAGGTACTCATATGATGGGTCCGAACAACTCGACCCGACTGAAGTCACGTGTCACAAGACGGGTACATGGGACCGATAGGATCACTCTGTACAATGTCTTAAACCGAACGGGCCCAAAGAACATCTCAGAAAAGTGTGATAGGTTCGACCGACTCGCACTGAGTTTCTGACCCATATGACAAGAAACGTGTGCGACGTGACCGACCCCTCTGACAGGCGGGGCCAAACAGAACCACTCCACATGACCTTTCCATAAGACGAGTCAGACCGAACCGATGCAAGGTACACGTATGACGCGTACGAACAACCCAACCCGACCAAAGTCGCCCGTGTCATGGGACTGGTACAAGGAACTGATATGATCGCTCTGTACGACGTCTCAGACCGAATAGACCTGAAGGACGTCGCGGACGCGTGTGACGCGTTCGATCGACCCGAGTGACCCGCAGTGAGTCTCTGAGCCGAGAAACGTGTGCGACATGACTGAACTGCACGATCTAACTTGACCAACTGATGTGATGCGAGGTACCCATATGACGGTTCTGAATGATCGGACCCAACCAAAGTCATCGTGTCACGGGACTGGTACAAAGAACCGATATGATCGCTCCATACGATGTCTCAGACTAAACAGACCCAAAGGACGTCGCAGATGGGCGTGACACGGTGTGACCAACTGAGCAACCCCCATTGAGTTTTCGAGCTGAGAAATGTGTGCTATGTGACCGACCCACGCAATGGGATGATCTATCCTGACCCATTGATGCGATGCGAGGTACCCACATGACAGGTCCGAACGACCTGACCCGACCGAAGTCGCCATGTCATGGGAGGGGTAAAAGAGGTCGATATGAGCACTTTGTACGACATCTCAGACCGAACAAACCTTAAGGACATCGCAGACAGGTGTGATGGGTTTGACCAACCCCAGCGACCCGCATTGAGTTTTCAAGCCGACAAACGCATGCGACATGACCAACCCGCACGATGGGAAGATCTAACCTGACCAACTGATGTGATGCGAGCTACGTGTATGACAAGCCTAAACGACCCAACCAGAAAAATATTCACGTATCGCGAGACTGGTACAAGGGACCGATACAATCGCTCTGTACGCTATTGATAACATGCATCTTTAGTGCCTTATATTATTATATTTATGCGTATTTATGCATTAAATTACTCATATTTGCATGTTATCAAGCTTAAAATGATTAAATCTATTTTTAGAACAAATTTCTGAATTTTCTATATTTTAGGATTTTTCTAATAGTATATTCTAAAAGAATATAATTTTTGAGAAAGAATATGATTTTTATGGAATTTTTGGATATTAAATTTGGAAAGATATGATTTTTCTGATTCAAAAAATATATTTATACGTATTTTTTGGGCTATTATTTGATTTAATATGAAATTTTAAGTATTTTGGTTTTTTTTATGGCATAGTGTGACGTGGCGTGCGGATGCGCCGCCACATCAGCATTGAGAAAGAGATTTTTTCTTTGTTTTTTTTTGTCCTTTTGACATGTACATGTGGCACGGAATATGAAAAGTCGCGGAATACGAAAAGCCACGGAATACGAAAAGCCATGGAATATGAAAAGCCACGGAATACAAAAAGGCATGGAATATGAAAAGCCACGGAATAAAAAAAGGCATGGAATATGAAAAGCCACGGAATACGAAAAGCCACAGAGTACCAAGTGCTTTGACTTCTTAACATGCACAAACTGATGACATTGATGAGGAGAGAGAAGAAATTAAAGGCTAGGATTGCTTCAACTTCCAACGGCCATAACTTTTCATCTTCCCCTCCTCTTTCTCTCCATACCCTCTAATCTATAAATAGAGGCCTGGATCATTGTAAAAACCATCTTGAACTTGCTTCCCACTTTTGTGGGCTGATTGAAAGAGAGTGAGTTTTGAGATCCATCAAGAGTGTTCTTGGTGTCTTGGGTGTGTGGAAGAGACAAAAGAGAAGAGGGGGAGCTTACCGGCTCTCGCAAATCGCCGTGATCCTGGCGGAACGTAAGGATCTAAGGTAAGTGTCTTCGCCTTACGTTGTTTCTCTCCCAACATCATCGTTATCATAGTTATAGTTTTTTTTTATCAACGTTTCATTTATCACTTCACTTACTTACGTCCCCACTCTCTCATCTCTCCATCCTTGCCATCGTACCATTCCATATCCAACCACTATCCTCGTTCATACCATAGTTCATTATCGTGTCTGTCACAATCACTTACTCTTTTATTTAAGTTAAATTAACATATAAATTAAGTACTTCTTAATCAATATCACTCGCTCATATCCTTGAATTGTGTTTTTGTCGATCGCTCATTGATCATCACTAGTTTAAGAAAGTAATTCCTTAATCATCGTTCCCTGTGGAGACGATCTGTACTCATCACTAACTACGTATTTTCAAGTACGGTCAAATATATTTTATTGAATAATCTCAATCACCAACGACGAATTTTAACCCTAAAATTGAGATTATCAATTGGCGCCGTTGCCGGGGATCAAACCCGGGTCACCCGCGTGACAGGCGGGAAAAGTCCCATTTCATGGTTCAAGAGGGAATAGTTTTGGGACATCTAGTCAGCAACCGTGGACTCGAAGTGGACAAGGCCAAAGTGGAAGTGATCCAGAACCTTCCACTGCCCACCAACACCAAGGAACTTAGAGGATTCCTTGGCCACGCAGGCTTCTATAGATGATTCATCAAAGATTTTGCTAAGTTGTCTAAACCGTTGACCAATTTATTAGTTAAAGATGTGATTTTTGAATTTAACGATGCAGCAAAGAAAGCTTTCATTCAGATTAAGGAAGCTCTAGTGCAAGCACCAATTCTACAAGCACCAGACTGGAGTCTTCCCTTCGAGCTGATGTGCGATGCTTCTGATTTTGCGGTAGGTTCAGTCCTTGGTCAACGCATCGAAAAGAAGCCAGTGGTCATCCATTACGCTAGCAAAACCTTAGTAGATGCCCAGGTAAATTACACTACAACTGAAAAGGAATTTCTAGCTATTGTTTTTGCTTTAGATAAATTTAGATCTTATTTACTAGGGAGTAAAATAGTTATTTTTTCTGATCATGCTGCTATTAGATATTTGATGAATAAGAAAGAAGCTAAACCTAGGTTAATTAGATGGATTTTATTAATGCAAGAATTTGATATTGAAATTAAAGATAGACGTGGCTCAGAAAACTTTGTAGCTGATCATTTACTACACAAGCCTAACTTCTATACTCATGTTGCTAGGACACGGGGTGACTGCTTCTCCAAGATGGGTATGATTAAATTCATACAATTATCTACCCCCCAACTTGAAAAGATGTAAGGAATAAAAATATTTTCGGAACCAAAATTCCCTCCCCCTTGAAATATGCATTGTCCCTAATGCAAGAAAATAAAAACAGAAGGAAGATGATAGTCCAACCGTGATTCTTTTGCGTCCGATGTCATTGTCTTGCCATGGATCCTTGTGCTTAGTACGGCTGCCTCCGCGTAATTTATTCTCCTAAAACCAATATTATCTAGAAAGCGAGTCAATGAGATCATCTTGGGTATGTGATAGCCAATTATTTAAAGCAACAAGACAAAAAAATTATTTAAAGCAAATTACTATAAGTGATTATTAAATTGAAAATAAAGAAGCTAGAAGCCCCATAAAAACAAAAGTCATCATGACTATGATACCACTAATCTTGTGTATGAGATTTTCAACACCAATGTGCATAAATTTATATTTCAAGGTTGGCTTTGATATTGATTTGGATAACAATGTAATATATGTATGAAACACATAATTGAAACACAAATACAACCTCATAAAAATATTTTCAAAATCCATGAAGTTGTAATACCAATAAGTCAAATATATGTTATCCCCATTCAATTCAACCATATGTTCATTCGTACTCCATAAATATTCAAAGAAAATATTTTTCAAATGGATATCAAATATATGATCATGCCAATTGGTGAAAAATATTTTCTTTGAATATTTATGGAGTATATTCATACAAGGGACCGATACAATTGCTCTGTACGCTATCTCAGACCAAACGGACTCAAAGGATGTCGTAGACGGATGTGACGGTTTCGCGTGACCCTAGCGACCCATATTAGGTATCCGGCCTGTCCCAAGCGATGCAACTGAAATGACCCACCCCTATGATGTGTCGGTTCTAATAGATCCTACACGGATGTCCCAACCATGGGACGACTTGAACGAGACGTATAGAGTATCTAAGTCTACCTTCCCAAACAACATCACCTATTGTGACCCACTCACATTATGTTTCCCACTAGAGGGATTTGTCAGATGCCCGAGACATGGCCAACTTATATTCGACAAACCCACCGTGTTGTCGCCCGTAGACGTGCCCGAGAGAGTTGTCCGGACCAATGTCACGGATCAGATCAAACTGACCTGATCGTTTGCCCTGATCCAAGGGTGGCTTGGCCATTACACAGGGTGGCTCACAACTGTCTCGGCTTGGTTCAAGGGTGGCTCACACCTGCCTCAAGGTGGCTCGTGAATGGCTCAAGGTGGCTCATGGCTGGCTCAAGGTGGGTCATGGGTGGCTCGTGGATGGCTCAAGGTAGCTCATGGGTGGCCCGCGTGCGCCGAGGCAGCAGCCCTCCAGCATTCGTGGCCGCACAACACCGGCTTCCATGGCATTTTGGTGAGGCTCATTTTGAGCTGAAAAGTTGTATTCTTCTCCATTTGTATATTATAAAAATTGTTTCCAAATTTGGTGTATAAAAGATTTCAGGACAGGTGAGAATTCAAATTTTGATTCCTGGTTAGCTATGCTCTAGGCCTTGTTTGGGGTTCAAATTTTGTGTGCCGCTATAGTTTGCTATTACAGAGCTCCATAGAAAATTTGGTGCCCAAAAAATGCCGGACAAGGGTCCTTTGAGAAACAAAACATGCAAAACAATTTTGCCAGAACTGTGGGCATCAGTTTGGACTGAAATTTGGTATACCACTCTATTTTGATATTACAAACCTTGAAAATTTGATGCCCAACTGAAACTGGACAAAGGGGATTCCTTTGAATGAAAAACCTTCAAAACAATTTTCCTAGAGCTGTAGGCCTCGGTTTGGCTGAAATTTACTGAGAGGTCACTCTTGACGCCAAAAAGCCACTATCAAAATTTCAGTGAATTCTGCTCAGCTAATTGGGAGATTGTTGTTGCACCCCCGGACTTTGGGGGGGCTCGTGGGGCGGCAAGCGGTGGCGGGGAGGGTGCTCAGGCGATCTACTAGCAAAAAATTTTTCTCTGAGCAAGTTTCCTTCCAATGGATTATGCATGAAATTTATGCATGTTTCTGAAAGTTTGGCGGCAATCCGCCACCGAATGGTGGAGCTCCGTCGATTAAAAAAAAAGTGACTGATCGAATCCCATTTTTAGGTCCTCGTATTGCAGGGGGGGGAGGGGGGGGGGCTCGGTAGCACTAGCTATCGGCCGCGGGGCTCCCCTTGTGTGCGCTGTGGGTTTGGAAATGTCAGAAAGGTGCTAGATCACGGTCTCGCTGTCGCAAATGTCGGAAATGGGTCCTCGCTCCCGCCGGTGGCGCCGCCTTCACATGTGCCAGATCATGGCCGCACTGTGCTGGTCGGAGAGTGCACGCTCGTATCAAGCTCAGAAATCGCCCGTCAGTCCTGCTAGGGGTGTCGCCGTGCACGTGCGAGTGTACCAGTCGCTCGTGCGGCCGTCCAGCCGCCAGCGGGGGTGTCTTTATGCAGGCCCGGGGGTGAGAGATGGGCAATGGTGCCTGTTGGTAATACCCCATCATCCCGTCGTCTCTTTGACTCTCCCGCTCAATGCAACTGCACCGGTCACTCCTGCAGATGTACACACACAGAAACCAGCAGGGTCATCAACGATGGGATCAGGCTAGCAGGCAACCCAGCGCGCAGACGGCACCCTCAATGTGAGAGTGCAGTCCGGGTCCAAACCCATCCTTCCAACTAGCGTTCTCCGACGGACAGCACGTCACAAAACCATGGGTTTCTCCCAGGGCGATAGCGGGCCGACATGCGCATACGCACGGCCGGGGGCATAGGGGTTCAAAGTTCAGTCTGTAATGATGGTGCCTCCGGGTTGGCTGACGGCACCCTCCAGATGGCGGACGACGCGCACCCGGTTGGTTGGTTACTTGTGTCACTCTTAGTCGGAGGCACTGCGGGTCGCAAAGCCAATTGGTTGGGTGGAGTTGCCTAGCATGGCAGCGGGCAGGGGCGGCCTACTGGAGCTGGGTTGGCTGACAAGAGCCTCTGGGTTCTGGATGACGCGCACCCAGCCAGATGTGGCTCGGTTGCCAGCTAGGTGAGTCGCAAAGCCCAATGGTTGGGTGGATGCGAACCATCATGGCGCCAGACATGTCTATGGGATTTCTCTTCGGGGGTTTGCGGCGCTTGCCCTACAGCACTAGGTGCCTCCCGAGGTGCTTGGCGGGGTCGGAGCGCGGGGGCTGGGTTGGCTGACGAGGCCCTCCGGGTCCCGAAGGACACACACCCGGTCGCTTGTGGCGCTCTCTCTCGGTGGCACAGCGGCCCGCAAAGCCCAATGGTTGGGTGGATGTGACGTTGTGGGATTCATTTTTGGTGGGTCGTGATGCTCTCGCTCGGTGGCACTACGTCTCCCTAGCGCCACGAGGTTGTCCGGGGTGGCAGGGTGCCGTCATGCTGCTTGGCGGGGGCGGCGAGCGGGGCTGGGTTGGTTGACAGGGCCCTTCAGGTTCCGGACGAGACACACTCGATTACTTGCGGCGCTCTCCCACGGTGGCACCGTGGCCAACAAAGCCCAATGGTTGGGTGGATGTAGACTGCTGTGGCGTCGAGAGGAGGCAGATGGTGGGATTTGTTTTCAGTGGTGAGCGCAGCATTCTCACTCTATGGCACTATGATCCGCTGACGCCCCGGGGTCTCCTGTGGTGGCAGGAGGCTGCCATGACACTTGGCTGGGGCTACGGGCTTGGCGTGTTTACGTTATTATGTATGGCGTGGTGCTTCACGCCAGTCATAGCCCACTTCCCTGTGACGTTCGTTGGGCTCCGCGAGCTCGTCGGCCGGCGCGCGTAGAGGGGCAGTGGGCGGGTGTGACGCTAGCGTGTCGACGCGTGAGTGGTGTTGGGCGTTTGGTACCCGAGGGATCCCCTGCCCAATGCAGCTGACCGCGGACACGGCGCCGTCTTGGCAGGGATCCCCCTACGGCGGAGGCATGATGATTGGTCTGTGTTTTTCTAGTCAGAATGTGACAAAATCGAGACCCATAAATGAGACGGGTGTCAGCTCTCCGCTCCCTTCAGGGCAGCGTCGGGGGGCGAGTGCTATGCAGATGCGACGGGCCGAAGGGGCGGCATCGGGGCCTCACTTGGCCCAACACCTGGCTGTGCGCACATTTGGCCGGCGAGGCCAGGGCGCTGGGCATTGCGCTTGTGTGCGCCCAGCTCTGCTCGGAGCAGCCGGCATGCACAAAAACGAGAATGACTGTCGGCACGAGGCCACCGTTCACCGTGCAGGTCATCGAGGAATGCTATCTGGTTGATCCTGACAATAAATAGCAATACCGTGCTCTTCGATTCTAGTAATTGGAATGAGTACAATCAAAATCCCTTAAGGAGGACCCATTAGAGGGCAAGTCTGGTGCCAGCAGCCGCGGTAATTCCAACTCCAAGAGCGTATATTTAAGTTGTTGTAGTTAAAAAGCTCGTAGTCAGACCTCGGGTCAGGCCGGGCGCTCCGCCGCTAGGTGTGCACCGGCCGTCCCATCCCTCCTACCGGTGATGCGTTCCTGCCCTTAACTGGGCAGGGCGTGCCACCTGTGCCTTTAATTAGAAGAAATTAAAGTGCTCAAAGAAAAATAAAAAAGGTGAACTCGATGTTCAGGGCTGGCTCATAGATGGATGAAGGGACATCATTTTCATCGATGAATGTGATTTTAGATTGCATCCAATAGTGTAACACACACAATAGCTTAAAACTCCCCACATCTAGGAGTGATTTTTTGTGGGTCACGATGGTTTTACCCAATGAAAAGAGCCACTCCATTGGTGTACTTATTGTCAGCGCAGAGAGGTACTCCGTCGCCAACATTGTGAGATGTAGATACGCTCACACACCTATGACCATCCACCATTTCAGAGGGTTTTTATTATCTCCAATTAGAGATGCATCATTGTAGGCATCCAACGCCTACAAGGGTCCTAATTTCAGCTTGGATTTGATCCGCTCTTTGGCCTCCTTCATTGTCTCAGCAATTGTGGTAGTATGTTGCTGGCTACCTTCAGACATTTGCAATTTAACTACAATGGGATGGTCACTTGACAAAAACAACACTAGAGACAAGATTGCCGATACACAATAGTGTCTTCAAGGCTTCAAGTTTCAATCAAAGCTACCTTCGTTGATGGGTCAAAGAGTACTTTTGCTGCCACACATTCATTGAGGCTTATGATAGCCACATATCTTTGGAAATTATGCTTCATGGCTTCACATGCATCCTAAATGGATTCTCTTTGTAAGTTTGGGAACATTTCCAATTTCCAACATGACAAAATACCATCATCGTCGAAACAATTCAAGACATCATTGAGGAGATATAATATAGTCTTGATCACAACAAGAACCATGGTGGTGGTTGAAATCTTTGAACTACTCATTTACTATGTTGGCTCAAGAAATATCAGTAGTATCCTAAAGAACAATTTTGTAGTTCTTCTCACTCGTAGATATGAATGCTCATGCCATTTGGTCAATAACCTCTCACATATCTATGGCATGCACCGCCACACCAGATGAATTTTTTCAATGATTATTCCATCTTTTTCCTTCTTTTTGTACCTTTTTTGTAGGGACACGTGGTTCAATGTGGGCTGCAGATCGAGGATGATGAGGGGGAATGTTAGTCAATGATTTCCTTTAATGCCAAAGTAAAGACAAAATTCTAAAAGTAATGTGGTGACGGTGATTTAGATGAGGAAAAAAATATATGAATCAAATCTACAACCAAGAATTTTCCAACTATGGTGTTCGATATCTGACAATCCAGAAGGCTAAGTGAGCTAAAATTTTGAGGAAAGCTTTGTCTTTTTCTCCTGTATCCATGAGGATGGTTGGATCTATAAATTGAGCCCCTCATATTTGTAAAAAATACATTTAAATTCACCTCATCTTAGAGAAACAGCTTGAAAGAGAGTTAGGTTTTTTGAGGTCCATCAAGGTTTTCTTGATGCCTTGAGTGCTTGGAGAAAATAAAAGAGGGTTATCTTCGTCATTAAATATCCATGATCTTGGTTGAACTTATGAATATAAGGTTAGTCTCTTGTCTTATATTGATTTATCTCCATCACATCCATTAGTTAGGTCCATACCCATTTCATCTTTTCAACATCAATCTATTATTATCCTCCGTCATCATACACCTCGCATAATCTCTACCATATCCCCTATTATATTTTCATCCAAAATAATGCACCCTAAATCATCCATTCGATCACCTTCATTTATTCATATCTCACATTTTCACACACTCCATCATCTATTCTCCTCACTTTCAAATACATCTTCCCTCTTATTTTTCTTCATCTCATACTTATGACCTATTTTTCATCACCATCCATCCTCTAAGTCATCATAATCTCACCCTTAGTTAAATACTTAATACCTTTATATCATCTCTCTATTTACATTGCATCACTGCCTCTTATAGTATACATCCTTTCTCATCCAACCCAAATCACTATCTAGATATAGTTAAATCCCTAAAATATGTTCCCTCCGGAAGTGACACATACTCATCCACTAGCTAGAATTATTATGTGAGTGTTTCATTATAATTTTATTGATTAAACTCAAATAAAAAATGACAAAACTTTAACCCTGAATTCGATTTTCTAAAGCACACAACCCATATGGACCTTGAGAGAGTCCATTGATGCTCGGTGCAAATGGACACTCTATATCCAGGTGGTGATATGCGTCAAAGAGGTTAGGATGCTACACATGTGTACTACCTCGTAGGTGTCGAGTGACCAATGAGAAGGAGGTAGAAGTAGGTAATGGCTTCATTCTAGTTACTGCTTAACACATTACATTATATCATGTACAGTCATAGTTGATGCGTAAGTTGCTTATTTTAGAGGTTTATGCATTATGGACTCCCCACTTATTATTGAGTGGTATATTGGGATAATATCAAGTATTAGTGATAATTATGTATGATTATGCCTTATTTAATTAATTATTTTTATTTCTACATACATATTTTACAGTATTTATGATTAAAAATGGAAAAAAAGATAAATTACCTATTGAGTCATTATTTGTTGAATTTATTGATTTTTGAGACTAACCTCACTTGATTCAAGAGAATCAAATGAATTATTCTTCATATTTTCTTGGAGTTTTCTTAAAATGAAGGGTTTAGGTAAATAAAAAATTAAATTCTAAACGGAAATGGGAGATAACAAGAAGCCTAAAACATGAAATGGATCATAATAGGAGGCCTAATATTCAAGGTTAAGAAAATGCCCCACTTAACTCTCTTAAGAGACCATATCAAAAGGAGTCATGATTTGAGGAACTAACTCCATATAATTAAATTTGGAAGCTGTGTACCTGTTGAAAGATAATACAAAAAATGGACAAGGTCACATTGCAAGATATAACAGCCTCCTGAATCCCTGGAATAAGATACAAGGGCTGAGAAAATTTGACTCCCCATATCATATTGTTTTCCTTATCATCTTGTGATGTCATTATTGCCTCGCTTTTCCATAGGTTGAAACTATGAACACCTCTTTCCCATTGGGAGAACACTGTGGCTTGCTGCATTGACATCTAGTACTCTATTACCCCACTACTATTGACATAAAGTGTTTTGACAGGATGTTTACCTCGTCAACATGCTCTCAGCTTATCCCCTATTGTCACATCACCACGGTCTACCAATTATGGGAGATTTGGAGAGGAAAAAATTCTTCTTGTTTTGTTGGTTCGCCCCAAGAGGAAATTTACTTCAAAGATGATCCTAAGAGGAACAACAATAGTAATTCCCATCAAGCTTGAGTGTTCATACAGGAGGGTCAGATATCAACCCTAGCTCAATGGCCATAACCTCGTCAATGGTTTCTAATGGGAGTCCATGTTTAGGAGTCTCCAATTCTACATTAGAGAATAAGCCACGTCACCTACATGTGATTGTGTAGAAAAGTAGGGTAGCTAGCTAATGGGATAAGCTATAAGAAAATATTTAAATAAGGTTCTAATCATGATGAGGTGACTCTTCAGCAGATCACCATGGACATCTCTAGCTAGTGGTGTTACAAAGTATGCCACCATTTAATAACTTTAATACTGACCTCATGGTGAGCCCATTTGTCGTACTTGTCTGATATTTAGAGTCCTAATTGGAAGCTCAGGATCTACATAAGCCACACTTCCTACTTATGAAGCATGTCTTTCAGTAACTTGATGATGCTTAATCCCTTCACCCCCTTCATCTTTCAATAGACATGATGTATGCCAAGAGATCTAGTGGTGGAATGTACACTCTCTCGTTGTCCAACCCACGTGAAGTCTGTAAAGGCGCTCCACAAATTGGGATATTGTGTGCACCGCTAGAATTTGGGTGGGATGTTTATGAGGATGTGACATACCACTTGGAAGCAACCTCTAGGGGGATAGAAGGTAGAGATAGCATTCTTTGAATTCCTTTTGCATATCTGCCTATATGGAATTAAAATTATGATGTTATGTTGGAGCCAGAAATATGGGACATCCAAGAGAGCCAAAAGGTAGACATCCTTGTGAGTACCTAGTGTGGCATTGGATGCACAAGCACTTTACCATGTTAGATGTGCCTACCATAAAACTAATCTTCAAAGCATTAACAAGCTAACATGAGGCCTTCTCATACATAGTATGTAAAAACATGATTCTTATAATATATTGTTTATATCCATCAAGGAAGATGATCAAATCATGCATGAACTAAAAGTGTGAGATAACCAACTAAACCCCTTTTGAATAATTTGGCTGGATGAGATCCAAGAGGATCATTCATGTGACATATTGGCAAAAGATCTCTTCCATTAAAATAAAAAGGGTGGGTAGATAAAATCACCTAGCTATATTTGGTAGTGATGAACCAAGTGGAGTTTCCATTCACCAAGGGAACAAATTATATCTCTCTAACGCAAACATCGAGAAGGGCGATGAACTTGTTTGTTGAGGAAAATCCAGTTTATTCTATCAAAGGCCTTCCATATATCAATTTGGATTATGATGTTTCACCTAGGAAGTGATTGAGTTAGTTCATGAATTATCATAATATCACCATGGATTGACCAACCCTTGACAAAACTGAACCACTTAGGGGAGACGAGTCTATCAACAAATATATTAGGTCAGTTTTAATAATTTTATATATCATTTTATATGAAACAATGGAAAGACAGATGACTCAAAAGTTTAAAAAATAAGCTGGGTTATCCACTTGCTAGATAAGTGTAAGGAAAGTGGTTTTCCATATTTTTCTAAATACTTTGTGAATTAATATTTCCTTGATATATTATACTAAGTATGGATGATATCGGAATAAGCTTTAAAGAAGTTTGTGAAGAACCCATCAAGATGTGGTGCCTTGCTCTTCCTGATCAACAATAATATACCCCTTATCTTGACTCATGTAGGAATTTCCATTAGAATGGTGTTTCCTATTCTAACACCAAGTATGGGATAGATGATAATATATCCACGGTCATCATGATTGGGTGGATGTAAGAAGGATAAGTAATGAATACCAGCCTCCACCAACCTATCAAGATGATGATTTTACAAATCTAAGAGGGATGTATACTTATTTCTAGATCTATGTCAAATCGAGGCATAAAATAAAGAGGTAATTCCATTACCCTCTTGAGAGATAGTGTATATCATATCCTCCCCTACTATACACAATTCTTGGAGCTACTCGATGATCCTAATATTTTTCTTACAATATGTTTATCCTTAGCTGTCCTAACGTTGGTGGTCTACCCTATCAACCTTTGTCTTCAAGGCCTTTACTTATGTGTGTGATTCCCTAAATACATTCTTGTTTCACTATTTTAAGTGCAGTTTTTTATTTGATAACTAAAGTTCTCCATATGTAAAGTACAAGTCTCGCAGTGCTAGTGGTGATGCACATGGCTATGAAAAGCTTCATGCCAGACCCATATTCTCTAAAACCAGAAAGGAATTCTGGGGACTTTAAAGCTCTTGTCAAGAATAATTAGGATTTTTTAGTGATTAGAGTAATAATGATGCACAACATAACAATAGTTTAGCATCACACCATATCTAAGTCGTGCTAGTAGTATGCAGATCCACAAATGGTGTATGATTTTTAAAGTCATTAAGTGGTGTGGGGATGTAAGGCTGAGGGTGTTTAAGATGAGGGCCGAAGGGAGGGGGATAGTGGTACAAGAAGGTAGGTAGTGATCAGTGGGTTATCAAGTGGTGATGGAAGTCTGCCTATTCCAATCATTCTCATCCTCAACGCACACTCCAATTTTTGTCCCATTTAATGCATCCAAGAGTGAGAATGCATTAGATGTCCAGGTAGGGAGAAAAGCCTCTTTTATGCTTACACAATGGTGAGGAAAGAGGTGAAGTATCTTTACCCTTTAACAGGTGTTTTGAAGTGCTTTCATATCCATTCTCACCCACTTTTGAGATGTATATGAGGGTCTGAGAGAGATGGAAGCTACCTTGGGCTGAGCAGGGTCATGTGAGCAGGTGATAGGGTTGTTCATTTTTCTTGACACAGGTGTAAATCAAGCAATAATCAAAGGGCGCTGAGTGGAGTAGAAACCATGTCCCACATTCTGTGCCTATAGAACATTCTCATTACAATGCAGGCAAACGAGGAATACTGATAATCACAAATGACATACTATTATAATTTTAACCTCTTATATTTTATTTGAATAGTATCATTTAAACGAACGTAAATACATGTTACTATTAATTTAAATAAATTATTGCAACTGTTTAAAAATATTTTATGATTCTTCTTGATTTTATGACACGTTAGTGTAACTATGTGATATTTCAAATAATTTAAATTCCAAATCTAGATAGATAAAGTGGGAGAGTGACCTAGAGAGAGAAAGTGGAGCGAATTGGGGGAAGATTTGTTTTAAATGGAAGTTGAATTGTACGTGGAAATCTAAGACAGTAGGTGAAATGCAAAATATGATAGGATTATGTTTTTTGTATTTTTCTCTTGAACTGGAATGAAATGCAATGCTCTTCACCATTCAAAAACCTCCAAGGTCATGTAAATTTGTCCCATGCCTTGGCATTTTGGAAACATTCAAGAAAGAGTTCAAAGATAAATAATAAACTTAAAAGATAAACCCAAGAATTACCTCCAGAAGCAGCTGTTACGTCCTTTCTGGCCAACTAGGTTGGGGAGAGCTTCCTCTGTCTTTTTCTCCCTCTTTCTGATGTTTTATATAATCCAACCATATGGATGCAAAGCGGGTCAAATACGAACCTGCCCTCCAAATTATTTATCTCCACTGTTGGATACCTTCTCTCTCCTCCACAGGAGCATCAGCCGGATAAAAATCCATTTTCCGCATCATCAACGGCCCTTTTCTTGTTTTCTTCACCAATGAACCATGTGCTACCACCTGTCCTAAGAGTTAGAAGAAAATTAGTCATAAATTGTTAATAGACTAAATGAATATACCTAATTGATGGCTGGGAGCGTGCCACATACCGTGATCTGCATGGGTGTCACAGCACCATTCATGCAAAAAGGCAATTCCGAATTTCCTATTCAACCTTGTTATCATTCTTTTGTGTGCATTTATTGGGTGAAAATAAGAACATTTTTTTATTGGACCATGTCACCTTAATTATTGCATTTAATAATAATAAGATGGATCTCATGCCACACAATACATCTAAAAAATGCTAAGCATTTATCGAATAATTATGGCATCGCGAAATCACAATGCCATAGTTATTTTTTGCCCATGATTGGCAGGGCCAAACATTAGCCAAAAAATTGGTGAAGTTATGCAGGACACGTAGCGGGAAAGATTTAAACCCCTAAAAATACTTATTAAATGAATTTAATAAATGTGAAATACATTTTCTGACTTTAAAAAACCCTGGTCAGAAAATTCTGAAAAAATACATGATTACTTCCAAAAAAAATTCTGACATGAAAATGTTGTTTCTCGATGAAGCTTAAGTCAAAAAAATATGTAAAAGTACCTTAAAATCTGCAAAATTCATGAAGTCGCAATCAATGATATTTTAATCACTTTAAATCATCCTAACTTGTAAATATGGACATTAATACACAGATATTTATGTATGTACATGAGTTTTCAAAGTTATTTTGCATGTTATCATGTACCACGCTGGCCATCCGCCACATGGATTGGAGTGAGATAATCAGATGGCTCAGATTGCTCTGACTTTAGGTGATAATATCTAACAATCTGGAATGAGTTTTAGGCTGAAATTATGCGAGTAGTTCACTCATAACCTCCTCTGTCCATCCATCTTTGATCTATAGATAGACTATCCATTCTCTTAAGAAAAGTGCCCTTGGATTTTGTTCCTAAGTGTAATTAGTTGTGTGACTTTCTCATTAAAAATCTCAATTGAGTCTGTCCTTGCATTCCAAGAACAAGTATTGAAGGAGTAACCTTCATGTCACGACTCACGTAGAGAAATATCCACTACGCCTGTTGGGTACGTGATGACAAGGTTAGTATGATCTTTGCCTTTTTCAATTATAACTTCTTTCATCAACTCATGACTTCTTTTACCAGAATTTGATTTACTACCTTCAAAATTAACCATAACTTTGATTTTATCAACTACATTTATAATTTCCCTTCTAAAATTTTGGATCCCCTACGCCCATTTCAATTGATATCACAATACTCAAAACTTTGAATCTCAATCTAACTCTCAACCCCAATTTTAATCCACACGTGAATAACAAAAACTTGAATGAATCTACAATGAAAATGATGAAAGAAATGGAGCATAAATCAAGGATGATGATGATGAATCAGAATGAAAAAACTTCTGAATTAGCCCCAACATGATCAAGCAAGAGGTCAGGGAGCTAAGATAAACTCCCAATATTTTCAATTTATATTCTACATTTAATTAATCCTAGGACTATATTTCATCTTGAATCATTTTTTATGTCATTCAATGAGAATAAAAATGAGGAATGTGGTCTTATCGTGCTAGGTAAAATGGTCAAAAGAATTATTTGTGTATCTTATGAAAAATCTTGAGAATGAGGTTCAAGGAGATCGGAATGAGCATGATGAAGTTCTGGAAGAAAAACCAAGTAATTAAACATCTCCAAATCCATTCTGAATCTATTAATAATAATTTGTTTGAACATAAAATTATCTCAGATATTCATTCGTTGTTTTTATAAAAACATGATGCCAATATTTTTAGATATTTAATTAAGTTAAGTATTTCCCTAAATATTAGTCACTATCTATCATTAGCGTCTCTATTATAGTGGCCACAATATCAATGATTCTTATTGCATAAGGATGATCCTCCAGTGTTATTCTTTTAGGATAGTTCGATTTTTGTCTCGAGTATCCATCAAACATGAAATTTTAGAATGCATATTTAAATATTAGTGATCAATGTATTATGATCTCATTACAATTCACTAAGTCATTGTATCTATTTAGGGATTTTTTTATAAACATCAAATAAGGATGACAATGAGGAAAGATTTACATGAAGGGTGATGGCTTGACGGCCAAATACTATCCACAATTTTATATGAATATCATCTTATGCCTTTATTGCAGTATTTTCTTATTAGAACTCAATGCTGATAATTATCTATGGGCTGATTAACTCCATGGAAGCTACATGTAATTATTGTTCTGTTTTAAAAAGGGTATTTTGGTTTTGGGCATTAAAGGGGGAAGTTATTGGGGTGTGGTCCACATCCTGGCTCCATCCACTAGCCGCTCAAATATCCCTCTTAAAGACAAGCAAATAATTCAAACTATGGATCTCTCTAACAATGATAAAAGAGAAAGAAATGGCACAGAGATAAATTAAGAACTAGACGAAGGGTATTTCAGTTATCATGCCTTACGTATAAATACTATTTTCTTCTCACTTTCTATTCATTTTGGATGTGCTATAGAACACATGGACTAGAGCCCAAGGTGTTTTCTAGGATCCAGGTTGTTACACTTGATTGGAGTTTTTTATTGTAGATCTCCAAGATCCAACAGGCCAAGTGCTTTATTGTTGGAGGAAAACACATTTTTTGGGCAAAATACACAGACCCAAGGTAGGCCTTCTAGATTCTAAATTCCTTGATTCATATATCCTATATTCAATAATAATACCAAAAAATATTCCCTTTAGCTCTTCCTAATCCTCAAAATACAAACCCTAATTGAAGCATTTTCCTTAGATTTGGACTTCTTTATTTTGCAATAAAATCAAGATCTCCTTAATCTGTCCACATTTCCTCATATTTTCATTTCTCATATCATACCTCTAAACCCTAAGTACCCAACTATACATTTTATCTCCCAACTTTAATAGTGTTTCCCCTTAGATCTTTGAAATCTTGGTTGTCACATATAAAACCAATATATCTTTGATCCTCTCAAATTTATCAATATTTTCTCTCCTCCTAAATTACTGATATATTCATAATCATGATAATGTAGAATTTCTCCATTTATAGAACTGGAATCTTGATTTTCTTGAAATAACATGTCTTCAAAATCAAGAATTTTCTTCTATCTTTTATCCTGAGGATCAATTGTTCATCTTTTAGTTCTACGGCACAACTTCAATTTGGGCTTCAATCATTGCTTAACCTGATATTTCCATATGATTATTATGCATTACATCCACATATTAATTTTTTTGGGGGAAATGCTGTGTAACGTAGTGTGGGATTTTTGTAGTATGGATCAAATGGGCTTTGAATTGATGACTTTTGGTTTAGGACAAAAATATGGATGAAATTTTTTACTCATGAACCTACTTTATGTTCTTTACCTATCCGTCATCCATATGCACCCTACAACAGCCAACGTGCCCTTGTCATTCTTGCCGTTTGTCACATTTGATGCACACTACAATCTCTGCACTTTGGTGTTACACCTTCACTGCGACCACTATTCACTGTCATCTCAGCTTCCCACTGTCACCACCATTTCTAAGTCAATTTTCATTCCAGGTGTTACAAAAAATAATATATGTTCCAATAAGTGACTGATGGTAGATGGAAAAATTAATTTTGTAATTCAAACAAACCTCTTGCCTTTCAGAGAGATTTTGTGAGGAACATTTTTTCTAATTACTGAAAAGGATATCAAAATTTGTGAAAAACGAGAATACTCAGTAGTAGAAATTATATTCTGAATTTGCTAGGGTATTACACTAGGATTGAATTGGTGATAACAACCGATTCATATTCTACCCTTAAATATCATCGTTTAGATATGTGGCCTAGTAGAAATATCTGGCAAGGTGGTAATTACAGATTTTATTCTACGCGTCACAATAATTTATTGTTAGTTAGGTTAGTATTCTCAGCCTCAACCTTATTTAAATATAATTCATTAACTACCACAGTTTCTGACGACCACTTTCTTATCTTTTTGCTGAAACTTCCACGCCCCATTCCATCGTGAATCTTTAATCTGGTAAATGTTACGATCCATTTTTCTTGATTATTCGTGATACAGCACGTTGTTTTTCACTACCCACTGTTCCATTCCATGTTGAATCTTCCAGTCTTTCATTTGTATTTTCGTGCGCTAAATCTTAGCATGCTTATGCTCGATCCTAATTTTTTCACAGTTTCATCTATTACTCACATTCATGTCGCCCCTTGAGAAGTTTGCCAAGGTGGATTATTTGATCTGAGATTGTTATCTGTTGGGAATGGAGTATTGATCTCTTTGGATCAGACTCGGTGAAAGAAAAATATAGGCCTCCATTCGAGTTAGCAACTCAAGAAAGTTTCTTTCTTTTTTGCTGTAGTGTTCTTCCACTGGAGTGAATCCATGCTTTTTACTTGTGTTACTATTACATATTTAATCTCTAAGATTTTCAAGTCTCACGCGATATATTCTGAACTTTAAAGTCATCAACGCTAAAGAGATAATAACCATAGCGGTTAATATCCCGGGTGCTCCATCATTCTTGTTTCTCTACAACATTGAATCAGTTCTCCAAAGAAGAGCAATCATGTGCTCGATCCGAGGGAAGAAAAGGTAAAGGTTGTTGAAAAATAGTTTACAATGAATTTACTTTAAATATAGTCTACCCAAGATTCGTCCATTCCAAAAAAATCAAACACAGTTCATTCCATTGAGGAAATTTACTTAGTGAGGCTTGATGGGCCATCACGTCTCCCATCCCATTTCAACCCGTTTCGAAACCCTAGATGAGTGCAGGGAAAAAGCAACAACCAGTGACAGAAATGGGGTCAGAGGGCGATGAATCACTTAATCAATGGTGACTCCTACTCCGATGTTTCACTGTTTTATAGACGACTTTGTTTGGTGGACTACCCAAAGTTGTCCACCATTCTTAGCTTTTAGCTGGGCGACTCCTGTTTATGTTGAAGTTGGATTTTGTTGGCAGCAGCAGCAAGAATCCCACCAACCAGCCAACCCAATTAATCACTCACCAGCCTCATAATAAAGTGTTGTTAGAGTCGGTTAGATAAATTTTTCGAAAAGAGGAACACTTTCCGGTCCTCTTTCGGCTACAAAGAAATCAAAAGAAACAAGGCCACAATATAAAGTTTCAGAACAGTACCTCCAAAGCAACAACAGTAAACATAGAACAGAGAAACGGAAATCTTTGACCTAAACAGAGAGCAGGAAGAAAGAGGAGGAGCACCCTTCCCTTGTCGTCCCTTCACATCTTCCTTCCACACCCTCTTATTTCTCACGCTATACTAGTTATGACACAAAAAACGCAACGGGAAATTAAAAAACTGATCCCGGGGAGGAAGAGGCAGCAGGCCTGACCTCAGTGCTGACGTCATAATCCGGCGGCGGGCGTTTCTTACTCAAGGGTGTACCCGGAGACGCTCACAGCCGCGGGGGAGGCCGCGTGAATATACACGAACTCGAGGCTCTTCCCCTTTGGAATTGACTTCAGCCACCACGGCAAGCGGTATCCGCCTTCTTCCTCGTCTTTGGTCAAGCCCCACAGCGGGCCGTACAGTCCGGCTATTGTTAGCTTCAAATTCTTCGCTGACTTGGTAGATTTGTTAGAGATTTTCACAGAGTAGCGAGAAAGAGTCTTCCCCCTTTCCACCCACGACGCCGTCATCACTTGTTCTACTCCGAACACAGAATCTGCCGAAGGAAGTTGCAAACTTTCAAAGACTTATCCTTTTCTCAAAGAACCCACCACCGCCCCAAACTTACCGGAGTTCGAGCTGACTGATTTCTGTCCGGCGTGGTCTGCTCTCGCCGCCGGCTTACCGGCGTCGGGGAGGAGCACTGCAAACGCAGCCAAAACGATTGATTTCTTCCCATTTTTCTCAGCTAAAAAATAATGAATTACGTACCGGGGAGGAGCTGGTTGAAGCCGGCGTTACCGGCGTGGAGGCGAGCGAGAACTCCGAGCAGCGGCGCGCTGTTATAAGTGGCGGGCTCGGTCTGCTCGAAGTTGTCTCGCTGATCGACGAAGTTGTCATAAGCATCGGGGCCGCCGACGATAGCGCCGACGAGTAGATTGGGGTCGCTAGCAGGACGTCGGTACCAAGTGTCGTAACCTCCGCGGCAGCTGACGAAAGAAGGGTTCACCTTGATGGAGACGATAGACGAGCCGCGGTGGTGGACTTGCTGCGGATAAGTAGAGCCGTAGCCCACCATGTAGCTCGTGGCTCTGGGATTGTCCCCCAGAATGTAGTCCACCTGAGACTTAGCCAAAACGGCGAGCTCCGCCGGGGAAACGTCGCCACCGCTGCAGCGAATCTGGCGCTGACCCGCGGAGGAGAGATAATCGGCGTAGACGCTCAAAGAGAAGGCCGCCGTGGAGACAAACTGGAGATTATTCCACCTCTGACGGAACAGTAGTCCGCCGGGCGTCCTCCGCACGTTACGGCTCCATTTGCCCGCGCAGGCGCACATATAGAACTCCGCCTTCTGCTGGTACCGCTCGAAGACCGGCGCGCGGCTACCCGCCTTCCCCTGCAGCAAAAACTGAACCGAACCCAGAAGAGTAGAGCCAGAAGGGTCAGCGATGGTCAGCAGAGCGGACGTGGGTGTTGAGCAAGATCCGACCTTTGAGACCAGGAGCTGCGCGCCGACGTACTTAACGTCCCAGCCGAACTCGCCCATAGCCCAGCCCGTCCCGCCGAGGGAATCCCCGTTGCCCGCGAGGTAGTCCAGATAATACTCGTTGTTCGTCGCCTGGTACATCCACGCCGCCGCCCAGAGAAGCTCGTCCTGCGAAACCAGAGACCCCCGTTGAGTCGCGCTAGACACGAGCCCGTGCGTCGGATCGGCTCGCTTACAGCGTATCCGCTGACCGAGCCGTAGTACTTCTGGGCCACCCTGATGCTGCTATCGTACTTGCCCCGATACTTATCAGCAAATTGGAAAAGCTGCGAAGAAGATCGCAAGCATGTCGTCGTCAGGTGCAGTAATAAATGAAGGCAACGAGTAGAGAGAGAGAGAGAGTGGGTCGTATTTATTAACCTGGGTCGCGTGGCGGAGGAGCTCGTTAGAGTAGGTTGGGTCAGAGCGCCGGAACACGATAGCAGCGGCGGCCATGGCGGCGGCCGTCTCGCCTGCGAGGTCCGAGCCAGGGTTGTTCACGTCGACCCTGTACGCGTTTCGAGGCGTTGTCATGTCCTCCGGCCGCTGCCAGCAGTAGTGATCTGTGTTACCATCTCCCACCTGCAATTAGAAGAAATTACAGGCAGTTAAAACTCTTTACAGTTCTAGAGATGAAGTTAAACCGGAAAGGATGAAGCATTGATGATATTCTTGGGGATAAAGAAGACCCATTACCTCTCCGTAGAGAACGTTGGGCTCGGGATGTGCCTTAATGAGGTAATCGGTCCCCCACCTCACGGCTTTCATGGCGTGGCCGAGCTCTCCAACAGCGGCCATCTGCCTGCCGTATTCTATAATGCTCCATGCCGACATCGTGACCGTGAAGGCCATCGGCAACCCGAATTTCACGTTGTCTCCGGCGTCGTAATAACCACCGACGAGGTCCACCTACCCGTCCAGAATCACGGAAATTCCATACTTAATTCGGAGGATAAACGAGTGTCTGAATAAATAATTCGTTGTTGATCTTCCGGTATTAATATATTCTTAGAGTAAAAAGAATTGGGGATAGTCAAGTGGGCGGAGAGAATAGGAAAAGTTAAGAGGATTGGTTTTCATTTAAAGATTCATCTTCCCTCTTTTGAGAGGGAGACACGAGGACAATCGAGGAAAGGGACCGGATGATGGGACATGCGTTTCCGGGGACGAAGGGATGAGACCAGATATCCTTATTCCCCGACATCCGCTCAAGAAATTAGAGATGAAAGAGAAAACACTAACCGACCGTAACACTCAGAAGCCCAAAACACGCGAAAACCATCAAAATGAAGAGAGAAAATTAATCAGAGTTTTTCATGAAGCTTACTCCGCTAGATTTCCCGTCCTGCAAGCCAGAATGAGACCGCCAGTGAACTCTCTGGTCCGGAGGAAGATAGCCAGATCTCTGCGCTTCGAGGAACAGGAGGCTCTTGGTGAGAGCACCGGCGTAGTCGTGCCCAGCCATGGCAGACGGCACCAAGAGAAGCATTACCGCTAGAACAAACCGCATCGAACGCGCCATTGCTTCAGAAATCGAAGAAAACCAGTGAAATCGACCCGTTTAAAGGTTTCTTCTCCTCCTCCCTCGAGATGAACAAGGCAATGTAGCCGACTAAAGAAGCTATCTCGCAGACTGGAGAGAGGAGGGAAGAAGAAGGCCGCAAGCGGCGGCCACGGCAGAAGCTGAAGCCCAAAGAGAAGCGACGGCTATCTATCTATTTATCGGAGAAGCGGCCTTGCATACTAATTAAGGGAAACCAGTTAACCTACCAGTAACTACTAAAAAGTAGTAAATATTATTTAAAAAATTTGACAAAAAAGTAAGCGGGCCCCACCGCCCGTCGACGAATCTCAGCCGTTGAAAATCCGATCCGACACCGGCACGTGCCGCTCCAGTTCGCCCGTGTCGGCGCGGCGCGGAGTTTAATGCCCAGGAGAGCAGCCTTCACATGGCCTTTCGGCCATAAATGTATGAAATTAATTTGTTCTTGAACAAGTTAATCTTAATTATAATAACATATAATTCAAAACTTTATCAAACGATACATAAATCGTTTTTTTTTTACTTTCCCCGCATTGTTCTAGAGACTTCAAAGGGCCCTCGTTTTAGGGTTTGGATTAGGAAAGTGTCTGTATCATAATTAACTAGTATTTGGACCGCGATTTTATGTGCATGCATATGTGGCCTGTGTTTGTCATCTAAATTTATGCCCATTAACGGGGTGGCTATTTTGGAATATTTAGCATTCATTAGTGTATTGCATAAAATGAGAGTGGATATGAAAAGGGAGTAGTGTATTGTGTCATGTTTAACCTTAATTAGGGTGTGCAAAAAAATATCGTCCTCACTCCAGAGAGTGGCCGTTAAATGTCGTGTTAGATTTCTTTCTCCTGTGGTAGGTTATTATAAGGCGACTAGAATGGCAGGTTACCTGCAGCTCTTCTTCTTAGTCCAAGAGTTTCCACAATATCCACCTCGTTCATCTTGTGGCAACTCATGTTTTTGGTCTTAATATGTGCCCGAAGAATTCCTCAACACCTCAAATATCCTTGTTTTGGGAATGATTTCCACATAGGTTTGATCACACTAAGGGAGGGCATCCAAATGAGAGAAGGCAGAAGAAGGATGGGCATCAAAGGAAGTCATGGTTGGGTATCTGTTAGAGGCATTATCCTATTCATATTTTAGTGTATTTTTTTAGGGAAAATTATTTAATTTAATTAATATTCATGCGTCTAACAAACCTGTAATGTATCTCCATCAAAGCTCATGTACTAGTTTAGTTAATAACCTGATAGTGCGATAAAATTGTATTCATTGACATGATTAAGTAACCATGCCTAACGTCTATATTAATTAATCATATATTGGTATGCTTTACTTGAATATGTCGTAGTATTACATGCCATATATAATTCTATTTATTCAATCTTATGACATTAGTGAATTTTCAATTCTAAAAAACATAATATTCATGTCTTTTCCTCAAAAAAAAAATATTCATGTCTTCGAATTGATTCGTGTGATGTGATTGGTTAACATTTAGTTATTAAGAAAAAGTGTTATATACTAGTACGTCATTTACTCTCTTCCATAAAATACTGCCTTCACTATAAGATCCACTCAAGGAAGACTAATAGTTTTGAAATAAAGGGTATTTTATATTTTTTCTAAATGGATATTATGATTTGGTCATGAGTAATTATAGTTTTACCATTACCATGCCATGTCACTACATTTTAATTTTTGCATTAGTTTGAGGTTAATGTTTGACCTCTCTCAAGGTCTAACCATTTGAAGCTAACCATAATTATTGAGTTAAGTTATTTTAGGACTTAAATAAAGGGATAAGGAAACAAAGAGAAAAAGAATACAAAATGAGAAGAAACAAATTCAACTAATTTTAGGGGTATGCATTTAAAGATGACAAAATTTACAAATCAAAGGGAAACATTATTAAAAAGGGCCTCATAAATTAAAAATGAATGAACTTTCAAGGTTACGGTAATTTTATGGATGTTTAATGAATATTCAAGAACTAGTAAGGCCCAAAAGCAAAATGAGAGAGTGTTAAATCATATGTCCATACACGATGCCTATGTGGCACATAGGTAGCCCATATGTGGCCCCTAATGTAATAACAGATATTTCCATATGGGACTGCAATTTTTAAGTTCTATGAAGGTAAATGCGGAAGAAATGTGAGATATTGGATGAATCTCTAATGCTCAGGGCTTGTTCAAAGGGGAAATCATGATGGATCCCATGACATGCACTATGGGCTCACTCTTATGGTACTTAATGGCATCATCTTGCCAGTTTGCATTTTCTTTAAAGAAACAGATGGTTCAATCTCTCATGTTCTTATGAACTTATTAAGATTTTTTCCTCTTGATAAAATGTACCCTAGAAAGACTTTGTTCGTGTTTTAGTGTCTATTCATTTTGCTTTGGTCAGAAATAGTGTGATTTGCATTTTTGACTTGATAACATTCATGTTGGTGCGAAAGTATCATCAATACATCAAAGGAGGAGGGAGAATAATCACCTACAAACTAGAAGTCTCCAAAGGTGAAGAACAAGATAATAAGCAATCTTTGAACAAGATTTTAAGGCCTAGTTCATGAGAGTTCTGAGAATTAAGTATATAAGATTTGTTCATTTTACTTTAAAATGATCTGATTTCACAATTAGACCAGAAATCTACGAAATTAGATCCTACAACTACTACCTCTTCCAAATTAAAATTCATTTTTAAGTGGTTTAATCCATGGATTCGTTTTTATCAGAAATATATCATTTTCAAATTATTTTTTCATTTAATTTTTAAAAATTTCGTTGAGCTTTGCTCCCATGAATCTTTGTTTCACCACTACAGTCACGTGAGAGTTGAGATTTTTTTACTTTCGAGAGCCATATTTCAATACTCCAATATCTGTTTGGCATTATTTTTGTATATTTGTAATCATATATTCCTCATTTTTTCATTTGTATCTAAATCATCCATTCTGATATCAATCTATCATCCAATTCCTTGACTTTGATTGAATACCATAAATCGACTCAATTCTAAGGATTGACTTCGAAATCAATAGTAAACTTACATATTTTCTAAAAATTCCTATCTTTATAAGATAAGTATCATTCATATGTCTAGTTTCTTAAAAATGTATTGCCATTTTGACCCCGAATTTGATGGAAATACATGTAGTTGATAAGCAAATCATACATTCTATATCTCATTCCATGTTCATGAATGAAATGTATTAATTATAGCCTACTTGTGATGCTTATAATGAAGTCCACGAATACATGATAAGACATAGTGAATTATTATAAGATCATAATACAGATATGAATATTCCTAAAGATGAGTTCCAAAAATTCGAAGGATACTCATGAAATACATTGAATTATCTAGATAGAACAACATTGTCTAGCCTCACTCATATGATGAGTACAGCCGGTCCGATAGCCATAGCGTGGAGACACTAAGAATTGATAAGAATTGATAAATCACTAAATTGATATGTAAAAATCCCTAAATGGTTTTATAGAGAACGATCAATTAAGTTGGCTCACATTATGATTGTGTAAATGGTCCTTAGAATTGGGACACCAAAGAAGTATTGTGGATGAACAATTGTACTTTGCCAATAACCTATGGGTTCCTAATCAATGAATTCTAGATAGTCTTCCTTCGAGTACAATAAGAAGTTTACGAAGATGATTGAGTTGTCAAGATGGGATCATCTTCTCTTGGTATAAGAGGAGAAAACTCAAGGAGGATAATGTCAAGTTCTCCTTGGCCAAGCTAGTGAAATATCGTCGAAGAGTTCTCTGATGATTCCCGAATGCATCAGTACTAACTCGAATAACCAAATAAGGTTTGACAGTTGACCATATCCTAAGTTTCCCCAGGAGTATGATTAACCATAACTGTATTGTTTAATATTTCTGGTTAAATGTATTGTTTAATATTTCTGGTTTATTTTAAAATATTTATAATTTTCTTAAAATCATAGAGTAAGTAAGGGTCTAATATGATGGACAAAGTATTGAATAAGCTAATGATAACTTAAATGTCTATTTTTTAGTATTTTTAAACTTATTATAAATATGAATCTAATTTTAAAATAATAAACTAATGAAAAATTATTTTAAAATGACATCAAGGAATGTTGTAAAATATAAATTTTATTTAACCTAAATTATTAATATTTTATAGAATAATTTTTGGAACTCAATAGAAAATTTTAGTTTAAATACCTTCTTTAGCGCTTCCACAACAACGTGTGATAGTTGAGAGAGATGAAAGAGATACTCCGCTAGTCGCGATGAAGATTGATGGAGGACCATCCAGTCAAGCGTGTCCAAACTCATCACCAGCCACTTCGCGGAGACCCAGCCGACATGAAGAACCTAAAATTTCGCTACCAGTTTAATAATTTAGGTTAAATTTTATTTAACCTAAATTATTAATATTTTATAGAATAATTTTTGGAACTCAATAGAAAAATTTTAGTTTAAATACCTTCTTTAGCGCTTCCACAACAACGTGTGATAGTTGAGAGAGATGAAAGAGATACTCCGCTAGTCGCGATGAAGATTGATGGAGGACCATCCAGTCAAGCGTGTCCAAACTCATCACCAGCCACTTCGCGGAGACCCAGCCGACATGAAGAACCCACAATTTCCCTTTGTGTTATTTCCTTTTGAAGGGCTCACTCCTCGTGTATGGGCCCATCTTTGGTTGGGTTAGTTTCATTTCGTCGTCATTAGCCACCCCACAACTGCCTCTATTTTAATATAAGTAAATGGAGAGTGGTGGACGTGGGTGGTAAGGCATGTTGTTTGAAAAACCATATTGGAGAATCAGAAGTTGCAATTTTTTTTCCTTTGAGGGAGTTATCTTTTTGACAAAAGAAGAAGAAGAAGAAGGTGTTTCGCCTATCGCCCTAGAGCGACCGATTGACCGTTCTTCGCCTCTTTTCCAATGAGTTGTTCATCGAGCAACCTCTTGTGGGTCCACACTTCTGGGAACTCTATCATCGGTGTTGACCTGTGCCATGGAGAACAATTTTCTCGTGTGGATTTCCGTCAAAGCTTATCTCTTTCTTCCACATCGCACAACAGTACAATCGATGATCCGTCGATGGAAGTTGCCATCTCCAGCCAACGGAGGTTTTGAACCATCGCCAATCATTCACCGATGTCACTCCACTCGAGAGCTTACCCTCCATCCCCCCTACTTTCCCCTGTTGACCACCACTCCCTCTCGAAGACGGTTGGAACGTCCTGGACTTCTCCCCCCAGATGCAGCATTGGTAGTCTTTGCATGTGCGGGTCTTGTGATTCCTGCCAAGGTCCCCCTCTACTGAGTTGCGTCACTACAACATCCCCAACACTCTGTATCGATGGTGTCGTTCTTCCACCGGCTATGACTTGCTAATCTTGGAAATATTACATCGACGGCGACACACTATGTGAACGATGCCGGTGATGTTGGTCGATGCCGAATGATCTGTTGGGTTTGGTGCCTTGGTTCGGCCATGGAAATCACATTCCATGGATGCAGAAGTGTGTCGATTGATTCACAATTGATATTTAAAATATGACATTGAAAGTACCTTTTGGGGAACTCATTCCACCCTTGACTTTGCCACTCTGAGATCGTTATGAAGCCGTTCATGCGTCTGGCCTCTAGAAGTATCTACGTGATCTCTCGGTGATTGGATCTCCACGTCTTCTTCTTTTCCTCTTCTTGAAAATCTTGAAGATCTCCTCACTATGAAGACACTCTTCCTTGGATGAGTAGAGAAGAGAGTGGAGAAAGGGAAGGGCTCTCAAATCAAGCTTGCATGGGTGCTTAACATGAGACCCCTTTCCTTCTTTAGACTTTACTTAAGGTTTTTCTCAAAAACCCTACAAAGTAAAATATATCCACCAATGCCTTATGACCTTGTGCGTGTGAACCTCTTGGCCCATGTATTGTTCTAGTTAATAACTTTAATGTAAGGATCGATTTAACCCAATCGATAGGTTAAGTTTCCAGCCTGTAGGGTGCCAAGCTACACCTCGTGCTCTAGCAGATACCGAGTTGTCTCGAATTCTCTCATGGAACCTTTAGCGTTATCGGTTACCGTTTATGTATAATCCATCATCCGCACCTGATTCTCGAACGAATTAGGGTATGGTTTATCATCAAACTCTAATCTGTCATTCGATTAGTACTGATGCGTAACGGGGATCATTGGAGAACACCTTCTCTATATCCTCACCATCATGACCAGAGATTTTTCTGCATCGTCTTCCTTGAGTCTCAGTCTCCTTTTATACCAAGGGCGGATGATCCCATCTTGACTACTCAATCATCTCTGTAAGCTTTTTACTACATCCAATCTATAACTTATTTGAATCCCATGAATAGAGGCTCGAAAGTCATAGTCAAAACGTAATCGTCCACTCATGAGATGTCCTTGGTGTCTCAGGTAAGTGGATCACTTATACAACCTTGACTTGAATCAACATGATTGGAATTTAGGTATAATACCATTCGAGGATTCGTACTGATCAATTCAGTGAACTCTTTCTCTAAAGAGTACCCACTATATGTGCTTAGTGTCACCACACTAATAGCCATAGGATCAGATATACTTATCGTATAAGTAGGATCAGCTAGTGCTACTCTATCTGGATAATTTGATGTCCGTCTAGACTATTCATCGAATAGGAATATTTAGAATACATGTTTAAAGACTAGTGATCATTGTATTATGATATCATCATAATTAACTAAGTCATTGCATATATTCATGGACTTCATTATAAAAATCACACGGAATAATAATGAACGCAAATATTTTATTCAAAGAACATAAATAAACATAGTAGTGTGATTGGCTTGACGGCCACATAATATCTATCATGATCTTTGAAGAGACACATCCATAAAAGATCCATTGTGAATGCCGACACACTCCGACACTTAACCAAAGTTGAATTCCAATCACGTGGACGTCTGCTCTTGAACATAACCAGAAGGTATGTCTTCCCATTTCTGCCTTCCCCCATTAATTTACAATATTAATTGGATCTTTTAGTGCCGATTTACGAATTTCTCCGCTGCCATGAATGATTTTACACCTGTTTAGGAATAGCCATCATTTGTTTGTGATATAATTTATCATTGACAATTTTGGACTGGTATCACTCTTGGTGACTGTGTGGATGCTCACGAACAGTGAATGTCTCCTACCCATCAGCCGTGAGCCAAACACCGGGCCATTAGGAGCCCGTTCGTGCCTCGACTCCCCCTATCGCTTATTGCAATAGTGTCCAGATGACCATAGATCAAGTACTTCTCATAATTTTACTACACATTCATATGATTTGATCTTATTTTCACACGCTTACTTGTCTACCCCTGTGGTGTAACACAAGCCACTTAATCCCGGCTGTCGTGTTGCATCAAAGATGATGGCGAATATGCACCAATGAGCAACGAAGAGGGGCCAAATGATGATGATTTTTTTCATCGCCGATGTGATGGATATGGAAGTGCATATGCAGCAATGAGCATTAGAGTTGGAGCTTTCATGGATGATAGTAGAAACCTAGGTTGTCGGCGATGATAACCTTGGAAAAAGGATGAAGATTATAGTAACCATTTTGTCACATGCACAATAGGTCGAGTGGGTGCATTTTTCTTCTCATATATTAATATCAACATCACTCCTTTAATCATTTACAATTGGCGTGCAAGAATGAACCCAAATGAGATTTTGAATGAGCAAATTGCTCTATTAATCATATTTAGGAAAAAAATCCAAGGGTGTCTTTTCTACAATGATTGGGGGGGGGGGTGTTTATTTATAGGTCCAACATGGTGGATAGATAGAGGAGGCTAGTCTAAAAATATCCACAAAAGTTTAGAACAAAACTCCATGATCATTAAATATCATTCTTTCAACTTGGAGAAATCTAGCCATCTGATTTCTCCTCTGAATTGTATTGCATATTGCTAGCGTGGAAAAGACCTGAATTAACGGGAAAGTCAATTACTTCATTAGAAATACTTATAAAAATTCAGAATCATATTTTTCAACCTATAAAATTATTTGCTTTATGACTTTAACCTAAGAAAAATCCAAAAAATACTAAAAATCGAAAAAAATCAGAATATCACATTGAAAATATAAGATGCCCTTAAATTTTTTTAAAAAAATCTAAATAAATATTTTTTGACTTGTCAAATTATTTTTTCATAAAATTATGTTAATCATAAAATGAAGAAAAAGTAGAAATTCATTCTAAAAGTTAGACGAACTATTTAAATGAGAATCTTCATGGATTTATGATAAATAGTCTGCTTTAATAACACTGATTTATGATAATTTAAATTAGAATAAACACATCAGTAAATTAAATTACTACGAAAACTAGGATTTGATAAGTGATTATCAGATTGTCAAGTGGATGACGGATTATATGTACTCTATAACCAATACACAAAGTGATACAAACTCCTTTGTATCTTATAGAGCATGAGGTGTATCTTGGAACCTCACCGATGGAGACTTGACCTATCAATTGGGTTACATAAATTTGATATTAATTAGTTTATTTTATGATATGGTTAATTTGGAAGGCCCATAAATGTTATTGGGCTACTTGAATAATTAATTAGAGTTATGGGCCTTGAGGGTCACAAACAAATGGTCTATTAGACGTTGAAAGATATACTTAAATTTCAGGGGTTTTATGGAAAATACCTACGTGGTAAAAATAGGGGAAGGCCCTTAATGAAATTCACCCGAGCCAGAATTTTTCAGAGTTTGGTGGCGCACGCCATCAAGGATCATCGACAACGTTGTCTACGCCGCCCGCCACCATCATCGACAATCGGGTGAAAATATGCTCGTTATTGCATTTTCATTCGGATCGTTTTAGTCGTGTTTTGTGTTTTCCCATTCTAGTCATCCTATTTTTGTTGCACTACGATGCGTCCCATCTACGCCACATGTCTGTGCCGTGAGGGAGGTGGGTCCTCAGCAATTCGGACCCCTCCTCCCTCATTTCCCCTTTGTTTCTTTTTATGTTTTCTTTTTTCTTTATTTTGTAATGGGGGAGCCCATTATATAAGCCCCCTCCCTTTGTTGACCCACTTAAGGGCCCATTTCCTCGCCCTTTATAAGTGAAGGGAGGGATGACCTAAGAGGTAGACCAGGAAATAATGAAGTTGAATTTTGTGTTATTGTTCTTGGTCTCCCCCCTTCATTCAGAGAAGAAGATACATAAAGGGAAGGAAGAAGAGGAAGATCGAGAAGGGATAGGAGGAAGAGCTTACCTGCTTGTAGGGTATTCTGCAACCTATTCGCAGGGTGGACGTATTGGCTTCTCGCTGACTGACGGCCGTCACAATTGCAAGGGGAATTTTTTCAGCGATTGCTTGATCGACGCCATTGCAAGGGAAAATTCTTCACTGCTGTGCGCACTCAATCTGAATCAAACTCAGCAGCTTGTTCTGAGAATGTGCATGTCACAATTTGCTGGGTGTTCAAGAGCTTGAGCCGCCTACGAACGTGAACAAGCACACCGGAGATTCGTTCAGTCTAACGACCAATTCCCACTACGTCAGGGCAAACGATGGGAATAGGGGTTGTTGAACGATTCCCCCGTGTCTGTGAGGATGATGATCGCTGGCCTGAACGTGGCAAGCAAATTGGGATCGGTCCCGACGCCTCTCCTCGACTCAGCTGATTGCACAACCATTGAGTTGAGACTCATCCAAGAGTTAGCGATTGCCGACTCGAGGTGACCGTCATTCCACTCTTGGGCAGCCGAGCAGCCAATTCAACCATTCACACCTTGAAATCGGGCTTCCAACAAGGCACGTCGGAGGCTACTGGTACTCCGGGACCCCGATCTTAACCCTTCCCAAGCTGAGTACCTTCAAGTGACCACATTACACCGGGAGTCACTACCTTGAGGTTAGTGCTCCCTAGTGCCGTGTGAGCTCGGGTGACCGACCACACCACCCCGCCAGCCATCACGCCACCGGACGGGTATTCAACCTCGAAGGTGAATCAACCGTTGCCAGCCGCTCATCGAAGTTGCCCCACTATGTCAGTCTTGTGCTTCCACCACCGACACGCCGACTACGAACAGTTTTTGGCTGGAGCCGCGACTGTAGCCGCTCTCGCTTCCTCTCCTCCGCCCCCTTACCAAGCGCTCCAACAACACCATTGCCCGTCGAGCCGCCGTTAGCTCTCCGGCGCCTTTCCGCCAAACCCGTGATGGAAATATATGTGGCCGGCAAGCCAATCACACATTCCACATCTCGTTCAATGTTCATTGATAGAACATATTCAGTAGAGTGCACGTGTGATGCTTATAATGAAGTCCATGAATACATGATCGGACTAAGTGAGTTATGATGAGATCATAATACGGAGATCACTAGTCTTTAAGCATGCGTTCTAAACATTCCTATTCAAAGGATACGCGAGAAGGACATCGAAGTATCCGGATAGAATAACACTATCTAGCCACACTCATATGATGAGTATGGCCGTTCCCGTAGCCATTAGTGTGGAGACACTAAGGATAGATAGTGGGTGCTCTTTAGCGAAATGAGTTCACTGAATTGATATGTACAAATCCCTTAATGGTATTATACCGAACTGTCAATCAGGTTGATTCACTTTACAGTTGTGTAAGTGGTCCTTAGACATGAGACGCAAAGACGTCTTATAGATGGACGGTTGTACTTTGGCGATGGCCAACAAGTCTCTGATCATGGGATTCTAAAAAGTCTTAGTTCGAGTACATCAAGCAGTTCACGAAGACGATTGAGTGGAATAAATCAATCCAACATTAATTAATCAATATGATGATATAGTTAATTTATTTGGAAGTCCAATAAAGATTATTGGGCCACTGGATTCATTTACTAGATTGATACATGGGCCTAACAGGTCACACACAAATGGTCTTTTGGACGTCGGAAGATATACTTAAGTTTTGGGGGTTTTTATGAAAAATACCCACTTAGTATAAATAGGGGAATGCCCTGAATGAAATTCAACGAGGCCAGAATTGTTCAGGGGGCCTTCCCCTTCTTCTTCACTCTCCCCACATCCCCTCTCCATCCCTGATGTGATCGAGGCGATGTAAAGATGCCGATGGAGAAAGAACGGGGCTCGTCAACAAGGAGGAGATTCATTGTGCCGAGGATCGCGTGGATACGTCTAGAGGCTGCACACATGAGTAGCTTGACTCGTCTCACTCTGGGATCCAAGAAATCATGAATGCGATCTGTGGAAAGGTACTCATTTCAATGATTTTATTGATGTCATTCGATTCGTTCAAGTCTTCCACTGCGAATCGTTTTCATTTATTCATCCATGTCAAGGCCTCTAGAACCCAACAACCCGCTCCCACCGCCACCGACTGTCGATGAATTCTACACTACGGGCCACGAGTTGACGAGGTACGTCATCCTCTCATATAGCTCGTTTACTTATCTCTTGTAGTATGATTTTGATTTGACTCCACCGAGCTCTGACTAGGTAGGTGAGAGAGGAATAATTGAGAGAAACTACGACAATTTGAGCGTCTTACTTGTACGGTCGAGTTTGTTTGTTATGTGCGACCCCTACGGAGGCCACATAACAATGAGGTTTGGCCGTAGGCATCTTCCTCACTACAATGAGGTTCGAGAGGCCACAGTCACCGTCACCTGGCGACCCCGTCCAAGCTCGGAGCTCGGTGCCTCCCTCGAGTCAAAGCCTACACAAACGACATGTTGGATGCATCTTCATCACGTTGAAGTTACATCAACCCCTTAGCTTTTTCACCTGTCGGACAATGACACCGTCGACGTTCGATACCACTATCTATCTCGGTACCGAGCCATCATACTCGGTGCCAACCAGACGACGTCCGGCATCAGGGCTCTTCCCTTTTTCTCCCTTCTCCCCTTATATCCTCTCCATTCCTGATGTGATTGGGACAACAAAACAACAATGATAGAGAATGAAAGGAGATAATGAAGGTGGAGGAGGATATTTTATGTGCAAAATATCACATGGATACATCTAGAGGCTCCACACATGAGCCGCTCAACACATCTCACTTGAGGATCTAAGAAATCAGTATGTGATTCGTGCCTCGGGTATTTGATTCATCCTTTTGTAGTTTTCGTTGTAACTCTGTTTTACGTCTTGCACTTCAAGGAATCCAATTGATTCATTCAAATGAAGCACACAGAGCACAACACAATTCACCTAATGTCAATGGGTAGGCCGAAGTCAATACTTTAAAGTATGTATTGGTTATATTTTTATTTTATAAGTATAAAATTTAAAATAATTATGCTAATCTCGATACTATACTTTTTCAAAAAACAGAAAAAATAGAAAAAAACATCCCTAAAAAATAAAATAGTAGACTTGATCAACCTATACATATGAAATGGTTCACTCATTCATTTTTATATTATTTTTAGTTTGATTTGTATTTTTTTATTTAATTGGATTACATTATTACTTAGTAAGTTCATTATATAATTATTACTTATTCTTCATCCAATTTAACATATTTGACCCTATCAACTATATTAAAAGTCAAACCTAGCTCACTATGGATTCAACTTGTATTCATCATCTTACTCACATTTATACATCCTGAGTCAGTTCATTTTTTTTTCAACAAATCATGTGTTAAAATGAACACATCATTTCCTCCCATCAACCTACCAAGGATTTGAATGAACATCTACCTTACATCAACATTAATGGATGAGTTTTTAGCCTATTTTCTTTGTGGTCCAACTCAGAATCAATGTTTCCCTTTCGTTATGGCAGTTACAACAGAACTTTGGTTTGTGAGTGTGATGATTTTTCTAGTAGAAAAATTGTCATCTAGGAATATAAGAAATCATTCCATTGGCTAACAGAGGGTGACAAGAAGTGGTATGACATCGCTGTCAAGACTAAGATGTTGAAGACAATGTTTTCACATCATTCCAAGGTAAATATATTATTTTCACATCATTTTTTCTTATTAGATTTACTACATGACCAAAATGTATTAAAATTTAATTTGAAGAGTCAATTGATTATAAAATGTGACTCTCATTAATCATTTAATCCTTATTAGAGTCGATTTCTGCCCAGAGATTGATCCAGGTAAAAATTAAATTTTAATTAGTTTCTAGTTTAATACAAATCTAGATTAATTAAAGAATAATTAAGGACATAATTTGACTCTTATTAACTCATTAAAGGATTAAAGTCCATTTTTATCAGACTTGCATCCTTACTAGATTCACATTCTGTTCATACCATGACTATAAATAAAGTCTACTCATCATTAGAAGTCCAATGTGATCAAACTCACAATACGACCATATCGGGATCATCATGTGCTTGTTAATATGATGACACTTTTTCTTCGACCATCTTTGAACTGACCACCAGTTTTGTTTTCTTTATCTATTTTATGTTCAATGTGTGGGCAATGATCAACTCAATTAATACACCTAATGAAGTATTCTGTCATTCGAGAGTGTGGCATTCAAAACCATAGGGTATTCTCCTCCATTTTCAGATAGTTATATTTTCTTTTCTCTTTTATAGTTTCATACAAAAATACAAAATAATAATAATAAATGGATGTCATTACAACATAAATTTAACCATTTAAACTTGATAAGACACCAATTTAAAATCAGTTTAACCCAAATAAAATGGAAAATTCATATTATTCGTATTATAATGCTCTTGTTGTGAGATTGTCAACCTAAGCTAATAAATCCAACATTAGGCTGTGTTAAAATTTCAAACCCAAATCATTTGTCCGTGTTAATACCCACACACTTAGAAAATCGCCAGAAAATTCTTTTTTCTGATTTTTACACTACGATTGCTGAGGAACTTACAACCTCATCTTCCTATATTTGTATCCTCTTTTATTGAGGGCAAACAATTAAAATTGCATCCACACATTCATCTTCATAGATGTGTTGCTGCATCTAAGTAAATATTATTTGGAATTCTGTGATCAAGACTCAAAGGTCATAGTCAAAAACAACCATCTATCCACTCAATGTGTTTAGTATCTCATGTCTATGAACTACTTATACAATCTTGAGAGAAACTGATCTGATTCACATTTAAATCAATTTATTTGATAAATTTAGTGAACTATTTCCGCGAAGTGCACTCAAATATCTTTCCTCAGCTTCCCCGCAGTAATGGTCCTATATCCCCGTACAGGAGCAACTATAATCATCACATTAACTGGAAAAGTTAGTGCTCTTCTATCTATACTTTTAGATGTATATATTAAATATTCTATGAACTAGATTTTTCCCAATAGATGTTTAACGATAAGACATTACCTTGTTATAATGTCATATCAGGTTAACAATACTATGATGCAGAGATCATGGATGAAACCTTTTGTGTGAAAAATGGAGATTTAATTTGTAAACGATGTGGTTAGGTGTGTCAGACCTGGTAGCCAAAGAAAATTTTAAGATTAAAATGGCAAAAAATGTAATGGGAAAGTGAGATAGATGTCAACAGGATAAAATTTTGCCTTTAATCCATCTATTCAAAACACATGGTGATATATGATTCATAGGAATGGAATTTGGCGTGAAACATGAAGCTCCAATTTTGGAGTATCTAAGATAACTGTGACACATCAGATCACAATGATTTACTCATAAACAAGATAATATCTTTGAAATTTTTTAGGATTATGCTGACACGTGTGATCTGACACATGGATTATTGTAGGAGAGATAAAATGACCAACTTTTGAATGCCATATCTGACAAAAAAGATCCAGAAATAGTTTTTAGCTGAAATTTGAAGGAAATCATTGTGATCTGTCACTAAGCCCTTTCATATCATTATCTATCATTATTCCGCTATCCTCCCAATTCAGAAAATAAATTGTATATAGATTTATCATAATGTGTGTATATATTTTCCTCACCTTCTCATCTCACCGTCATTCTTATTGTTTTATATTTCTTAGCTTATAATTATCCATTATCATCCCATGAATACCATTTAAATTCGTTGATTCTCTAACCACAGTGATATGTGGAGACAACATTTGATCATCACGATCGAATAATTTTACTAAGAGTTAAGTTCTTATTTAATTTTTATTGATTAACTGAATTATCAATTATAAATTAAACACAAAAAATGGAGTTCATCACATGTGTGTGATAGTGAATAATATTTGTATTAATAGATGATTAATAAATAATTGAATGTGTGATTTCCTTTCAAGACTTATATAACTTCATCATGTAGTGCATGCACGCACAAATGGTTACGCATTGGATCAAGAAATGGTTGATGATAACCAATCTCCTAGTACCTCTGATTGCACAACCAAATTGTATTTTCATGGCACTAAGGTCATGCAAAATCCTAGCCACATATGTTCAAACCATAACCACTTTGCAGCTTGTCAAATGGCAACCACTATCACTTGGGCTCTTGCAGCTCAACATGAAAAGTGAAACTTGAGGGAACAAAGATTGACATGCACCACCATATTACATGGCCATATATGAAGCATCATATTAGATATCTCATATTTGTAAGATACCCAGACTACAAATGTAGATGAAACTCTGGAGCTTCGGATGGATATGATATGGCCTTCAAGTAAGTCACACTTCCATGTCTCATTTATGTTCATTAAATTAAACTCTATTTAATATTATTCTCTTGTGATGTTGAAAATGAAGTCCTCAAATATATCGATGAGTGAATTATGAGGAGATCATAATACACAGATCACCAGTCTTAATCATGTGTTAACAGTCTTAATATTCATATGCTAAGGATACTTGAAATAGACATCAAAATATCCAACTAGAATATCAATATGATGATTATGGTCGGTGTCGTAGGCATTAGTCTGGGAACACTAAAGATACTTAATGGATGCTCTTTATGGAGAAAGTTCACTGAGTTGATCCATAAGGATTAAATATATTATACATGGTTGATTCATGTCATTGCTGTGTAAGTGGTACGCAGACCTGTGAGACCAAATACATTGTGTGGATGGAAGATTGTATTTTGTCTATGACCTAGAAGTTCATATTCATGAAAATCCAAACCATCTTAGTGCAGGTGTAGGAAAAAGTTCATGAAGATGACTGAGCGGTAAAGATGGGTTTGTCAACCCTTGGTGTAAAAGGAGAAAGCTCAAGAAAGATAATTCGATGAAGTCCTTGACTAAGGTAGTATAATATTAGATAAATAGCCCTTCGATGATTTATCATATGATTAGGGTCTGAAAATTCACCATACCCTAGGTCTTCTTTGGAGTGTCAATCAGATGACGGTCTATATTTATGTGGTAACTGATGATAAGAAGGCTCAATGACAGAGTTATCACACTTCTTCATGTCATACTCCTTTCCATGAGAGCGTTGTTGATATACCCACTAAATCTTCACTAAATTTACTAAATTTCTCTTAGAGACAGGACTCCCGTGAAAAATTTCCAGGGAATTTTATGAAAATTTCTCGAATAATAGAAAATAAAGGGGGCACCCTCATTTAATGCCCATGCGAGTCACTGTTGAGTCCCCATTCTCTTTCCTTTCACTTTCTTCATAAGTGTTGTTTCTAATGAAATTGAATGGTTGCTCTCAAATTCCTTGCTGCTCATTTCAAAGGATTAAAAATAAGATTCAACACTTTGAATATCACATAGATACACCTAAAGGTCGAGCACTCACCCTCCCGCCTAACAGATGTCCCGACATGCTCCTCGACGATGCCACCTGGTGATAGCAGGAGAGCTCTACACACTCCATGCGTCATCACTACTACGGGTGGACCCAGTGAGACGTTGGCACGAGCCCCATCTTTGAACACCTGCCAGGTATCACTTATGTACCTTTTTCTTTCCTACACATGGCGTGGACAAGTAGGATTCGAGTCTAATTGGGATACTTATACGCTCTCCATGCATAAAAACGCTGATAAACAATCCACTTCATTTATAAAATATCCGTGGGTGGGGTCTACGGCATGATCGGATCGGTATACAGGTACAACCGCAGGGTTGAACGTACCCGACACCGTGTATTTTTTCAATGATAAAAAAACCAAGAGGTCGAGCATCTAAATGGCTTGAAGAAACTCGTCCGAAGAATCAAGTGATTACACATGCACTGATTGCACAATGTAATACTGAATAAAAAATTAGTCTTAAAAAAATGATCGTATAACCTAGCACAAGTCCCGACAAACATCCTTCGTGAGGATTCAGCCATTACGATCTCATCCTATAGTTGATGTGTTGTGCATGTTCATCTTTTCTCTCAGTCCTATAGAGTGTTTGGAAGGACATCATGATGTGTCTCATGTTCTTAAGTGGTATATGTCATCATCTTCATGAGCGGAACCAAGAAACCAACATACTCACCAATCATGCAGTCAGGTTTCAAACCTGGACACTTATTTTATCTTAACATGATCTACCTATAGAAGGATGTGAGCTATATCATCTCAAATGCCTCGGCATGCAGGCCATACGCATCTGTCACACACTCATTCCCAAAGCCTAAACAAGTGCTGAATCACATGGGCTTGTACATGGATAGTGTGAGTCAATTGCCATCCGATTAGATCATAGTAACAACATGGAACTACAGCATGAATATCTCTCCCTTCATCACTCAATGTTAGGACCTGGGGGAGGAGGAAAAAATACATTGGCATGTCCAATGTTAGATGCTTGATGATAACAAATCAAGGTAAGACAGCCAGTACTGCATTTCCTTTTGTGCTCGGCATGACAAGTGGCCCCACATATAGTTCGGGGTATTTAGGCTTATGCCATGCCTAAAACCATTATCTGAGTGTTCACCTTATCACAAATAAAAGTCGGCTGGGTGGTGGGCAGGGATAGCTGGATTAGCACCTGGCTCCCTATTTAAGGAATAGAGGCTTAGGAAGAAGAGAATTCCAGAGATGAAAGGAATTTCTCATGCCTTTTTACAGAATAGTGTCGAATTCCTTATCACCTACATCCATCCCTCAAGTAGGATTACATATGCTTGGTAAAATCTACAGTATACCTATTTCTTACTTATTAATATCGTTTCTAAATTTCAAATTTACACTCAATACCCAGGTTAGCAGTACTTTTATTTGTGATTATATTAGTGCCATAAATTAGACTAAGAACATCAGAATGTACTCTACATTGAAACACATTTAAGTGATGTCAGTTCTATAATGCTATACGCCCAATGGAAAAAACATGTAGACATCACCACTATAGCATTGACTGCAGACGCATTTCGTACCATTGATTCATGACTTGTCAAATAAAGATTCCGTATGATTCACGTGAAACGCATGTAACTTATGATTATGACCGAGTCTTCTCCGCTTTTTACTCGTGTTTCCATGAAACCTTTAATGCTTGTCAAATCAATTCGCAATTCTTGAGAAATTTGGGCTAACTTAGCTTACGTTTACCTTGATTGCAGTATAAGTTTTAATTAAAAGCTGAACATCGATAACGCGACCTCAAAAAATCCAGAAAAATACTAGAAAAAACTACGGAACTACGTTGAACTTGTGATTGAATTGAGAAATGAAATCGCGAAGCGTTGGAATTCAAATGGAGTTAGAGGCAGAGAGAAAATCATTCTAGTTAAAATTTTGACAAAGTTCTGGAGTTGTGATAGATGGGAAGTCAACGCTTATATCAAAGCGTTTCCAAAGTTAAAAACAGGGCACCCATTAAAATAATACAAACCTCTAGAAGCTTCGAGATTGTGAGACAATAAATTATCGTTTTGATTTGTGTATCCTATTTTGCCAAATTAAAAAGGGCTTAGGCCTTGGCGGAATATTGATAGGATATATAGTTCAGATAGAGAGAGAAAAAAAGTACATAAAACAAGATTAGAAGTCAACGTTACATAAAAATATTATATCAACATATGCCTAAATATAATCTATTTGGAGACTAGATTGAAGACGTGTTCCCCTACAATATAAAGCGCTGCCAGATCTGCTTGAGAAATTTAACTAAATAATCAAATTTAGTAACATTAAGCCGGTTGCTTTTCTTTCTAGCAGTTCCCTCCAACATCGGCAGGAAAGAGTAATGAAAACTTGCAGACATTCCTGTTCCATCTTCCTTAATGTTCTCTCCATTCGCGTTGGCAGTATTGTTTGACAAAAAATCGAAACACGCCATAAATGAAAAAAAATATATAAATTCAGTCAGAGAGGGAGCCAAAGACATAACGGACGTTGAAAATCCCACTAAACCTAGGCACATACCCCGGATAGAAGAATGGGAAAGCAGGGCTCACGGTCAATTTAAGTCTTCTCTTCGTCGGACTGGGAGGAAGGCTCGTTGATGTTATCCGCAAAGTAATCCTCAACTGTTTTGGGAGAAATTCATACAGTGAGAGACAGAAAGGGATATTCAAAGTTTGCCACGACTTTATTTATAAAAAATAGCCAATTGAAAATATTAATTATACTAAAACTTGCTGAGAGAAAAATTAAATAAATTAGCCAATTCAGTACCTATGTCATCGTGATCCCCGTCCAGCATGAGGTCAGCATCTGGCAAGAATGGGGAACCCGTGTAATTTGCCAACGGCCCAAGATCTACAACAATTTTGGAAAACAACCAAGATTTATGGAATTAAGACATTAAATTGTGGGATCTTCAAAAAAAAATTCAACAGTAAGGAGACAATCATGACCTTCAAGGTTGGTCAAATCCGCAGTTAAATCAGTGAGGCTGAGGGTCCAAGGAAGCTGGCCACCAGATCTGAGGGGGTCCTTGGACGTGCCCGGGCTGACATCCATTCCCATGTGAGATGAGAATGCAGAATCAAGGGCCGCAGAATCCATTCCAATCCCAGTCATGTCTGACGGTGTGAAGGGGAACGGTGCGCTTGATGCCACCGATGATGGGCTGACAGCCATCTCTGTCTTTGATGACATGGCAATACTGTTTGAATTGAATTTGAATTTATTTTTCTAAAAACACGATAAAAAAATATTCTTCATTTTGTCATCTACTGTGTCCCATGCTAACATGTCAAAAGAACGTGTTACAAAACTCAAAATGGATATTCTATTCCATTTTACCCCCAAAAAATCCTATTTAGGAAGTCATATAATTTATTCCCATGATGGGGTAGAATTTCCCATCATGTTATTTCAAACAACATAGCCTATGTTACATAGGAAATTACACGAAGACTGCGCGCTTTGATCAACATAAAATTATGGCAAATTTTTGAATGCCCATGAAAAAGTAAGTGTATGTTAAAAAAATGAGGGTATCATACCCGTTTCCCGAGTTCATACGAATCGGCTGGAAAGAAGTCTGAGCTGGCACACCGTTGACCACGTGACAAGCAGAGAGTCCAATCGGATCTAGATGAGGCTGAACAGCAGCTGGCATTGCAGGCTGCTGTAGAACTGGATACCCAATTGGTACGGTGTTAACTGCAAAAAATAACATAGTTTAATCATTTAAACGAAAGTATATTAAATTGAATAAAATTTTAACGAGCAGCTTCGGAGAAATAGGAGAAAAATCTGAAAGTTCCCGCTCTGGATTCGAATAATGCATTGTTTGAAGGAAAACTGATACAGATCATTGACCAGAGTTTGGTGTCGTTCGCCTAAACATCGATGGACTTGACCATGACAAACATATCATCAACCCCCAACCCTAGGTAGCCTGGCCTCACCAATGAAGATGGGAAGGGGATAATGGCATTAAAAACCAGAGTTTGGTTTCCTCACTGTCATTGTTATCCATTTCCCAAATTTGTCATTATAATAGTTATCGTTATCCAACACTAAACAAATTCCTATCATCATCCGTCATCCAAGCCGACCTATAGATGATGACGATGACAACTTTGACATTGTCTGCTGTACCCTAACATTGACTACTGGTTTTTAACTTGTTCATGCAAAAGGCCATGTAAATGGCATTCATAAAATAAAACATTTACCAAAAGAGAGGAAAAACGTGACAGGATAACATCACTGTCGTGTGTACGTTTAAAAATAGACGATATAAATGATGAGAGAAAAGTTACCAGCCATTAAATGGACACCATTCTGTGCGGGCACCAAAGGGGCTTTAGGAGTCGCAGGGTGATTAAGGAGATGGCATTGGTGTTCAAGCAGATTATTAAACAATATGATCTGCTTCTTCAGCAGCAGCCTCGTATAATACGCCCTGAAGAACTCCGAATTTTCCTCTTCAAGTTTCTGCCACACTGAATCCACGAAAAAAAAAAAGGTTCAGACTAATGATTCTTGCAATTACCATGAATACAATTCGGCTATATCCCTTTGAAAACTTACGGAGTTGAACTTACATCTGATCCACTAACTTCACACTTCTATAACTAGGTATGATAGGTAAAGCGGAATAGAGCATATTCGTTACAACAAATATAAGCTGTTCATCCTTTGGAAATTTCTTCGTAACTGATAAAGATATCTTTTGGTCAAACATGAAAATCGAAACATAATTTCATCACAAAAGCAATGACACTTTCATTACATTACCAAGAGCTTGAATGACTAGTCTTTTTCTGACAGTTCACCTGACATCTTACGTAAATTCATTTAAAGGAAAAAATTAAAATCCATTTGATAAGTGAATGTTTAGGAACATGAGATATAGACCTAGCGAGGTAAATCCTGGCTCTATTTTCGCTCGATTCCGCAAAATTTTCACAACTTCACTCCTGTTCATATACAGAAGCAGGCACCGTTCAATCAGGCTTTGGACCTGCAACCAAAATTTCAGTCTCAAGAAAACTGGAGGGAAGCGAAGATTCAATTCAATGACCTGGGCTGAAGTTGCAATCATTTACAAGAAAATACATTAAAATTGACGTTGCGCATCCTAAGAGGAAGCCCCATATTAAGTACCATTGACACCAAGAAAGTGATAATTTTCATACAAGTTCGATGTCTTCCCGAGAAACTTTCTTGTGGTTCTCATTGTTCTGCACTGAGGCTCCATCAGAATCTGCCATACGAGCATCAGGTCCAGGGCTGATTTGTGGACTAATTGAGCTGGGAGATGCATGAGAGGACAGCTTGACTTCATCACTTGTGGCTTGCATTTCCTATACATATTCAAAGATAGTTTACAACGAAATTCTCACCACCTACTGAATATTGTATCGTTTTACAATTACATTTTCTAAGTGACTAAACATAGACATTTCGAATGTTCAGAACTTTTAAGTTAAAACGATAGCCTAGGATAAGGTTCTCATCGTCTCAACATTTAGCCATTATCGTGTCAACATCTGCCGCTCTATAACCTAAAACAAAGCACAACCCATTACGTAAATATTTTATCGTGAAAATCCCCCCGACTGTAGAGCGACAGCCAGTTAAGATTCATATTTGATACTGATCAAGATTATTAGTGTACAATGGGACATTTGCCAATTCCCTATTCTATTGCGCAGAATATGAGAATTAAAAACTGCAGTTCGGTACAGAATTTATTTCGGCTAATCCTCTTATTCATCCCGGTATTCAAATGTGTGTGGTTATTAACTCTATAGATTTTGTCAAAAAAAATCAACTATATAGATTAATAGTACCATTTTCGGCGATCCAAAGGCATGATATTTTATACCAAATAATACATCACTTATAACCGTTGTCAGCGTGCGATTACGAACCAAAGACGCGCGAAATAAAAAAAAATAAAAAATAAAAAGTCAAGAGAACAGCGTAGAGTAGCGAGGTGACAGTGCGGATGTAAAAAGATGTAAAAAGATGGGGTAATCCAAAAGGAAAAACTGTTGGGCAAGGCTTCAAAATCAAGGATTAGCTCAACATTTCGCTGTTTATCCGAAATACAATAATTCGGCTACTACTGGCGGAGAAAAATGAAGACATGGGATCTGTCAACATAACATTAAACAACGAGGCAAAATAAGGTTCTGGGTGACGCAGAATGATTTATGAGATTACAATCACTGATAATGATCACTTTGGGACAGTCCGCCAAATGCTTGCAAGTCCTTCGACAGCTTTCTATCAGTATAAGAAACATATACCTGTTGGCTCTTCATTTCTCACTATTGCCCCTCTTTACAGGCAATCTCGCACGGTTTCCCCTGCAAAACGGCAAACGAGTTATTAATCGATCACGGAAAATCGACATAGAACAATTAAAAAATACAAAAACGAAAGAGGAATCCGAGAGTAAGCCGCCGCTGAAGATTACCTCGATGACTTCAGACTTGCGACAGAGTCGTTTCTACGGGGGACTCATCCATCAAAGGCATCCTCCTCGCCCGGAGGGAGATCATGCTGATACTTAGCGACTCAGACGAACCAACATCCAAGAACATCAACTACGATTTCGATAGAAAAACAGAACGATCAGGGTTCCTATTGTAGACTGTAATCCGACTCCGATCTCCGAAAAAAAGATCCCTTGTCGCTCCCCGACTACGCGATCATTGACCTTCATAGCTCACAGGGCAGAGAAAAAAAAAAGAATAAGAGACGTGGACAAGAGCAAAACGGCAGCAAAGACTTACCGCGATCGTCGACTTCTAGAAGGGGTAATCCACCAGCGGAGGGGCCCGCCGGAAGCACAAATTCTTCACAAGATGATATTTTTGGAAGATTCATCAGTTCGCAAATCGGCTCCGCGCCTCCAAATCCGTCATAGAACCAGATCCCTTCAATCTCCTCGCATCAGCAGGCAAGATCCAACCTTCTGCATCGACCTGACTAGCAACTAAAACCCAAAAAGTTTTCGCCATGAAGTCAAAAGTACTACCCAGACCTGTCCTCTTCTTCTCCCACCGCGACAAACAAATGGGCTAATCCAAAACGCTAGAACCGGATCACAGCCCAGCCCAAAAACTCGAATTTTCATTCATTTTCAAACACTTTCCCTCGCCGTCTTCAATCTTCACGAGGCGAGCAGAAAAAAAAGTCACTCCTTCACGGCGGTCACATGCTGCGAGTCCCCCTACCACCCCCTGACAGAAGCTAAGTCCTGACAAAAAAATGACTACCCTCTTCCCCTCTCGAATGAATTAACTACGAGTTAAGGCTCACCTTGGCGGGCAATAAATTTTCCCCGGATTTCGAACCCGGAGCATGGCGACGTAGAGCTACTGCGTCTACTTCCATTCTTCATTCCTGCGGAGAAGAAGGGGTTCCTGTAAATGAAGGAAAATCGCGGCCTTTACCTTCTTCTCGGGCTCGCCTTCGTCTACCTCTCGCCGGCGGGCGGCGCCGCCGGCGATGAAGACGCGCTGCTGGCACTGAAGGCGGCGACAGACGCCACCAACGCCCTCCCATGGCGGGCCGGCGGCGGCGCCGCCGTCTGCTCTTGGGTCGGCGTCAAGCAGTGCTCCAGAGACGGCAGAGTGACGAAGCTCGTCCTCGAGTTCTTCAATCTCACGGGGCAGCTCCCCTCCGACGCCTTGTCCTCTCTCGACCAGCTCCGCGTACTTAGTTTCAAATCCAACTTCCTCTTCGGCGAAATCCCCGATCTGTCCGCCATGACCGACCTCAAGTCTCTCTACCTCAACAACAACCAGTTCTCCGGCAGGATCCCTCCTTCTCTGGCGGCGCTCCACCGCCTCAAGATCATCGTCCTATCGAGGAACTCGATCACGGGGGAGATCCCCTCTTCTCTGGCGAAGCTCGGCCGGCTCTACGCCCTTCTTCTCCAGGATAATCTCCTCTCGGGAGAGATCCCTCCGTTTGAGCAGGCGGGCTTGAGACTGTTCAACGTCTCCGGGAACCACCTCTCCGGGGAGATACCGCGGACGGGGGCGCTGAGGAAGTTCGATCCTTCGTCTTTCTCGGCGAACCCGAATCTCTGCGGAGAGCAGGCGGAGAGGAAGTGTACCAGCAATGGCGAGGAACCCGTTTCTCCTTCGGAAGGCCCGGTCGCTTCCGTGGTGGTCTCGTCCTCGTACTCGCCTCCGAGCAGAGAGAAGAAGATGAGCGGGAAGAGGGTGGCGGCGATCGCGGCGAGCTCCGCCGGGGGCTTCCTCTTCGTCGCGGTCTTAACCGGGCTGGCCGCGGCCTTCTTCCTCGCGCCGTGGAGGAAGACGGCGGCGGCCGGCGGCGCTGGTAGCAAGTCCGCCGAGCCCGCCGAGCCCGCCGGCGGCGGAGAGTCCGCCGGGGATGGGAAGAGCAGCGAGGGGTTCTCTTGGGAAGCCGGGCGAGTCGGGAACTTGGTCTTCTGCGGGGGAGATAGCGAGGCGTACAGCTTGGAAGAGCTCCTCAAAGCCTCGGCAGAGACGCTGGGAAGAGGCACGGTGGGTAGCACTTACAAGGCGATCATGGAGTCCGGCTTCGTCGTGACTGTCAAGCGGCTCAAAGACTCTTCCAGACCGATCGAGGAGGAGTTCCGAAGGAGAATCGAAGCCCTCGGCCGGCTCCGCCACCCCAACCTCGTCCCACTCCGAGCTTACTTCATGGCCAGAGAAGAGCGCCTTCTCGTCTTCGACTACTTCCCCAACGGCAGCCTCTTCGCTCTCATCCACGGTACCTTCTTCCCTGCGACCTTCGCCCATGGCTATGGCGCTGAGGAGCTCCGACTCTCGCAGGATCGAGGCCCGGCGGAGGAGGGAAGCCGCTTCACTGGACCTCCTGCTTGAAGATCGCGGAGGACGTCGCCACGGGGCTGCTCTACCTCCACCAGAACGGCGTCGTCCACGGCAATCTCAAGTCTTCGAACGTCATCCTCGGGCCCGATTTCGAGTCCTGCCTCGCGGACTACGGCCTCGTTCCTCATCTATCCTCCTCCGACTTCGCCGGCGAGGGCGCGACGGAGAAGGCGGATCTGTACAGCTTCGGGATTCTCCTGCTGGAGCTGCTCACGGGGAAGACGCCGAGCCAGGGTCCGGCGGAGGGGGTGGAAGCGTGGGTGAGATCGGTGAGGGAGCAGGAGGCGGATTCCGGCTATGATCCGGCGTCGGGGAGCGACAATTCGGAGAAGCTCGGCGCGCTGGTGGCCGTCGCCGCGTCGTGCGTGGCGCCGGCGCCGGAGTCCAGGCCGAGCTCCGACGAGGTGGTGAGGATGATCAGGGAAGCTAGGGTTGAGATTCTCGCCTCCTCGAACAGCGGCGATCACTCTCCTGGCCGATGGTCCGACGGCGTTCATAGCTTGCCCCGGCGGGAATGTGCCTCCGATCGGCTGAATTTCGCCGCGAGAGATTGAAGAGATCGTCGTCTTCGTCGTCTCTGAGCTCTGATTCTTCTCCTCGCTCCATCGCTGTTCTTGGTGTTGAGGAATTCGCTCTCGCTCTCGCTCTCCCCCGCGACGACCAGCTCTCGTGCCGAGTTTGTGGGAAAGATGGCGTGCGGCAGTTTGTCCGAAATTTACTCGTTTCGGGGACTTGCTAATTTTTTCTTTTATATTCATAGAGGGCGAAACTATATTTTATAATTTTCTTATGGACCCAGCTACACGGGCAACCGGTTGCCCCAAAGGAATCTTGGTCAACCGGGACACGTGGAAAAAAACCACGTGTCTTCCAAGGATTGGACGTAATCCCCTCTCTCTAAAAACCAACTGGTTGCCTCATTTTTTTTGGTGCTCTCTCTCGCCCGTTTCATTTTCCTATATTCTCTCTCTTCCCGGCGATCCTCCAGCGATTCTCCGGCTTCCGGAAAGCCCCGCCACCAGTCACCGCTGCCGCTGCCACCGGCCTCTGCTCGTGCGCGCCACCCATACGCTAGCTGCCCTGTACGTGTCCGGCGGCTGCAACCCATCCCACATCTGTGCGCGCCTGGCACCCACCCTTGCCCAGTCGAGCGGCCCTCTCGCGCGCGCGCCCTGCCGACCGGCATCCGCGCGGCCCCCTCGCGTGCATCCTGGTGTCCGGCGCCCGCGCGGCCATCTCTCGTGCCCATCTGCGTGACCCAGCTGCGCGCGCGCCTGGTCATTCGGCGCCGTGCAGCATCCTTGCGGCCTCTCCGTGCGGCCCTCCCGCGTGCGCCCTGCTGTAACGCACCCACGCTGCCCCACGCTGCCGCCCCGACCATCAACGCCGAGACACAGCTACTAGGCTACGCGATGACGGACCGGTAGAAGAAGAAGAATAGGAAGATACGGTAGAAGAAGAATCAGGAATTGAAGTCCTGCTTGAGTTCAAGAAGAATGGCCGTGTGATTTGGAGAGACAGCATCGACTGTGAACTTGAAATTATCACTGAAATTGTATCGCGGTTGAGAGGAATCCCGTCAATGTACTTCTGGAATTCTCTTGTTCTTAGTTCTAAGTTTTTTGGCATCGAAGAGAAGTTGATCAAAAACTAGAAGAAGCCCTGCGCCAAAGCGTTTCTTCAACGGAGACTCTGATCAATGCCGTTGTGATTCCCCTGATCTAAATCGTCACCAGAGGTCGTAATCGATGAGAGCTTACACTGAATCTTCTCCATCTATTGTCGGCCTTAATGGGGCATCAGAACCAACTGCCGTTGATCTAAATTGACCCTAAATTTATTCCCGTTGATCGCTGGTGTGCCCATTCCCTTCTTCGTTCCGCTCCGGTTGCGGAACGCCAATATTGGTCCAAGTTTGTTTTCCTCCCAAATCTGTTCTGCACGTTTTCTTCCTCGATATTGGGTTGCATCAGAAACCTCTGCTGTGGCAAATGATCGGCTCCTTACTTGATCGACACCAACAACGTGGTTCTTCTGGCCTGATCGGGTTGGGCTCCTTCATACGAAAGTTGTCGCAGATTAAGATATATGAAGAGAATATTTACTATTCATGAGCAATTGACGATTCTACGAGGCTTTCCAGAAGCTGGAGAATCGCTGCAGGATCGCCGGGAAGAGAGAGAGAATATAGGAAAATGAAATGGGTGAGAGAGAGCGCGAAAGAAGAGCGCCAAAAAACATGAGGCAACCGGTTGGTTTTTAGAGAGAGAGAGGGGATTACGTCCAATCCTTGGAAGACACGTGGTTTTTTTCCACGTGTCCCGGTTGCCCAAGATTCCTTTGGGGCAACCAGTTGCCCGTGTAGTAGGGTCCTTTTCTTATATATTGCAGACCAAACATTTCACCGCATAGGGAACGCCACATACGGGACGTGACTCCCTGGACTTGACGCAACGGATGACGAATCATGATGGACAGTGAAGTTAGGAAACTTTTGTCAAGTCACCGTCCCGTGACGTGTCCCAGCGTATGCAAAAAAACTGTTATGTTTCCACAGTGGTGTTCGGTCACGTGCACGTCACTGTCCCAATCACAACCATACTTGAGCAGAGGGATATATCTCCAATTATTTATAGGCAGCGATTCTGTGAAAAATGGCAGGAAATCTAAATGGCCAAGTCACAGTGAAATCTCAGTCTGAAAGATTAAAAATAATGATTTTTATGTGTATTTTTTGTTCGTTTGAACTTTTCGAAAATTCCATCACAGCCGTCATCCTGGACGGCCATTCCGTCCAATCACGCGTCCTGGGCACCCCGTCACCGTCACGTCCCCGTCACAACCACTTCATCATCGCTCACCGTCATCGTCACGGACCCCTAAAACCATATCCATCACCGTCACGTCATCTGTCATGTGTCTATCACAGTGATACGTGATGTGACTGATGACGCGTGCAGTGACTAATTCTATTCAGCTACGGTAAAACGATATCATCTTGGTACCGTCATTTTTTTCCGGGGAAGGGAAAATACGACACCTTTTGCAACTATATGTTTTGGAGCCCAGGGAAGTTGCAAGGTGAAAGAAGACCCATCACCCTATCTGAAAAACTTACCATAGTGCTGCCACCATCTGTGAATGGAAACTTATTGTATATGCAAGGGCACGAGTTAGGAGTGGGGGAAAAATTCCTTTGTTCACAAACATGACGACGAACATGAACATAAATGTAGAAAATCCCCAATGAACAGTGTTTGCAAACGGTTCACAAACAATTGGCGGGAAAGGCAACAAAAATATATTGGGCGCCCCCCACCCCTCATTGGGCGGCTACCCAGAACCCTGCCTTTCAAAATGCAGTCTGTTTGAGAATGAACACAAATGAATCGAACATGAATTCGAACATAAATTTTCACCAAATCATTCGTCGACAAACATTGTTCATTCAAAAACAAGCAACAATCTTCCAATCCCTAGCAGTAACTCACCTGACATAGTATCTTGGCAAAAACAGATCTGACTGATATCATCATGATCCAACTGATCTAATTTGTCATGTAAACTTTCATGATTCATAGGCTAATATCAAGTACTGAAAAATACTATACCTCTTGCGACAATAAGATCTGGAACCCCAATTAGTCACTATGTTAAAAGATCCATCTCTAGGGGAGGCACCAGCAATAGTGCTGCCCTCACCAATGAATGAAAACTTATTATTATTCTAATATATAATAAGAGCAATTGTTCACCTATCATAGTACTTTGGTTAAACCGGATTGAACTGATACCATCGATTCATGATTATAGGATAAAACCAAAAGGTGGGTTCAGGATCGAGGGACTGAAAAATACTACACCTTTTGCAACTATAGAGCTTGGGACCCCAAAAAGTCACCGTGCACCTTTTGAAACTATAGAGTTTGGGATCCCAAGAAGTCACCGTGTTAAACAAGACTCTTCACTCTAGCTTAAACACCTACAATAATGCTCCCACCACCTATACATAAAACCCTTTATATGGGCAGTAGTTCAACAATGGCATTACATTGGTGAAAGTGGATCAAACTGATACCGTTGGTCTGTGATTCAAAGACTAATACTAAAAGTTCTGTTCATATTCAAATAACTGGAAAATACTATTGAGCTTGCAACTTTAGGGTTTGGATCTACAAGAAGTCATTGCGTTAAAGAAGACACATTACACTGGCTGAAACACCTACAATAATGCTGCCACCACCTCTGAATGAAAACCTATTTGTGGACAATGGTTCAACCATCACAGAACTCTGATGAAGCTGGATTAAATTGATACCGTTGGCTTGTGATTCGTAGGTTTATCCCAAAATTTTGGCCGGCATTTAAGCGAATGAAAAATACTATACCTTTTGCAACTTTAGGGTTTAGAACCCCAAGAAGCCACTGTGTTAAAGAAGACCTCTCACCCAAGCTGACACTACTGCAATAGTGCTGCCGCCACCTGTGAATGTAAACTTGATATATGCTACTTTTATTTTTTCATACATACAAGGTGTGCTATAATTTTCTTTGATTTAGTAATGAAAAAAAGGAAAAAATAGTGTATTTACCTAGTAAAGTTGTTTTCTTTGCTCATTTAATTAATAATTTGACAAATAATCCTTTGATTGTGAAATTTTCCTATACTAGTGACTAAATATGGTTGTTCGGTTCATTATGTGCAAATTTGTGCGATTTGTTCATTCTTTTCATAAAACCGAACAGAACATTAACAAATTTGCAAAGATCATTGCGCACACCCGCGTGCTGTTCGAATTGTTCGATTTATGCAAATTTTTATAATCTATTTTAAAGAATAAACATGTGTTTATTATTATATATATGTTTATTATTTAAAAACATATGAAAAATATAAATATGGGAATTGTTACTTTGTTAGGTTTCAAACTTTCAAAGGATGCTCTCCCTCGACGGTTCCTTTCTCGCTCCGCGATTTCCTCTCTTCCCCAGTTCCTCGACGATTTCCTCTCTCCCTCGGCGGCTCAGCAATTTCCTCTCTTCCTCAATTCATGTACAATTTCCTCTGCCCTTGGCGGCTTGGTGGTTTCCTCTCTTTTTTTTTCAAGAATCATCCAACTCAGCGATAAATTATTTATCGTCTTAACTTAATATTATTATTAAGATCATTCTAATACATCCACACTTAGTAAAAAAAATATACTACAAACATTTTTTATGAGAATTTCTGAGCATTTGTGTGAATTGTGCAAATTCCGTGCGACTTTGTAGCAATTTATGCAGAATTCACAAATTGTGCGAATTTTTTTTGAATCGTGCAAATTTTGTTCGAATCGTTCTAATTGTGCAAAAAGCTGTTCTAATTTTCGCACAAAAAAAGAATAGAACAAATAACAAGGCTCTGTGCAGTTCTTTTGTTCAATTTTTTTGTTAGTTTCAAAAGAACAAGAACAGAACAACCATGTCTTTGTAGTTACCTAACTCAACATTTGATTTTCATTAGTCCTGACCAGGATGACCATATTGGCTGCCAGTTTGAGGATGACGAAGACGAGTTTCGTCATCGGACAAACACTAGGCGCAGCATACATATAAAATTTTGCCTAGTGTTTCGAAGGCCGACAACTAAATTCTTCGCTTCAAAGGCAAAATTCAACCCTCTTACCTTCGCCATGGCAGACCAGGGCACTCCGGAAGCGTCTGATTCAGGTGAGAAATCATCGAATAAGTTTCTTAATGATCTAGGGCTATGTCGATTCCCGATGGGTGCAATCTTTGCTTCTCTCCCGATTTGCGTATTTTTCTAATTTTTCGTTTCTGCGTCGTTCGATCAGGCGCGCTTTGCAATTTCATCCGGAAGCCACCGAGGGGCAGAAACATCCGGAAAAGGAAGGATTTAGAGGAGGAGGACGAAGAAGAAGAGCCACAGCCTTCCTCTTTGCTACAAAAATCAAAGAAAACTGTCATCCACGACAACAAGCTTCACTTCTCCTCCGTATCCGCTTCGTCCCGGCGCCGCGCAACGGGCAAGCAGAACGACGACGACGACGGCGACGATGAAGAGGCAGCACAATCATCCACCTCTTTCCATTTTGAATCTTCCAAGGAGATCCAAGTCAACAACGACAGCCGCGCTACTGCAGTAATCGAAACGGAGACCGAGTTCACCCGCGACGCGCGGGCGATTCGCGAGAGAACTTTGAAACTTGCCGCGGAAAAACTCAAGGGAGGGCCAAGATCTTCGGGAGACGATAAGCTCTACCGAGGAATTCATGGTTATGTGGATCACAAGGCAGGTTTCCGCAGGGAGCAGACAGTTGCCAGCGAGAAGGCTGGAGGAGCGCATGGCCCTCTCAGAGCCCCAGTGCACATTAGGGTTTCTGCTAGATTCGATTACCAGCCGGATATTTGCAAGGATTATAAGGAAACTGGGTACTGTGGCTATGGCGATTCGTGCAAGTTTATGCATGATCGAGGAGATTACAAGATGGGTTGGCAGCTTGAGAGAGAGTGGGAGGAATCGGAGAAGGCAAGAAAGAGGGCTTTGGCTCTTGGTGGGGGAGAAGATGATGGGGGTGCAGACGAGGGAGATAGCGACGATGATGATTCTTTGCCCTTTGCCTGTTTTATTTGCCGGCAGCCGTTCGAGGATCCTGTTGTGACCAAGTGTAAGCACTACTTCTGCGAGCACTGTGCTCTAAAGGTAAGCGGCTTCTGTTCATAAAATCCTATTTTCCATTCTCTGAAGAGTAGAGACTTGGATAAATTGTTATGGATTTGGTTACTTATTTCTGATTAATTCGACATTGGTGCACCTTGCTAAACTGCATCTAGTGAAAATGGCTCCTTAAGATGATTGCTTCTCAGGGTACAGCGCCATATCTAGCCTTGCATTCTATATCTCTTTATCAAAAGAGACGATGTTTAGTAATTTTTATGTTCACTCTGAAAACTTAAGTGGGTCTTTCGGAAAACACATGAATTTTCTTACTCACCCTTTACGTAAAAATTCAGGAATGCTTCTTCCACTTGCTATGTTTTTTTCTCGAGGATGCTGTCTACTCTGATATTCTAACTTCATTTACCTTCTAGCATGTCCTTTTGTTTCTTGATACTGATGGAGGTTGTGTTATGTGGGTGATTGCAGCATTACCAGAAGAATAAGAAGTGCTTCGTCTGCAACAAGCCAACCTTGGGCATCTTCAACACCGCCCACGAGATTAAGAAGAGGATGGCCGAAAGCAAATAGACAGTCATCGACTTGGTCTTTCATCTTTATTTTTTCCATTTCTTTTACCCTAGCTGCTGCTCATCCAGTTTTCTATCAAGTATTTTACTGGGTCCATAATTTCCCTAAAAAAAAACCTTTTTTAGAAGAGCCAGAAAGAGAGACAGAGACCGTCAGAGAGAGGTAGAGATATTGAGAGAGCCAGACAGAGACCGTCAGTGAGAACTAGAGAGAGAGTGTGTGTCTGTGTTCGATTGAGAGAGAGATAGAGGAGAGAGAAAGACACACTGGTGCGGCCTTGTCTTCTTCCTACGCTGGCGGCTTCTGCAGGCGAAGCGGAAGCGGAACCGATAAAGACTCCTCTCTCGCCTTCTCATTTTCCTGTGAACCGATCGTCTTCAGATCTACCCTTCCTCTGGAGGTGGTCTGCTCTTCCTCTACCTGCCATTCTTTTAAACACTTCCGTCAACCCTTCTCTTCCATAGTTCAATAACATTCCATCCAATGTTCTATGCAGGAAGCGTGTTCTTCAGAGGAAAACTAGGAATGCCGCGTCGGTTATCCTTGGCGGGTTTCTTGCTCTGGGCGCTGTTGGTCCAATGTGGCGCGGCGGGGGCGCCGGCGACCTGCTCCGGCATTGTGAAAATGAGGGACAGGCCTGAAACGATATCGATTGAGGAGTTTGGCGGAGTTGGGGACGGCAAGACGCTTAACACTTGGGCTTTCCACAATGCGATTTACCGTATTCAGCACCAGCGTAAGCGCGGGGGCACGTTGCTGTACGTTCCACCTGGGGTTTGGCTCACCGGCAGCTTCAACCTCACCAGCCACATGACTTTGTTCCTAGCGCAGGGCGCAGTCATTCGGGCCACCCAGGTGCAGTTCTTCTCTCTCGATTTCTCTTGCTCCGCTCCGGCATTGGCATTTTTTACCCTTTTCCCCAATTTTAAACTTACCTAGATTATAAAATCAACCCGGATTTTTCCTTCTGGTTAGAATGAGAAACTGCGTGGAAACTCTCCTCAAACCTGATCAGATTCCTGTCGCCCGATTCCTAATTCGATTTAGAATCTTTGTGAAACCCTCTCGAACCCGGATCTAAGCCGGCAAAGATTCCATCTTTTCCCGTCGACAGAGAAGGGGATTACAAAATCAGATATAACATTTCTGTAGGAGCATATTCTCTACCCGCTTATATTGAAATTTCTCGACAACCCTAGATATGAGAGAGTCGATTCCTTCTTTTTACCGAGAAATGAAGAATTGATTGAAAGGGCTCATTTTAATGTCATTTATGTAATTCGTTCCCTCGTAAAATGCCCAAATTTCGACTCTGAGGATACTGTTTTCCATTTTTTTCGCATTTTTTCTCTCAGGACACGGCGAACTGGCCTTTGATCGATCCACTGCCATCTTACGGGAGGGGTCGGGAGCTGCCCGGAGGAAGATACGCGAGCCTAATTCACGGCGACGGCCTTCGCGACGTCATCATCACAGGTTCGATCTATCTATCTCTCTGTTCTTCTTCATTTATTCGCCAACCTGACGAGTAAATTCTTAAATCTTAATGTCGCCAGGCGACAACGGGACCATTGACGGACAGGGAGACGTCTGGTGGAACATGTGGCGCCAGAAATCTCTCCCATTCACGCGGCCCCATCTCGTGGAATTGATGCGCTCCAGGGACATCATCATCTCCAACATCGTCCTCCTCAACTCTCCCTTCTGGAACATTCACCCCGTCTACTGCAAGTGAGTTAAATACATACATACATACATACATACATACATACATACACATACATACATACCTGCATACATACATATATACATACATACCAGTCACATTCATCTTGTCTAGTGAGATAAATAAACTCTTTGGCTTGCAGCAACGTGGTGGTCAGATTCGTGACGGTTCTCGCCCCCCGCGACTCCCCCAACACTGATGGCGTTGACCCAGGTCAACATTCCTCCTTCCATGAAGTTTTTCTTAACGAGCTCTGCTGTTAATCATCCAAAAACACGTCATCGTCATCATCATAGGCTTGAATGACTATGACGAGGGACGATGACGATTTCATCTTGTGATCGGCATCCGATAGAGGAAGAATGATGGCAATGGTGACGACTCTCATTATCCTATGGTGCTTGTCGTTAAAGTTCATCCGTTCCATCCCTTACGAGTACTAGTCATCCTTCCTGACCGCATAACGTAAAAGCCTTCATGCCTTGCGTTTTCTCCTGCTCCGTCCCGTTTTATTAACTTCAGACTCTCTGCCGGATGACTGACAGAGTGGTCGTTCTGTCCGTCTTATGCCGTTGCCGTCGTCCGTCATCTGTCATCAGGCATAAATTAACGTACTGTTGTGTTGCATGCAGACTCGAGCAATGGGGTGTGCATCGAGGACTGTTATATATCGACGGGGGACGATCTGGTGGCGGTGAAGAGCGGGTGGGACGAGTATGGGATAGCCTACGGCCAGCCAAGCTCGGATATCACTGTCCGGCGAGTCGTGGGCTCGACGCCGTTTGCCGGGTTCGCAGTCGGCAGCGAGACCTCAGGCGGGGTGGAGAATGTGCTTGTGGAAAACGTGACATTCTTCGACGTGGGCGTGGGCATCCACTTGAAGACCAACATCGGCCGAGGAGGGTACATCCGCAATGTGACTGTGGATGGCGTGAGCATCAGCGGTGCCGCCGTGGGCCTGCGGATCGCGGGCGATGTCGGCGATCACCCGGATGATGGCTATGATCACACAGCCGTGCCGGAGGTGGATGGGGTGACAATCAGGGCAGTCCAGGGGGAGAGGGTGCAGCAGCCGGGGTCCATCCTCGGTATCAAGGCGGCGCCTTTCACCCGCATCTGCCTCGACGACGTTAAGCTCTTGAGGGCGGCGGGCAACGGGACTTGGAGGTGTGCTGATATCAGTGGCGGTGCCATCGCCGTTCAGCCCGGGCCTTGTTCTGATCTGTCCATTGCCGTCAACGGCACTGCCGCCTGCAGTAGCACCTTCTGATAGATGCCATGCAAAGCAGAAAAAAAATATGGGCGTTCTATTCTTTCAGTCTTTCCCATTCCCACTGGCATGTCTTCTGAGCAAGTCTCAGCCCAAGAATATTCAATTTGTACTGCGTTTACTGTGTTCATAATGCAGATCTCTGGGGTTTTTAACGAATGGTGGAGGGTGATTCAGATGAATTTTTTGGAGGGTTTTCTGCATGTCACGTGGAAAAAGGAATCACAGAGATTCAAAATAAAGGGAAAATGTTTGACGTCCTGTGGATGACTGAGGGAAAGGCGTGGCTAGTGGAGCAGCAGTGGAACAAAAGATAAAGTTGGATAGTACACTGCTCGAATAGGCTGTCGGCCTGTAATCATGCCTCTTCCTTTCGTTTCTAGTTCTAATTCCTTCTTGATGGAACAAAGGGAAAGGATTTTATTAGGTTAATGTATATTGAGTTTGGGTTTACATTTTAGGTTAATGCACTGACTCATGAAACGAGTGTCGTTGAGGATATGCGTGTTACGAACAGTCACGCTTATTCTTTCTTTTTTCTAAAAATGTATCTCTTTATGTCCTTTTTTTCAACCTTCTAACAAGTGGATACTGCCCGAAGCATATTGTAACACTAACGGTGGACCCGACTGAGTTTGAAAACTGATCGTGAGGTTATCTCTTGACCGACTCAAGGATTATGTTCTTGTGAAAGCTTTAACCATTCCAGATGCTGCCGCTATAACCCTTTCTAAAGAAGGATTCAATCTAGGGAGGATCATACATAGACTGACATGATTAAAGCTAGATAGGAATCATTATAACGTATCACAAATATAATATTTAATTCCTGTCATATCTCTCTTTCTCTCTCTGTTCCGCTTTCCCTTCTTGTTCTTCTTTCATTCTTTGATGGTATCAGAACCATACGGCTCCAATGTCTGACGAATCTTCTGCCATAAAATACTTTGAACATCTAACTATCATGGCTGCTGTAGCACAAGTTCCATCTATTGTTCCTACAGGACCCAATAAGTCTTTGACGCTGAAAATGACAGTTATCAATCTTGGAAAACCTCTATTCTACCTCTGGTGAAAGGGTATAGTTAGATTAAGTACACTAACGAAGTTTCTCCTCCAAGTTCTAAAGCTGACCCTCAAGGAAATATAATTGGGGACCCAAATTTCAAGATTTTCAAAAAGCTGATCAACAGGTTTATGATTTAATTCATTATAACTTATCAGAGTCTATCATTCCATTCATACGACAAAAATCATCCAAAGAAACTAGAGAAAAACTGGAGAACACATTCTCCAGAAGAAATCAGTCAAGAATAATTGAGCTACATTGTCAATTCCAAAACATGAATAAAGGTATCATGTCTATCGAAGAGTATGTGCAATATTTCACATCAATAATTGAGTATCTAGAATTATCCAGAACCTATATGATATTACCTCCCTTAGAGGCCTCGGAGCAGAATATTCAGTCGTGGTTTGTATTAATGCAAATATTATTCTTCTTTAAACTAGATCATGGTAAATCTAAAAGAATAAAATGCCATACCAAACATGTCAGCAAGGGATAAATGAAAATAACTTCCCTCAACTACCAAACAATGTTCAAAATCTACGATTATAAACACAAAGTTTTACCCACTACAGAGATGGATATCAAAACATGGGTTACTACAATAGACGTGGATGAGGAAGAGGCATAGATAATGGATTTCAATCTAGATGTCAAATCTGTTCACAATTTGAATTCATGGCTAAAGAATGACATGAGAGAGTCGCAATAAATTTCACAAATTAGCAACCTACTGACTCAATTCATTTTTCAAGAGCACCACCATCTCAGGCTTATCTGGTGGATCTTGGTACCCACACAATGGAGCAATTCAGCATGTCACTCCTGATCAAATTCTGATAAATATACCTAAAAAATTCTAAGGAAATGATCACTTAAAACTAGGTAACAGTATAAGCAAAAATTTTCATTTAACTACTCTTTTAAAATTATGTTAATGATAGAAATTTTTATTTAAAAGATGTGATATATGTTTTTTAAATAACCAAAACATTATTCTCAATTTATAAATTAAAATTATATAATGATTTTTTGTTGAATTTTTTTCTATTGATTGCTTTCTGAGGAAAACAAAAGAAATCGAGGTGTGACTTTTGGAGCGTGGATAAGGAATTCTTACTTTTGGCGCAACATTAGGAGCATTTATGAACGAGAGCAAAAGTTCTTGAATAATGTTCTTTAAGGGACAAGTTTACAAGTGGTTTACGAAGTTAATTAGTGAAGATGAATAAGAAAACATTATCCAGTGGATAAAGGCGTGACTATAGAAAAATAACCAAAAGAAAACACAAACTTATTACACAAATTGCGATTTGTTCGCTTCACCAATCTAGTATACATATGAAATTTTAGGTTGATGCTGGATAAGCTTTTATTTATCTCATCAAAAGAACAATAACCTATTATTAAGAACAAAAATCCATATGAAATGAATTTTAAAGTATCCCCCATTATGCCTTGTTAAATACCTTCTTAGGTCTATAGTTTCCATACTTCATACCATATGCACAGCACAAGATATATGACAGATGAGAAAAATGTGTATTCATGGGATATATATTAATATATATTGATTACATATTTGTTTATATACATACATGTAAGTCTTATGAGTAATGTATTTTTATAAATTAATATATATTGTTCACACAGGGGAGTATTTGAAGAATACAGCCTTTTGTTTTCACTTATTGTTAAATCTCAAGATTCTTCTAGTTTAATTGGACCTCATATAAATATTAAAGATGTCAACGCTCCAAAGATATTACCAATATTAGATACTCCCTTCACCATTATTGAAACAATGGTTTCAATCAGACCCTACTTCATTATTCTTCCATAAAAGTAACCAGTATTAGATACTCCCTTCACTATAATTGAAACACTCAATGGTTGCAATCAGTCCCCAATTCATTATATTTCCATAAAAGTAACCAATATTAGATACTCCCTTCACTATTATTGAAACACTCATTGGTTTCAATCAGACCCTGATTCATTATTCTTCCATAAGATGAAGAGTTTTCCAACGGCAAACTTCGATAACCTCAAATTTGACTACTGATCTTTCAATTCCTTAGAAATTGAAAGAATATATAAACCTCAATCATTCTTGATTAACAAATCTGACATGAAAAATCTTGATTTATAGTACACTAGATAGATTTCCAAAGTCACTTTGATTTAAAATGAATACTCTTGACGATAATTGCAGAAAATAAGGCATAAAACTAAAAATTTTCTAAGGGAATATGCAGAAAATTGTATTAAACATAAAAAATTAAAATGATCAAATAACCCATGCCACTATATCAATTTATGTAAACCTGACATTTTTACGTTTTTATCAATTAAAGCATTATTCTTTCAACCCGATGGAGTCATGTATTTTTATTTTGATTAATGTTGATGAATTATAATTTTTTTCCCAATTCTTGTAAAAATAATAATTTACTGAATTATTATAAAGATAAATTTGACATCCCAGATCTAGGACATGCACACTGTTTTTATTTAATTGAATTAGTTTCTCATGAAAATAATCATATGCTGTCCCAAATAAATATATTTATTTCTTGTCACAACATGCTTATATGGACAATAAGAAACCATTTTCCACGTTGTGTTCATTTCATCCTTTTCAGCTAACACAGTGACTTGGCAGATTACATAAGTATTGTGGGAGCTCTGCAATATGTCACACTTAAAAGATCATATGTGTCATACTTTTCCTGTATAAAAAGACTGTCTGAAAATGCATGACACAAACACAGATGATTGGATATCACAGAAAACTATGCTACACTATTAAAGCGGCAATTTTCATGAATGCTCCAGAACACAATTTCATGGGTGGTGTTATACACTTGTTAAATGTATGCACAATACCCATACCCTCATTTAAGGTTGGTGTGAAGTAAATACAAACATTTAATTCCAAATTTTGGATACACAAGATATATTGTTGGGAGAAATTTCTTAAAAGCTCCATTTCTTTAAGATATATGGGAAATAGCTTTCCTGGTCCACGAGTCCGCTTTTAAAACTATAGAAATTAAAGGTATGTTTGAATATCCATAATCACCTGAAGTTATCTGCAATTATCAGGTTCTTTATAGGCCACCTGAAAATTAAAATCCTGAAGAGAAGCAGCTGTATTTTATAATATTATGTCCACAGGTTTATATAAAGGTCGAACTTCTCATTTTATACCCTTTAAAACCTTATGATTAGTAGGAATAGGACCCTAAGATTTAAAGGGGCAGTAAGCCTAGCAAGAAGAGAGGAAAGTAGGAATTAGAGTATCAAACTGGCCCAATAAAACACATCCTCAGTTTCCAAAGTTATCAAATAGAAGCCTCCAAAAATCAATCCAACATGTCTCTCCAACTCAGCCAAAATAAAATACTTGATATGAGAAAACCCAAAGACAAATTTATGTGTATTGTTTCATGGTGGAAACTCCATGGTGAGAACATAATGAGAGAACATAGTTCAAATAAGTTTTGTGAAAGATGGAGTCTAAAAATGAAGTTCATATATAAAATATTGAAATATTATTAGTCTACTTAGTAAAAAAACAATATGATGCTGGTGGAGCTTTACCCTAAGTATAAACCTAATAAAGAATTAGAGTGGGATGAGACCAATTTGGTAGCCATGGGTGATAAAGTCCAATTTTTCATGTGTATTTTTTTTGTTGATATTAGATTTAATAAATGAAATTTATAACATGATTCATAAAATTATATGATTAGCTAGTGATAAGAAGGGTCATCTCCACATGGAACGTATATCAGAGATTTAATGCCTTTTTAATGATAATTAGGGGATGAGAAAATAAATTTTACAATATAATAAATATGGTGAGATGAGAATGTCATAATGCTAAGTAGATGTAATAATTATTTTTTATAAAATGTAGTAAAAATGGAATAAGGGTTAACAATAGATTTTTATACTCCACCTGCATCAAGGTGATTTGTGACAGACGGAGGGCCCGTTCACTTCTCTTACACCTTCTAACTTTGATCAATGATGGACACCTAGAAAAATTCATGGACATCAATACTACTTTATTTTACTTGGGCTACAAGTGTAGGAATGTTTCTAATATGATTTTGACAAAGATAGAGGGGTCTATTTATAGATCACAGGTGGATATAAGAGAGATGAAACTGCCCTTGACATTTATCTTGCAACTCCTTGTTGATTATCAGACATTGGATTTTGAAAATGGATCATTTTTATATATTCTCTCCTCATCGATCCACATCTTGGATCATATTAGAAGGTGAAAAGTATTTGAAAAGTATCCGATTTGAAAAGTATTTTTCCATAATTTCCCTTTCATAAATGGTGATTTGATGCATGACCATTATCAACAAATATGACCTTGTAATCTCCAAAATGTATGCTTCAGGATCTGCGTTGGGCCTGTTTCAACCAATAAACAACTCCATTTGTACACATTTTATTGATTTTCAAAATTCCATTTATTTATTTAAGTTTTTGGATTTTATGGCTGTGACATGTGTCATAATATTTTTATCTTCAAAATCACAGTCATTATGATGTAAATTGGTGGTTTTGGAGCACTAACTGGTGTCTGGTGCATCCATCCCTTACACCATGTATCCCTACACGTTTAAAAAGAACATGAATGTCAGTTCAATGGCCATTATGTCACTTCAATTTGCGATGCAAATAATAATTGGAAAAATAATTTATTTTCAGCATGTCATCCAATAAATCAGATGACTGGCTGAAAATAAAATTTGTACAATTCATAAACCCAATTCAATAATTCTACACAAATATTCTATTTCATAAAAATAATAAAAATTAATAAAAACTATGATTATAATGTCATAAAATCTCAAAATATTCATTATGGTGTACAAGATTAACTTATTTATCGAATATGATGTCATAAAATTATATACAAATACCAAAAAAACATAATATTAAAAATATTATTCGAATATTATTTTTCTAATACAAATATCAGTCAATAACTCATGGTATTAATATAATAATGAGTGTGTTATCAAAGGGACACACTGAAATATATGGCATAGGCAATGGAAAAAAACCTGAAGAATAGGATCCTGGCTTGTTGGTGTTAACAACTATAATTGTGGTCAAATTGATGTAAAGAATGATTTCCTACATGACAAATAGGAGGGAGAGAGTATGGGCTTTTTCCTACCTTAGAAATGAATAAAAAATATTTTTAAATAAAATAATGAATTATATGGAATCAACCACTCATCAAGAGCTTCCTTTGGTTAATTGATCAAATCAAATCAATTATATCAATGTAGTATTAAATTTAATGGTAATCACACTTAATTTATAAAGCATAAAATAAAGGCTATATCTCTGTCATGACTTGTTTTAATCCTATGGTTATAGACTCGTAAGTTGTAGTAAAAACATAGTTGACCATCCACAAGATGTTCTTGGTGCTTCAGATCAACGGATCACTTATACAAGCAGGACATCAACCTGATTGAAATTTAGGTAATTTACCATTCAGGGATTTGTTCGGATCAATTCGGCGAAATATATGAATGTCAATTCATGAATATACCTTTATTTTAAGGTAATCTTTCTCCAAAGAGCACCCCCATATGTCCTTAGTGTCTCCACACTAACAATTGGATGATCAACCATACTTATAGTATGACTAGAATCAAATAGAGCTTTTCTATCCATATAATTTGATGTCGACATCAACTGTCCATCGAATATGAATATTTCGAATAAGTATTTAAAGACTAACAATCAATGTACACTGATCTCATTATAATTCACTAGGTCATTGCACGTATTCGTGGGCTTCATTTGAAACATCATACTGGAATAATAATGAAAAAATTATTTCATTCAATGAACGTAAATAAAAACATGGTGGTGCAATTTGGCTTGACAGCTACATAATATCCATCACAGGTACGTACCGATCACTTTACAACTATGAGTTGTTATGGATGTTGGTAATCCCTATTAGCTTGACTCACACAATGGCTTGTATGTTACTACTGAGATGGCATCTGACATTGGCAGGAAATCATATGTGACTAGTGAGATGGGATATGAGAGATCTCAAGCTAAAGGTTAATGGTACACCAAGGTGTAACATGACCATATGGGGAACATTCTCTTAGGCATCTCTCATATTTTTGATCCCAAAAGTAATACAAAAAAGCAAACTAAAATTTAAATCACATAGAGAGAGATAAAGAGCAATTTGAGATGGCCTAATCCTCTTCAAGGAGTGGAATCTTCATGATATCATCCTAAAACTGGAATCAAATCTTAGAACGTCCTAATACTTTCCAAATATTTTAAGCACTAGTCAGCTTGTGATTGGAACTCACTGAGGCCTCCAGATCTCCATCGTGAAACTATAGCATAATTTGGTCCACTATTAGCTTAGAATCATTATGGACATCCTGACATGACATTACCTTATTATTCATCCTTCTAAGCCATATTTGTGCACACAAAGGGGCACCATCAGTCATCAAGGAAAGAGACATATTTTTTCCTCCCTTACCCTGCTTATCTATGTACATCCCCCATCTTCATTTTATTTCTTATTAAATATTACATACACTATATAATAATATAATATAAAATTTCTAACAAACTTATTCATCTCAGAAAAACATTTATCTACTAAATGTTTAATAAAACATATTCATCAAAATAAAATATCTTCTATAAACTTCCATCTAGTTCTTCTAAGTTATCTACTGATTTAAAAATAGATCATTGTGGATTCAGCCCTAAATGTGAACATAATTAGAAAATTAAGTAATGAGAGGTTTTATACTAAAAGTCCAAGGATACGTGAAGTGATTTGAGAATTATGATGATATCATAATGATCACATGATAAATGTACCATCAATTCCATGCATGTAAAAGGACTTCGACATGTAGCTCTTGAAGTTATAATAATATTTCCGAAATTCTTATAATAATTGGTTTTTTTATAAGACAAAAAAATTTAGAACCCTTCCTGCCTTTTTTATAGTCAATAATTTGTCAAATAATCTTTAGTTCATGTGTGCAGAGATTTATAGGATTTAATGGGATGTCAGAATTCCTTGGATGAGTGGGCTTAAAAGGATTTGGTTTCCACTTTGGATTTTAGATGGAGAAATTAGAGCGGTATGGGTCATGAAATGTGTTAGTTAGTTATCCCTCCATTGCCTCCTGAAGGAGTTAAAAAAGCTGAGATGGAGCTATCGACCAATGGGAAAAATGAAGTACGGAATGATAATAGATAATTGGCGTGATACATTTCAGTAAATGCTCTCTTTTATATATTTTTCACATTTTAGATGAGATCTAGAAGTGGCTATCTAAAATGATAAGTTCTCCAGGAATAAAAAAATTTCGACATGGTTGATATCCATGTTCTTTTCTACTAAGTTGGTTCATTTTATTTTGCCAAGACCATGAACTTTTAGCTTTGGTCATTTCCTTGGGAATTATATTTGGTTGTTTCCCCTTCATTTCTCAACTATTTCTAGCCATTTCAATAAATTTTCCCAATATTATTTTATTTTTCTCTCTGTTCGTCCATTCAACCACTCTCTCTCTCCCTCTCACTAAATTTACCTCTTTTTTCTAGTTTTTCTTGATCAAATTTAATAAATGAAAATTTTTATAATTCTTGATCTCTTTATCCACAGAAGTAAAAAATTTATATCTCTAATTGCCACTTCACCTATAGTTTCTATCTCTGTCGAAATCCATCACTTACCCCTACATAACTTGCGTTTCTACATCAACTGCCACAAGTGCTCATGTATGGGCTACACATGCAACTATATAGAGGTTGATGTGACCCATTGGCCAGCGGTGTGCGTAGGAACCATCAGTGTACCTGATGATCCATTAGGAGGATCTTCTAGGATTATCTAATTCAGGAAAATCCTTCTAGGAGCCATGGCACCCACCCACTTGTGACAGCTGATGGCTTACATTGCATGATTTTTGAGCTGGGATTTTGAGAGTAGTTCCATCTTAATCTCCTTTCTCCAATTACCATCTTGGATCTATAAATAGGCCCCCTCATTGCAAAAAGGCTACCCTAGGATTTTGTTCCTAATTTAATTAAGAAACATGAAGAAAAAGTACCACTAGATCAGTTGGGCACGTGGCGATGAGGTTAGTGTAATCTTTGTCTTTTTCAGACTCGTATCTTTTTGTTTTTCCGTTTACCATTGTTGATAGCCCAGATCTTCACCATACTGCATATCACCATTCACTCTGTTGCTTGTCTTCATGCATATGTCTCCATCTACGTCACCACCAATGATGGTAAATCTGCATCATTTTTCCCCCTTCTGCAGCTTGCTGACGCATAACCACAACCATCTCATGATAGTCAGAGGCAGTATTTCTTTAATTTTGTCCACTCCACTCAAGTCCAGGGTCCTTAGAGCTGCCAAAGCATTGACCAAGGTACCTAATTACAATTAATTAGGAATTCCCACTTAAAATTCAAGAAAATTCCTAAAATTTTGTATAACATTAAGAAAATTAGGTTGAATAACATAAATGTTTTCTCTGCTTCCAATAATTATGTTAAATTAATTTTTACTACCTTGATTTCATTAAATTATATTTAATTCTAAAAATAAATAAAAAGGGAAATTAAATTTCTAACTCACTTTTTCAATACTAGCTCCTTGTGCATTTGACCCTTGATATATACTTTTAAGGAAGATTATAATTATTTCTGCGGAAATAGAAGTCTTTAATTTGTAATTAATCCTAAATCTAGTTCGTCAATGTCCATCTCAAGTATCCTTCTTATAGGAACATTAAGAACACATGTTTAAAGACTAGTGATCTCGATGCTATGATCCCATCATAATATGCTAAGCATTACATGTATTCAATGACTTTGTTATAAACAATACACAATATAAATGAGGAATGATATTGTGATTAGATTGCATGCCACATAATATCCATAAATTTTAAGCTTAAAATGATTAATTCTTTTTTAGAATGATATACTAATTATGTGTATTTTGGATATTTCATTGAATTCCTTCACATAATATTTTGAAAGAAATAGTTTTATAGTTTTATGACATTAAATGCATCAAAATATAAAATATGAGTGAACATTATTTTTTATATTGACATAAATATATAAAAAATTTTAAAGTACTTTTTTAATTCATTGATTTAATTCACCTGTTTCCACATGTGACAATCATGTGCATAAATTTTTGCTAATCATTGGCGGTAGACAATGACAGCTGCAGCTAATGTTTGGCTGATGCGGAACGACAGGTCGGGATTGAATGACCATTCCAATGTCAATTGGGCAAGTGAAATGTAGATGGGAACCATTGCTAATGCGATGTTAAAATCAACGAGAAATATATACTCGGCATCAAAGGACATGGGCGACCAATAAATCACGGATAGGAGGCCCTGGGTCTGCAATGAGGCTCCCCATGATCTGAACGGTGGGTTGAAGACCGACAGTGTGGGCATGGATACTGTTGCTAGTGCGCACACCCTCGACGATCCAACCAAGTGTGCACCGTGAAGAAATCCTATCCTTTTGAACGATAATTGATGGGGGACCATCCAGCTGACGCAGGGATAAGACGCGTCCAACCACGCCGGGCTGCTCGCACCGATGTTTGCCAACAGGGGTTTAAGTACTCCGCGTAAGCATCCTCTATTTTCGTATTTTATTTGTTTTGTCTTGTTGTATTTTCTCGTTCTTGGATTTTACGGACTGGGCCGGTGTTTGGGCCTTGTCCATGTTATGTTTTCCTTTTACTTGTAACCATTGAGTAGAGGCCAAACCATGTCTCACGACAGTTCGTCCTCTACACGACTTCACTTGGCACCTATCCTCACTATATAAGGGGATAGCATGCCCAAGTGAATGCAGGCATTGTTGAAATTGAAAGCTTGTCTCTTAGTTCTATCTTGGTGTTAGAGAGGTAGTGTTAGATAGGGATATGAGTGTAGAGAGAAGTGGCTGTTCTCGCCCACGTCGAGACTACTCCGTGAGACGTCGTCAATCATCCTTGTCGAGACTACTCTGAGGTCGCCAAAAGATTCCAGACTCGTCATTTCTTGCAGCCTTAAAGCTTCATCGTCGAGACTACTCTGAGGTTGTCTTTGAGGATTCAAGATTTGCCGTTGCTGGAGATGTCGTCGCCAGCAGTTCCTTGTCGAGACCACTCCAGGAACGTGCCGTCGTCATCTTCCGCCGAGATCCAACCCTCCTATCAGCCAGGATTCCCCAACAGATCAAGAAATTGCCATTCCCATTGGGATTCTTGGGTGGTTATTCTACAAGAAATCCCTTTCTTGGAGTTTGCCCCTCCTTCTGCGCCATCGCCACCACCGACGCCCGCCGTCGTCACCCACCACCGCCGTCCACACCGCCGCCGGCATCTCGCACGCCCGCCACCAGCCCCAGCGCGCCCTCGCCCGTGAGCTCACGCCCGTGAGCCGCGTCAGTGGTCCTGCACCCGCGCGATTGTGTTCAGCACGCCCGCGCCTTAGCACGCTCACGCCCATGCGCGTGCGCCCGGCGCGCCCGCACCTCGGCGCGCTCACGCCCGGCACGCCGGCTCCTGCGCGCTCGCACTCCAGCACGTCCGCCCCGCGTGCGCGCGCCCTTGCGCGCCAGCACCGGCGCGCGCGTGCCTCGGCGCGCTTGCACTCATGCACGCCTGCACCCGTGCACGCCTGCACCCCACGCCGGTCATCGCCGTCGACCGTCCCATCGATGCCTTGTGGGGCCTCCGCCCCCCTCGAGCCAGCCCCCTTGGCGAGTCTCCTTCGACGGCCTGATCCTCAATCGACTACGCTGCCGTGGACTTTCGTCAACAAGGTACCTGCTTGTCTCCTCTCCTTTAATCACCAGTATTATTACGTCTTGCCGTTCTGTCTCCCGCTATCTCTTCCTCTGCCATGGATTATCACGAAATTGTTATAGGATAGCCAAAGTATCGAGAGATAGGACTTCTTTGTGGTGTATGATTACTCGTTGATCCTTAGACGTGGTACAACCCAGGGCCGTCAAACGCCCCTTACTCGCAGACATCTAATCGGTCTTAACGGATCATTGGGAGTCTAGCCTAATCAATATCTCCTCAGTGAGAGTCATAGACCGTCATTCCTCACCCGTAGTCGTCCACTATTGCTCAACAAGGGTTTTAGAGCCGGCATTCATTTCATATGACTTGATACGAATTCACTCATAATCGACCCTGTGACGTAATACGAGCCGTCCGATCCCGGCACTCTTTTCGTATTACATCAATAATCTTATATATTCCTATCCTAACCCCGGTGGTGGAGGCGGGCTTGGGAGGTACTTAAAAGAATAGGAGATGCTTAAAGGGTAACAGCGAGTGCACTTGCAGGTCGGTGAAGGCATGGCAACACATCATTGGAGATGCAATAGTGGCTTGGTGATGGCGAGGCCTTGCAGGTTGGCAAGAGATATTCCTCGCATACTTACATTCCTTGAAGTATAATTGATTTATTTTTAAGTCTTTTTCACTCATTCCTCTTAGGGTTCTCTTAAACTTTATGATCAAACTATAGGATTAACTGTTGGAAAATGATTTCCATTAAACTTTCAAACTATGTTCAGGTGTCACACAGTCAAATCTAGAGCTAAAAAAATACCTAGATCGGACATGTACCAGCCTCAACTCTTGGCAGGAGCATTGAGCAGCCTTCGCTTGTGCAGAGGAAGTCTATTTTGAACACTTTAGATTCCTTGGAAGTTAAGGAGAGAGGAAGGGCTTGGCCCTTAGTAAAATATCAAGACATTTCATTATAATAAGCAGAATGACATTATAGGCCGTAGTCCTTATCAAAGAGGCACAAGTCCACTATAGAAATAATGAGACATGGCATAATTCACGCTGGTGAGTAGTGGTGCTCTAGCGCCTTGAGACCCCCAGCCCCGCATGCAAGCTTGTGTACACTAGCGCTTCAAGCGTGCGCCCATGTCAGGAGCTGCGTGCCTGTGGGCTTTGGCCCTCAGCGCATTTGCTCGTCAATTTTACCACACGCCCTGATGTCCACCTGCCCACCTTGACGCTCAATGCTCCACCAGTACCCCTGTTGACATCTCTACCTCTTTGGTCCACATTGGCAGTGCTGTGCTCTATGCTTCAAGTTTGGCGCCTACCCACCGCTGTACTACCCCTAGGGACATGTCCTATGTCCTATGCCTTAGTTTGCATCCTCTTCCCTGAGTGAAGAGTACCTATGGGCTGTGCGGCCTGCACGAACAGCCTACATGGCTTGTGCATGCGCGGCTGGTACGGCCCTTGCCTGTACGTCCTCATCAGCCAACGCGTGCTACACATTTGGCCTTCCCTGATCCATCTCATGATGGAGGACCAACCAGCTGATTGCGTCCAGACTCGTCGCCAGCCCTTACATGGAGCCCGAGCGGACATGAAGAATCTACAGTTCCACTACCAAGCTTGAGAAGCGACATCATCTTATCGCTTCATGTCATGCATCTTTATGTTCTTTCTTTTTTCGTCGTCTTTGGATTATTGGGAGGCCCCTCCTGCGTGAGTACCGGCCTCCCCTGGTAAGTGTTTTGTTTTAATTAGGTTTAAGTGTCATCTTTAGGTGGAGGAAATCCATGTTGGGCTTCTTCTCCCCCTAAAGATCCCTCGTAAGGGGAAAGCCCAATAGGCTTTCTCCTTAAAAAGGGGGCCAATTGAGCCTCCACAACTGCCATTTTCCCCCTATAAAGAAGAGGGAGGAGTGGACGTGGAGGCCATGTCATTTGTTCAAGGAATTTTCAGATCTCGTTTTGTTGAAGGCAGTTATTTTTTTCTCTTCTCATCGTGATTGTTCTCTGAAGAAGAAGAAGCTACGGTAGCAGAAAAATCAAGAATTGAAGGAGAAAAAGCGTGTTGATTGAAGACTCAAGATCCCGTTGGAATTTTGCTCACTTTTCATTGAGGTGTTTTCTTGGCTTGAGGAATTCTCTCGGCGTTCTGGCAGTGTTCCCATTGGCAATTCGCTACGACAAGAGATTGTAGCTCCTACTTCCAACCAAGATCGTCTGGTTCTGATAATTATGGAGGGAATCGACTGGGAGAGAAGAACCTTGATGTTTATATCTCCAACTTGAGGCAGTTTAGTTAATTATTCTCCATTCAGAACTGGGTTCTCGGTTGTCGATATCTCTCCAGAAGGACCCCATTTGCCACATTTCTCCACGGTCGGTCACCGAAAGAAATCTACAGTGCTCCCCGCAGTCTTCTTCCGCAGATTTTCAGCGGGGTCTGACCGTGAATCGTGTTATCTCTGAGCTCCTAAATCTCTGACGGAATTAAACATTGTTCAGCATCGTATCAGTACTTTGTGGGAAAAACATAAATTGTTCCTGATATCACTGATTTCCCATCCAACATCTCGATCATTGAACGCGAGGAGAAACTTGCTGGAACATGTTGATTATGATATGCGGCGTCTTTGTTATTTGTCGGTGAACCCACGTGCGATCAGTGGAAGGGTTGCTGCTGTTGTTGAATCCCACGCCGACAGCTGAATTTGCTCCCGGCTTGACTTGATAAAAAAAAAGAGACGAGGTTCTGCTTCTTCACTCACCCCTTTCTTTTCTGGCAGTCTTATATTACTTTTTCCAGTGCCGATCACAGATTGCTTCGCTGCCTCGAGTGAACTATACGTGTTTAGGACTAGCCAATGTTTGTGTAATAGAGTTTCTTATTGATGGAGCCGGACTGGCATTGATCACGGTGATGGTGTGGACGTTCTTGGACGAAGTTTGTCCCCCACTACGTCGTCTCTTCGAGTTGGTCGCCTGGATCATTGGGAGCTTGATTGTGACAATACCCGTCACTTGTTGTATAGTTGATCTGTGTCTCGGATCATTTGATGATCAACTTACTTCTCGTTATTATTTCCTCGAATCAACTTGATATTCCACATCATTAACATTGCAATTTGTGTTTATCATCTTGATGTAACACGAGGTATCAATTCCGATCGTCGTGTTACATAATCTTTCTTGCTCACCTCTGTTACGTCTGATAAAGATATCTCTGATAAAGTCACTTAATCAAAAAATATTTTTAAAAATCATTTTGGAGATGAGGCGGGTCAAAAGTTATCTCTGATAAAGTTACTTTGTTCAAAAAATATTTTAAAAATCACTTTTTTCTAATCAATAACCTCTGATAAAGTCACTTTGTTCAAAAAATATTTTTAAAATTTAAAAATATTTTAAACTTCTGCCTCACCTCTGATACCTCTGATAAAGTCCCTTTGTTCAAAAAAATATTTTTTAAACTATTATTAAAAATCACTTTGTTCTAATCAAGATACCTCTGATAAAATCACTTTGTTCAAAAAATATTTTTAAAATTTAATATAAATTTATTTTGGAGACCCTTCAAAGAGTTTTGATTTATGGAAACTATTTAACTATAAATAACTTTGTTGCAAGGGCCATAAACTTGCTAATCATACTTTTGTACAGTTTGTGTAAATTGGATTATTTTTTGAATTGAGATTTGTTTGCAAAATCCAGAGATGGAAACTTTCAGAGGTTACGTGCAACATTGTGTACAAAATATTGAAATCCTATTGTCTACTTATTCGGGAAAAAATAGCCTTGACTTTGTTTAGAGCTTCTTCAAGATGAATCAGATCCATCTCCTATAAATACATCCAGGATTTAGAAATAATTTATGTCCTCAACTCATGCTCCAACAAGTTCACAAGAAAGGATCACTTTGATGGACACAGTTAATAGTTATAGTTGAGTTTGACCAACAGCCAAGTATTGAAGTATTGATAATGGAGGTTAGCCGGAGGCCAAGTGCTTTTACTTTTGTGTTTGCATAGGAAGGAATACCAGAGTGATTTTGTGTTTGTAAGACCCTATCAGTAGAGCTGACCGAGACTATTGATTGGGTGCTTAGTTAAGCTACGGGGAAGAAGAGTACCTAAGTTAGGATTAGGGTTTTCCCATAGACAACGTAAAGTATGTGATGTCATCTCTTTTTCTTTTACCAAATCAACTAGATAGGATTATTTAAACTAATGCAGCAGAGATAATAAAATCAGACCTATTTATCGATAACCTAATTCTTCCCCTGTTAGGCGATTCCCGTATAGATAAACTAACACAACTATCGATGAACTTTCGAACGAGTTGAATTTTCAAGCTGGGAAATCACAAATATGACTACATGGTGGATACATCTAGAAAATTAACAAGTTTGTCCTCAAATGGCATATGAATACGTGCTCCAAATTTGAGGCAGTTCGGAAGCTAGGGGATTTCTAGGGGATAGCCAAATAAATGACCAATCTTATATTTCATCCATACTCTCGGCGTGCACTTGTAAAAGACATGGTGACATATCTGTTCGGGCATCAATATGTTTTTTACACATCGAAAGGGTTTTAAATTTATGGTGGATCAACAACTATTTCCAGAATTTAATCAAAAACTGCTCATGATCATCATCTTCGGTTTTGCGATAAGATTCAAGGCCGGAAAAGGAAACACGGGTGGTGCACCCTCTAGACTCAATCAAGTTTTTCAATCTTTAACAAATTGCGAATAAGAGAGCAACTGGATTTTGCAAACGATTAAGGCAGAAGACGAGGCGGATCCCAAGTTTTAGCAAGTCATTAGAACCTTACAAAAAGGATCCCCAGATTGGCCTAATAATCACGACCATCTATTATGATCTCAGGAGAAGAATAGCAGACAGGGGAAACTGTGCAAAAACCCAGCTCGTGGAGATGCCGGCGCTTTCTAAGAAAGCAGTGTTCAATAAGAAAATGGGAGAAGTTGAAGGCGAGGAGACTTTTCTGTTCCTATCAGACTGTTGCAGTGTCATTTCCAAACCAGTTCTTGGTCTTGTTCTATAGAATTTTCTGTTCTAGTTCTTGTTCAAGTTGATATTAACACTGACTACCCCTAATAATTTCGGGCAAGCATCAAATAATTTAGGATTCGTGATACAGGTATCGGTGTTTTCTTCTATACTGATGGGGGCGGATGAATCTTGGAGGAAGAATGCGTAGACAAACTTTGGGGTTAATTTGTATTGACGCGTGTGCCTCCTAGCAGGTCTCATCGTGAGAAAATCCAATTTGTGACTATTTACTTTTCTGGATAGAATCTCTGATAATTACTCAAGAAACTCGGGCAAAACAAAAACTGTATTATATCGTTCAAACTGCCTTCGCCCGCAGATCCGAGAGCGCAGTTATTTATAAAAAGCACACCGCAAACGATGACAATGATTATGATGATGATGAGCTTGCGAATCCCAATCTATCTTGATTTGCGAGAGTTTAGGCTGTATGTAATTACTTACAGATGGGATTACGATGACGATGACGACGACGATGATGATGATGATGATGATGATGGCTCGCTTCAATGGAGTGATAAAGGTCGCGCAGGTTTCAAGGAAGCTCACCGTGCACGCGAGGACTGCGTGGGAATTAGGGATCGGCTTTGTCAGGACGGTCCGTGGTATCGGTGACGGAGACTTCGCCCCAGTCGATACCTCGATCGTTGAATCGGTGGACAGTGAACTTGCGGAGATGCTCGACGGGGACGACCATGTCCTCTCCAAAAGGAACGATTCTCCGGGCGCCGAAGCGTTGCAGGTCCGGTCGATCGGTCAGCCGCACGTCCGTTCGAGGGAATCCGGTGACCACGGGGATCAAATTCGCGTCAATAAACGGATCAGACGCGGTTCGTGGATCAAAGCTCGCTGTGGCCTCTTCGTTAGAAGTGCTCGAGCGCTGATCCATCGCCTGGATCGTTGTCACGAGCACGCAGAGGAAGAAGACGATGCCTCCGATCGTCTTCGCCATCGTTCTTGCAGAGAGAGAGAGAGAGAGAAGAGGAGAGGGGGAGAGACGCGACGGTCTTTGCCTTGAGAATGCAACAAGATGAGTCTTCATCGCGTCATGATTTATTAATGAATGAGTACCATCTACCATGGAAGCCATGGCGGTGGGGAGGCGTTGACTTGCCCCGAAGTGGGACAATTTTTTTTTTTTAATTGTCAAAAAACGACCAACCTAAAGGTTGTGCTCCTACACCAGATCCAGCCGTGCCCTTGACGCCACCAAGGGGAGTTTTATATATTTAAGCTGGAGTGAATTGGGGCAAATTTGGAATGGCCCACAGCCCACTTGTGAATTGAGGTTAAATTTGCCCTAACTTTAGCAGGACATCTGCCTAGATCAAGGAAAGGTCCTTTCGTGTGACCGGTGCGAAAAGAGTGTGATGTGTGATCTGGTTTGATTTTCCAGGTTCCACATCGAACACCTCCTTGGTAATTCGCACCGCGCAAGGCCCTGTGAGGTGTGAAGGTGCGATTTTGTGCGAAAATGTGATTCAAACAGTTTAAAGTTCCAAGGGGCTTCTCCACATCTCTAGTCCTCCTGACTCCTGAGCAGTGAGCACTTCAGTTCTTTATTGGCATTTCTCATGCACACTTCCACTCCAATATTTGATTTCTCTAGCAGACTGAACGGACTAGCGTACTATGCTTCATATGATTTTTTTTGAAAATATCACTTGAATTTCACTCCCCAACTAAAAATAAGCATGGTCTCTAATGCCTTGAAAAATAAATCAATATATCTTAAGCATGCATACGAGAGGCAATCTTCTTATTCTTCATGCATCATTCTTTGTTGGGAGGAATTTATTTTTATGAAAAGATATAGATGTTAAGAACCCCATCTTGAGAAATTCATTCCATCCTTGATCCAAAAAGAGTGAGTTGAGAAGTTACACTCCTTGAGTGCATCATTAGCTTTTCACAATGATACCAACCTTGATTTTAGACAACATGTATGATGCTTCCCAAATAGTAAGGATAACTAGTGGACTGAATTGGGGGCTTCAAAATCAAAGGGTGAAATTTCCATAGATATGAATGATAAGAGTGAGAGAAAGTAGTATAGGCAACAACACCATTTTCATTATTCCTAAATTCTTTCATCTTTTTAAATTTATTTGTACACGTGGCTTCCAAGTGTACAACAGGTCTGTAATAGTTGAACATCTGCAAGCACAGACATAGAAGCACAAAGCAACACAAAGCGATAAAATGAGAAGAAATAAAATATAATACTAATTCTTTCATTAATAGCATATGAAAAGGCAAATCCTAGAGAAATAAATTTGAAGGAATTTTTTTTCATGGATAAAAAGAGATGAGTAAAAAATTTTCAATATCAATATGAATAAACTTATATTTTAAAGTTGGTTTTGATTATCTTAGTCAAAACTTGACATTGGTAATATACTTGTGTTGGAGCAAGAAACATGACATCGATAGAGAATATATGTTTAATGCTAAAAAACTCATCAGAAAATTTTCCAATGCAGCTTAGAGCATCATTCCATGCAACATGAAAAATCATGTCACCATTGATCTAATGACATGATATATTATAATAACAAGATATTTTTATTTACTCCAAACCATATATTTTTTTTTCATTTCTGTAAAATTTTTAGGTCAATCAGAAAAAAATAAGTCTTTTAATATTGATAGTGGACATGAAATACTCAGCACAACTAGAAGATATGTGTAGCATGAATATATCATTATTGATCACAAAGTTAAAATATACTTTGTTACTGCAGAAAGCTAACTTGAAAGAAAAACTTGATGATACACAAGGTGATCATGCCATGCTATGTGATATATCTTTCTTTTTTTTTTCAACTAGGGCAACATATTCCAATCAAATATCATTTAAATTCATGAAATAACATACATATCCATAAGTTTTGGTAAAAATATGTGAAAACATAAAACAATTAAATCAGATAGGACTGAGAAAATGGGAAAAAAAACACTGTTGATGTAGTTGAGTGTCAAATAAATGGTCATGCCAATCAGTAACAATGATTTTAGGCAATTTTCCAAGGATTAACGTGTATTCAGCCTTTATGACTTCTCTCCCAAACCTTCATGATTGATCTTCCAAACATCTGTAATCCTCAATTCTCTCATAAAAATAACTTTCTTTTGAAACATCTTCTTTTATGTATTACAATATAGGTATTCATAGTTAAATTGGCATTCATATGCTTCAAAGAGCCATTGATGATATCCATTTTTAGTGCCTTAATCGGACCATATTTACATGTTTATTTGCATTAATTCAACTATATATGCATGTTATCTAGCTTAAAATGATTAAATTTATGTTTAGAGTGGTATTATGAATTTTTGGCATTTTTATGTGTTTTGTGGAGATTTATGTAACAACAGATTCAGGAAAGTATAATTTTATGAGTCAGAATATGATTCTTCTGGAATTTTTTGGCAACAAATTTGTAAAGATATGATTTTTGAAGTCAATATATATATTTATTTGTATGTTTTGGTCTTTATTTTTTCAAATAGGAAATTTGGATATATTTGAAGTCCTTTATTTTGGGACGCCATCTGTCGCTGTTCGATTACTCAAACAAAGACAAATCAAGATTAAGTAGAATGATTGGTGACAGCGAATCATTAAGCTCAGTTAATGATTGCAGTCACCCAATCATTTAACTAAGTTATTGCATTGCGATTATCGATGCCATAATGTGGCATTAAGATTAAAGAATCTTTTTTACTTTTTTTTCTAGTGCAGGGTGACGTGGACCAATAAAAAAGGGACTTCTCTTTTTGCACTAAATGCTAACGCTAATTGAAAAAGTAAAGTATAAAAAATTATAAAAACAGGTAAAAAAGTGGGGCGGTACACGTTGCGCGCACATGTACCACTGCAATCATTAAACAAAGGAGAAAAACAAGTATTGACGCGGAATATGGAAACACATGATGCGGCACACAGAAACACAAAAGGGGAATTTCCCCTTTTTCTTTGTTGTGAATGATGGACGTTAGTGCGTCATTCACTTAAAATGAGAAAAGGGAGAATATTCCATGACGTGGCACGTCAACGTGGTGCCACATCATGGATGAAACAATTAAGCAAATAAAAAAATTATAGCACTTTTTGCCCATTTCCACCTACAGGTACACGTGGTTGCTTTTAAAGGCATGAATATGGAAGATGAGGTGACATAAAATTTTTGCGATGTAACAACTCAACTGAAATGGAAAAGAGGAAGCGTTAGCACCCTTAATGAGGAGAGAGAAAAACCAAGGGCTAGGATTGGTCCAAATTCAAACCATGATATCGGACGATCCACATGTCTGATTGAGCTGAAATTTTCAGGGTTGCTTCGTCTCCCCTCCTCTTTCCATCCATACTCTGGTCTATAAATAGATATAGATCACAGTGAAGTTCATCTTGAACTTGCTTCCTACTAATGTGGGCTGATTGAGAGATAGTGAGTTTTGAGATCCATCAAGTGTGTTCTTGGTGTCTTGGGTGTGTGAGAAGAGGCACTAGATATGGAAGGGGGCTTACCAGCACTCGTAAGTCACTGTGATCCTAGCGGAACGTAAGGATCTACATTTAGTGTCTTTGCCTTATGTTGTTTTTTTTTTTCGACATCTTATTTAACATTATTAGAGTTTATTATCATCTTTTCACTATCACGTCACCTCCTTACGTACCCATCATCTCTTGTATCTACCATTATACCGTTCACTCACTCGATCATTATTGTATCCTACATGTTCTCTTACTCACACACGTAATGCTTCACATCATTCTACTTTCATTTCCTCTTCTCTATGCTAATTTCAAGTTTGAATTATAACTACTTACAACCTTTGACTCGATATCACTATCTCTCCTATTATCATCTCATTTTCTGATATCGATAAGCACTATAGTAAAATTTGTTTCCTTAATCATCATTCTCTATGGAGACAGTCCGTACTTATTACTAGCTAAATATTCCTTAATAGTAAAGATATTTTTATTGAACAATCTCAATTATTGACCACGAGTTAAAATCCTAAAATTGAGATTATCAGACGTCATTATCATTATGGATCAAAGATTGCCAGTACATTCATAAAAATATAATTTTCAATATCATAAAAAGGTGTATCAATATCAGAAATAATTTCATGTTATTTAAAGATGCTCAAATAGAGAGCACTTACTATTTATGTTTCTTCAACCATAAATAACATATCAATATCTGAAATGATTTCTTCAAACAACTCTTTGATAAGCCAAAAATAGGTGTGAATTTTATAAAATTTTAAACCCTTGTCATTTTCAATTTTAGGTTGTACAATAAAATTTATAAAAACCATACTTAATATGTGTAGTGATAAGTAAAGGGTGTCGTCAAAGGGAAGCTAGTAAGGACTCCAATTGATGATCTGCTTGAGTAATTTGAGCCTAATTAGAGTCACCTTGATCTTCAATTAAATCAAACTACCCTAATTAGATGATGAATTTAGAAAGGGGAGTAGAAGAGATGCAAGGAATAGAAGAAATATGGGCTCTAAATTGAATTATTTGATCCAATTGCAAGGATCAAAGTAGTCAATTAGAGAGGTTGAGAGGGAAATTTTGATTTGGTTTGGTTTGATTTGTAGGTTTGATGATTCAGAAATAACTACACTATTAGATAATAAAAAGGGAAATTTAATCTCCTAGAAATTGAAGTTTTCTTATAGTCTTTTTAATGTGCACTTGGAATAGCTAGGTAAATCTCTCAATCTCAGTAAGGGCTCCTACATTTTGCTCAAGCCTAGCGATTTAGAAGTACAGACCAAGATCAAGAAGAACGAAGAAGAAATTTAACTAAAACATCATCCAAAATACACTAAAAGTTCAAATACAAAGAAGAACAAAGGTACCAAATAGGTTGATCCAAGCTGGAACTCCTCTCTGTCTTGCAGCTGTGATAGAGAAACATCCAGAATGAACCCCTCCTCTTAAAATTTGGCTTTTATACATGGGTTAAATGGTGAAAATTACTATTTTACCCCTGTTCAATAATTAATTTTTATCCATCAATGTAGGCTGGACTGAATGATCCAACCGTACAGATAGATATAGGAGGTCAATACGAGCAAATCCATAAAAGAATCATATCATTCGGCTTTAGGATCAAAAGTGATTAATAAATGAAAATTGACCAATCATAGCCGTTGGATCAATTTCCATTTATTTAATTTAATTTATTTTACGCACGCAATGTCGTGTCGTTCCCTGATTGGCTGACTCATTTAAACTTTAAAAATCGGGTTCAACCTCATGGTGCCACGTACCCCTGTCTTGAAATAAAAAATAAACAATAAAAATAAACGTAACATATAGCAATTTTCATTTACTTGTGCGCCCTTCATACTTCAACCCAATCACAGAGCGCCACGTCATCTACCATGCGTGCGCTTTATATGCACAACACGGGAGGTGAACTTACCTCCCGGAGAGAGAATGTCCTACAAGTTTGCAAAACAACCCCTAATTAAATACACACTCACAAGACCACGCCGCCCGAAAAATAATTATTGATGGCGACGACGTCAACACGACTTCTGCAGACACGCCACTACCGTCAACCACGTGATCCAACCGGCATCAAGCACGTCTCCATCTACACATGCCCCATCAAGCACGTGTCCACCTACGCACGCCCCGTCACGCATCATGACATGTCATCAACACCAGATCAAGAACTACCCTCTGACGTGACATTATATCATGTCGCCTATCTTTACTTTTATTTTTATCTTTCGCATTTTCTCTGTCCTCTAAGGCCTATATATATAGGCCAATGGTGCAAGAAACATTTAGGCAAGTTATTTTCAGGAATTGAGTTATCTTCTTGAAAGACTTGCCCCAACCCTAGCCTTGCCGGATCATCAGCACTGCCACCGCCACCATCAACGAGGAGATCCCTCACTCCGCCACCGCATGCTCCTGGCCACCCGTGCACGCTGCGTACCGGTCGCCAATGCCCGCCAGCCTCACGCGCGCTCGTCAGCCTGCGTGTTCCCTATGTCGGCCGCCAATGCACGCCACGCGCCGGCCCGCCAGCGTCCGCGCACGCCAGTGCGTGCCGGCCGCCAGCGCCCGCCTGCCGCCAGCCCTGCGCGCCCGGCGCGAGCACGCAGCGCGCGCCGGCGCCGAGCACTCTGCGCGCCGCGCCGCGCGCCGCACGCCGCGCGCCGGCGCCAGCACGCCGCGCGCCGGCCGCGAAACACGCGCGCCGCGCCGGCGCGCGCGCCGGCCGCCAGAGCACGCCGCGCGCCCGGCCGCCCGAGCACGCCGCGCGCCCGGCCTCCGCGCGCGCGCGCGCCGGCCTCCGCGCCGCGCCGCGTGCCCGGCCGCGCCCGCACACGCCGCCCGCCTGGCCGCCTACACACTACCCGCCAGCCCCGCGCGCGCGTGGCCGCCCACGCACGTTGCGTGCCTGACCGCCCGCGCATGCTGCGCGCACGAACGTCCGCACACGCTGCACGCCCGACAGCCAATGCCCTCTGCTCGTCCGCCACGCCTAGTCACCCCGGGCCATCGAGTGACCTGGCCTAGTCAGGTCACCCCACTGCCAGGGCCACTCAACGCCCAATTCGTCAAGCGTCCTGGGCCATCAAGCGACCAACCCTAGCCCGGCCACTCCACCGCCACGGCCATTCGACGCTTGGATCGTCAAGCGCCCCTTGCTCGTCAGCGATACGCCGAGAATTCCCCGCACCCTCGACACGCACTCGGGTGCTGAGGTACTCCTGAACTCTTTGGTGTTGTGTGTTCTTCGTCCAGTGTTCCACGAGAAGTCTTCCACTGCCCTCGGATTTTTTTTGGATACTCTGAAACTTTTCAATGACTAGTGGTTTAGATCTTTCTTGAGTTTTCCGCGACGAGAATTCGATAGTATTGATTTTGGTGCATGGCATCATCGTGGTGGTTGAAGACAGTACTCCCATCCTCGACGAGGAAAGGGGCTACACCACTATTATTTCATCGGATTTAAGTTTTCGAATTCGATCGTGTGGATTTGTGGTCTGAATTATCCCTCTCCCTAAACCATCCCAGTCCTTAGCACATGTTGTCATCCTTCCCGTCTCATCTGTCGTTCGAAACCCATTCATCTAGCTGTCCTGCATCAATTATGCATATATCCTTTTCGTTTTCTCTCTCCACCATTTTTCCTTAAAACCATTAAATAAATCAAGATGAATTGCATTAAAACCCTACAAATATTTTAATTGCTTACAACCACGATGGAGAGCTCTTTAGGCGTATAATTGCAACACTTATTTACGAAAAGCCCTTGGAAGTTTGAAAATTTCTTTAAAAACTCATTTTCTCCTTATAAATATATCCTTTTCCTCTTTAAAAATTCCTTTATTCCTCAAATAAAATCCCAGAAAAATCCAATAAAACCCTAAAAAATCCTAGAAAATTCCAGGAAATTCTATAAAATTTGGTAATTCATCCCCACACTAATTAACCTCAAAGTTAAATTTTAAACCTGCCATTTTCATTGTAAAATAATTCTTTCAAGCTTAAATAAATCCCAGAAAATTCATAAAATTAACAGAAAATTAGGAAAAAATCAGAAATCACTTGGAAACATTAATTACATGTAAATATATGATAACAAACCCATTTTAAACTCTTTAAATGCATAAAATTGTGCTAATTTCTTGAAATAAATACTGAATTTAGGGTGTTATCACTCTTCATTCAAATGTTTATCCAAAAATTTTTCATCCATAATTTCCTTGTCAATTACTTTTTCACAATATTTATTCATCTTAGAAACGTCATTATCACTCAAATAAAACCTTTGATATTCAAGCATATTTACACAAGGTTCAAAATTTTCAGGATTGCCATTTCCACTATTTATACAATTACCATGTTTTATCGAATCTTGATCAATGATACAGTCAATTGAATTATCATTGAGAGTCCAGAATGAAGTTTTTTCAAAGGGGTTTATGAGTTTCATGATGTTTTGGATGGTGATCTCTTTCAAATTTTTCTTTTACTAGAACATCAGTCTGTTCATTCTTCTCTCCCTCAACTTCATTATTAAATTTTTTTGTCAAAAGGGCAGATGACTATTTTGATAATATTACTCTAGGCTTAGCGTGAATGGATTCCCTAGTTTCCTCATTGATTGAAAGCAAGGAAAATGATGCTTGTGATTCAACACGAGAAGGTTGATAAGAATGACAAAAAATTTGAGTCGAGGGTTGCCTTGATTGGCGCGCCTTTAATTTTGTTGATCTTCCATGAGGTTAATAAGAGAATTTTCAAGATCCTCATGGACTTTTTCTATCCTCTTTAGTATCCTTAAAATATGCTCCATCATCATCTTCATCATCTGGATTGTTCTGTTATTGGAATTCTGATTAGTTGAATGCACATTCTGAAAGTTTGTGTGGGATTGAGTATTGAGGAAATGTAATGATATCTTCTGAAATAGATCCCTAGGTTCATGATTGAAGTTTCTGCTTCCTTGATTTCCTGTTCTGCTCCATTGGTGATGACCGTGGTTAACATGCATTAAATTTGGCTCCATATTATGGCATAATCCATCATTATGGTCACATCTAAAACTAATCGTACAAGAAGACTTTTGCACATGATGATTAGAATAGGTTTGGACCTGATAACTTTCTTTGAAAATTATTATGTTCATTCCGAATGAGGATGTTCATGAGAATAATAATTATCATATTTTGGATCATCAGAAATAAATTATGGATCATCATTTCCATAACCAACACGTCTACAATAAAATTATTAATTCATGATAAAATACTCTTTCAAGGATCCAATTAAGAAATATACCGATCAAATCCTACCTCGATGCATTATTAACAAAAGAAATATATAAAAAATGAATAGTAATAAAAACAAATTTACTACCACAATGACTCATGTTATCCGACAACGACACCAATCGATAAACCAGAATTTGGATTAAAATAGATATGTTAAGGCTCTGATTCAAGCAACAATATTTATGAAATTTTCTTTAATTAGAACAGGGTAAGTAAGGGTGAATCCTCAAGGGTAAGTAAGAGAGTAAATTACAATTCAGATATATTTTAGAATTTTTTTTAGGTGGTATTATATTTTCTAGATTTTTAAAATATTTTCCGAATAAGAAAACCAATGAAATAAATGAAAAATAGTAAGTAAAAAATATTTTAATAAATGAAATACATATTTATTTTTAGACAACTTATAATTACTAAATGTTATTTTTAAGAATTTTTTGGGGAAAATTCAGGGAAAAAAATAAGATTTAATGTTAAAACAAACCTTTGGCCGCAATTTGCGTGTAATGGCTCTCTATCAAGGGGGAGAATTGGGCACCAACAGGTAGTAGACTAAAAATGATGCAACTTTTGTTATAGAAGTAGTTTTTGATGTGTTGGAAAAGTTTAACTCTAGGATATCACTGGCATTTTTACCTAAAGAAAAAAGGTGAGAACATTCAAATCAAACATTCAGGAAATCACACGAACCTTGTTTTCACTTCCCCCAAAGGCCAAGGGTCGCTTTCTCTAAGAGTCATGATCACCCTTGATTTTTATCTCCCACACTTTTGAGAAATCCAAGATGAGATACAAAGAGATGAGAGGAGAGATTATTTTAGGGCCAAAACAATTGATTAAACTAAATTGGCCTTAAATTGTGACGAATGGGCTGGTGACACTCAACTTAATGTAGTGCAAGTGGAGTCATTGGCCGCCATGGGGTTCACTTCCCCCACACATGCTAGATCGAGGGATACATCCTAGGGTGGGATGTACATGTGCTCATCGACACGGACAACATGCCAATCATCAGTTGCCATTATCTCATCTCTAAGCTAGGGACCCATGTGCACCCCTGTATAAAATATGTTAAATAATAACATAGTCACCCAAGGGATGAGCAAGTTATGAGCATTCTAATGGCCCCCCAAGCCGTGGTTGCCTTCCTGCTGGTTCCCATTCATAGCAAGGACATAATCATATGGTATTCATGGTTGTGCACTTGCAATTGGATGCATGCACACTGGGACATCTTCCTCCTAAAAGTCCAGGTGGACAGGGTATGACACACCTTGGTGGGTAACCTGGATACTTGCCACACAAGACCTACCAACACTAATCAAACAGGGTCTGGGGCATCTTGCATGTTAAGTAAGCCTTATTGTTGAGTCCTTTATTTCCTATGTCGACCAAAGTGCAAGCGCTCATGGAGGACCGGTTCCCTGGGGTTTTCACCACCTGGGGGACTCTCTCCACAATGCGCCTTCGACGACTAGATCACTCTTCTTCTAAGTACATGCCATTATTCCCTAATGATGCTCTCATCTCTAGAAGAATGATATTGATTGGTTGCTAAGTTATGAGCTCTCATCTCTCGAGACGTGCATTATTTAACCCTTGTGTAGTCCCTAGTTAAGCCCACCTCTATTGGTCTCCACAAAAGACAATGGTTTGAACTTTTGCATTCAGTATGTTGCCCTCAACAAGATCACAATCCTGACCGGTGAACCATCCCTAAGGTCGATGAGCACCTTGAAGTACTGCATGACATGACATATGTTTCCAATCTCAACCTCAAATCTGGATATCACCAGATTCGCATGCATGATATCGACATTAATAAGACGTCATTCTTTCTTGGGGCACGGCGAGTATATTGCCATGCTGTTTGGGTTATCCAATGCATTAAAAATCTTCCACGCCTTGATGAACCTCATCTTCCCGTCACTTCAATGTTGATCTACAACTTCACCTAAGATAAACGCCTGGAGCTCCTCACTCAGGTCTTAGAATTCCTTGAGGCCCACTCCCTCTATGTCAATGCCAAGAAGTTTTTCTTCCTCCAGCCCCAACTTGAATATCTAGGTCATTGGGTGTCTCTAGTTGGGGTTGCCATGGATGTCGAAAAGGTGCACACCATTCAAGATTGGTCGTCCCCTCTCACTCACTAACACCTCCATGTTTGTGGTCGGTTATGCATCCATCATCGAGCCCCTCACACACCTCAAAAGGGCATCTCTGAGTATTCCATTGAGGCTCAATCGGTCTTCAAGCATCCAAAACATGCTGTTTCTCAAGTACCTATTGGAACACCACGCGGTCTAGGGAAACTACAAGAAATGGTTGTCTAAACTTCTGGGTTATAGCTTCACCATTCAGTACAAGGCGAGGCACGCAAATGTTGTCACATATGCATTATCGTATGTCTCCTGTACGTGGTGTTCAACCTCAATGTTATCAAATGGTCTCACTAGTAAGATCTTATGGCCATGTGGTTGGTAGTATGCGAGGATAGAAAATTGTCTCCCATCATTCACAACATCCATGCAGGCTAGACACCTTCCCCCTACACTTTGCTCTCTCTAATGACACAATCCTTCAAGATGGCACGGTCATGGTGCCTGATGCCTCCCCTTTCATTGATATTTTCCTTGATGAGTTCCACACGAATGTGGTGCGAGGCCATGAGGAGTTACTCAAAACCAACAAATGCATCGCCTTGCCATTCTTTTGGACGGCCATGAAACAAGACATAAGAATGATTGTAAATGGAAGTCATGTTTGCCAGCAGAACAATGCTCCACAATCCCCCAACAGATCTACTCTTACCTCTTCGTATGCTCACACGAGTTTGGAAGGACATGGATAACATCAAAATTTTTCAATAAAGTTATGTTTTTACAGTTTATTTACCACATATTGCTCTAGGATCATTCACCATATAAGGAAAAAATGACAAATTCAGGATTTATTTTTCTAAGCTCTATTTTTATATATATTATTAATTTTTTAGACTAACCCCACTTGATAAATGAAGTCAAGTGGATTTCTCACATCTTCTTAGATTTTTATTTTCAAAAACAGGACTTAGGTAAATACAATGGTGGCCTTGGGATACAGATGGGAGGAAAGGAGAAACCTAAGCCATCTAATAGACAATAAAAAGAGGCCAACACACAAGAAGCCCACTTTAGAAGCCCGTTCAAACCTCCTTTAGGACCGGGTTAACTAAAGGCAAGAATTGTGAAACTAACCCACAACTTGGATTTGAAAGGTCTATTTTCAAAAATGGGAAGGAGGAAACATGGATCCAGGTTAGAAATCAAGTAATCCTAGCCCTCCAGAACCTTGGAATTAAATCACTAGCAGAGAGAGTTAGGACACTTCTATTTATACTGTTCTCCCCTCTCTTTGTACCTCTTCTTGGATTTCTACTCCCAACATGTTGTTGGAGGCCTAGTGCATCATATTTCTTTAATTCATACTTTTAATACTAAAGCGTGGAAGAGAGATTTCAAGGGTGATCAAGATTCTTGGAGAAAGAGCACCACTTGGCCATTTGGGGAAGTGGCAACAAGGTTTGTGTGATATTCTGATGAATGTGATAGCCTATCCTTCATGCTTTCCAATGCATCAAACGATATTAGAAAATTCCTCCTGCAGCAAAAGTTACAGCATTTTTAGTCTAGTACCCTTCGGTGCGCAATTCTCCAACCTTGCGAAAATCGTCACCTGCAGATTTTGGCCAAAGGTTTGGTTGATGTTAAATTTTATTTCTTTCCCTAAAAATTCCCGAAAATTCTTAAAATGAAATCTAATTATTCAACTTCATATAAAACAAAAAGAATTTGTATTTCATTTACTTCTAAAATAGTTTTGACCAGTTTTCCATTAGTTGATTTCATATTTAGAAAATATTTAAAATCCAAAAAATAGACAATCACGTATAAAATGATATTAAAATATATTTGAATTTCAATTTACTCTAGCATTACTTTCTCCTTGTGGATTTAACCCTTACCCTGTACTAAGGAATATTTTATAAATATTATTGCATAAATTAGAGCCTGAAAATGACTTATTTAGCCCAAATTCTGGTTTATCAGATATAAATATTGATATCATTGTTGAGCTTCCCAAATTGAATGGCCTCGACAATGTCATAGTTTGGTGGATTGACTCAGTCCTTACACTTCTCACCCTATGTCATCCAATTGTGGCCAAGGATGTGGCCGAGAAATTCACCTATGACATCGTCAAGGTACATGGGACCCTGAATGCCAAAGTACATCCGCAAAGCATCTTCCTAGCTCCGTCACAGCTCGGCATACCATCTCGAGATGGACGAGCAAGGTGATCCAGTACAGCTTGGAAGGTTACCTTCAATGTTTTGCATGGGACCAACCAAAGTAGTGGAGCCAATAGTTGCATTGGGCAGAGTTAAGTTAAATAAGTAATTAGAATTTTGCCATCAAGATCACTCCTTTCGAAGCCGTGTCAGGGTGTGCACTGCCATCCTCATCCGTGATGGCTATGCCCCATCCCTACTGGATAACATGAATAAATTTCTCTGCAATTCCAACACCCACTTTGATTTAGTTTGCCAACACCTTAACTAGTTGACAACCTTGTCTACTTTAAGATGTGCCCCTGTTTTGTGCAATTGTTTGACGTGTGCCCATTTGAGAAGCTTGCTGCTCACTACTTTGAGCCTTATTCCATCACCCAATGGCTTGGTCTCGTTGCCTACAAGCTATTTCGTCAGGAAAATGTACCCATTCACTGGGTCTTCCATATGTTATTGCCCAAGCATGCTGCCAGTATCCTATGCTTAGTCCCAACTGCTCCCTTCATCCCTCACCGAAGACCAAATGTGCAAGTTGCACGAGAAAATATCTCCGCGTTCTGTCCCGATACATCGGGTTGCAAAGTCCTCACACATTGGTCGAGTCTCCGTGGTTCTATTTTTATTATCTTAATATTTTTTCTTATACTACTGATTTTTATCTTCATTCTATTTTTCATTTTCATTTTTATATATATTTCTTCTACTACTTGATTTTTTTTCTTTTTTGTCTTCTTCTTTGTATTTTATTGATGATCAGTCTTACTAGTGTTATTATTCTTATTTTTCTCTTTTTATCTCTTCTTATTCTCTTATTTTATTATTTTTAATGTCTTTATATTATTCTTAGTTGTATTGTTTTTCTTAAATTTCATCTTAAATTTCATTTTTATTGTTGTTGTCTTTGTTCTTCGCATTATTATTTTTATGCTTTTCCATCCTGTTCTTCGTCTTCTAGTTATTTTAATTCTTTTTCTTTTCTTCTTTTTGAAATGATTGTTCTTCTTTGTATTATCATTGTTGTTATTCAAATGTGTTATGCTTTGATGTAACACGCTGTGCCGAGATTGAGCGGCTCGTGCTACACAACAGGGGATGGAGGCAAATGCAAGATGCAACGTGGTTAAATGATGTGTTTGTCTGAAAATAACACGAAGAACGATGGAAGTCTTACTGGTCCGGGTGTAGGCGCAGATAACGACAGGAGGGATTAGGGCATGGACAAGTTCCCTATGACCCGAGTGTTCGGTTCGAAGGCTGACGGAATGGAGGACGTTCACCGTACACGAGACTTCACGTCCGTCACTGCGAACGAAGCTGACCAGATGATAACTTGCAAATTAACATGATTAATTGATGAATTTTACATTATATTTATGTGTTTTAATGACTATATTTGCATGTTATCATATAAAAACAAAGATAAATCACTTACACTTTGATTTTACTATTATTTCTGATTTTTTATCATTTTTTTACATGGAATTTAACCTCATTTCAGTGAAGAAACATTTTTTACAGGGCTTTCCTAATTTTTCTGGAATTTTTCTATATTTTTATATAATTTTTTGACCATTATATAGCCAAGAAATGATTTTTATTTATCTAAATAATACATATTCTATTTATTTTATATTTTTTATACATAATAAAATATAAAGGGGGCATCCACGTCATTCGCCCAAAATTCGGGCAAATACATGGATGCATTTTTATATATATATGAAAAAAGAGCATTATTAGCTCATCATGGCATCGCAAATCGCGATGCCATAATGAGAATATTATTACGTAGAAAAGTTAAAAAAATTGGCGTGTCGGCGGAAATAAAAAAGGTACGTTTTGATTTTTTTTTCTTTTTTATATCTACCATGTCGGTTAGCCGCGTGCATTAAATGCATGTGGAAACCGACATTAAAGCAAGTGAATTGGTTAGCCGTGTGCATTAAATGCATGCGCAAACCAGCATACGTGAGTACGTGCATGCGGCATCGATTCGCCGCATGTGGGTCAACAATTACGGCTGAAAAGAATAAAAAATTATATAAAAAAGAAGCCTTTTGTGCTTTTCTTTTTTTATTATTTTAGGGTGACGTGGAGCGTTTCTTGCCATTCAAATGTCAGAATAATTTGCCAATGATTGCGCACTGTGGACGCGCACAACGATGTGTCAGGAAAGTGTCATTTCCTAACTTATTGGAGGAGAGATAAATTAAATCCAACGGCCTAGATTAATCTATAGTAAAATGACGATATCTTGAGATCTAGATGTTCGATTGGGCTGGAGATCTTTTCTCCCTCTACAATCCAGACGGTTGGATCTTTAAATAGAGGTCTGTAAAAGGGTAAAATTCACTTTTTGAAGCGCCCTCCAAGGAATTGGCCAGGAAGGATACAAGGGATGCTTTGGAAGTCGACAGTTCTTGATTCTACACTCAAAGTTGTAACTTTCTGATTTGTATTTCAATCTTCTTCTTGAACGATTCTAAAATGCCAAGGCATGGGCGAAATGTACATGCCCTAGAAGTTGGTTTTGAGTGAAATTTGCACTGCATTGTGATTCTGATTCAAGATCTGATTTTTAATCTTTAATTATACATCAATTTAGAACATTTTTGCATCATTAGATTTTTAATTTAGGGTCGGATTTCATCTTTTCCCCAAATTCTTCACTTTCTCTCTCTAGGTTAATTTGCCTAGTTTCTGTCTCTAGATTCGATTTTTATTGTTTAGGAATTTAATTTAATATATAAAAAACCTAAAAATAAAATTTGATTTGAAAATTCATCCATCATGAAGTCCAATTTAAAAATCCCTTTCTTGATTATTTAATTCCCAATCTTAATTCATAAAAATTGTCTTAAAATTTTATAATAATTGGGAAATTAATAATCCGAATTAATCTGATCTTATAATTGAAATACTTCTATCTTGAGCTTTCTGACGAAAATATTTAAAATCAAAATTAAGTTTTACTTGATTTTGATTAATTAAAAACAGTATTAAGCATAATTAAGATTTATTGAGTGCATAATTAATTCTTCTTTGAACTAATTCATTGAAATTTGATAAAAATTCTTACTTGGTGCCTCCCTGTGGTTCGACCCCTTGCTTGCTCTATATTCTATATTTAGTGATTCAGGATATTTATAAATTTTATTGTATAAGTCTAAACATCAAATCAACGACATATTTACAAGCATTTTTTAGGCTTATCACCCGACACCGAAAACGAAGGTCCTAACACAAGGGCGTTGCCTATTCCTACAACACGTAGAAACTCTCTCGAGACAGCAGAGCAGTTGAAAACCAGCACTGGCGATAGGGAATGACACGTCTGGGATGTGACGTCTCGGACGTGACGGGATGGATGACGTCTGGTGATGAAAGGTGACGTGACAATATTTTTGTCACGTCATAGTCACGTCACACATTCCATGATTTAGAAAAAAAACCGTCACATACCCGTCACTCGTGCCCCAAGGGTCGTCCCGTCATGTCACCGTCACCGTGACGGCGTCACCGTCACTAGTGACAAAAATAGTTTGTAAGAGCTTACCATCACTTGGGATTCCCCATTACGCTCTTCTCCATTGATTTTCCGTCGAGCTCTTGCCATGTCGAACGCTCTTGCCAGGTCGAGCTCTTGCTAGGGAATGTCACGCTTCATCCGTCACGTCACACGACATCGTGACAAAAACGTGAGGGATGACGTGATGGTGACGGTTTCAGGGTTGGTGACGGTGACGGTGATGGGTCACTGGTGAGGGGTTGCCCTGGATGCGTGATGTGACGAAACGTGCGTCACCGATGATGGCCGTGACGTTTATTTAATACATTTTAATAATTATTTTATTGGCAGAAAATTCTGAATATAATTAATTTAATAAATAATTTATTCACAGAATAATTATGGATTTAGTGACTTTTGTTTTAATAATTTGTGAAAATTAATTTATTGACATAAAATTGTGAATATGATTAATTAAATAGTTAATTTTTTGATGGAAAAATTAAGGATTTAATGAGGTTTTTTTTTAAAAATATAAAAGTTATTTTATTAAACGTAAAATTATGAAGATAATAATTAATTTCTTGACAAAAATTAAGGATTTTAGTGAGCTTTTTTAAAATACATTATAGTAATTAACTTATTGACGGAAAATTGTGAATATAATTAATTTAATAATTAATTTCTTGACGAAGTAATTAAGGACTTAGTGATGATTATTAAATAAAATTCAATAATTATTTTATTATCAAAAAATTATTAATATAATTAATTTAATAATTACTTTGTTGACGAAAAAATTTAGGATTTAGTGAGGTTATTTTAAATACATTTTACAAATTAACTTATTGATGGAAAATTATGAATATAATTAATGTAATTATTAATTTCTTGCCCGGAAAGTAAGGATTTAGTGACGTCTGTTTTAATAGATTCTAATAATTAATAATGAGATCACCATTCTAGGAACTGATACAGAGATAAGTACTGATATTGATCTGCAAGAATCTCAAGAAGCTCTAGAAAAAGTGGAATTTTGTGAATGTAATTAATTTGGTGTCGGCCGTTTGCTATAATTTTATTGTTTTGATTTTTTAAAGTGTTATTCTCCTACCTCAAACTTTCAATATCTCTTTTTCATAACCAATTATTAGTGTTTGTTCTTTTTTTATTATTTTTCTATTAAATCAAAATCCTACTCCAAAAATATTTCTGTCAACAAACTAGTGCCTTAAATGCATTCATTATTTACAATTATTGTATGGCTAAGTAACTAACCATTTGTTGAGAAACTATTTTGTAAGCTACTCAACTCCAATCACATTTTGTACACAATAATATATGAGAATAAAAATGTATGCGTAGACATATATGGTTTGAAATATTTATTATTAAGTTATATACACACGGTGAGCATGACTAAATTCTAAGTGCATCAAAGAATATGTTTAGCCGAGTACAAATTTCACAATTTGAAAGTACATAAAGTGACCTAAGAATCATGAACAACTTTTATGTAAGACGTTTTTCGCAAAAGGTCTTTTTAATGATTTGAGCACACGTAAAACATCGCATAGAATGTTTTGGCCCCTGCAATGGCATCCACTTTGAAAGCCAAATATATAGAGACAAAACAATCCGAATATCATGCACCGGACATCTATACGCCTCAAAGCACTCTTCCAGAATGCAGCAGCAGCAAAGGGCAGCAAATCTAAGGACCTAAAAGTCACACGAACATTAATTAAAAAGAGAGAAAGCGTGAATAGAAACATATCAAACCGCAGAAATTAAATAGGTCTGACTTGTAACAATGAAAACAAGGTGTTGGGCAGACCCACTGACTCTTCAGGTATTTACAAACACGTGCCCTCATGAGAAAAATCTTAGTTCACCAACATATTGAAACTTTATTCGATATTATAACATTCATTAACCCATATCTAAAGGTCGCAGGAACATTGAGTAAAAAGAGAGCATAGATAGAAATTAATAAAACAGAAGAAATTAAATAGGCATGACTTGTAATAATGAAAACAAGAAGGTGTTGGGCAGACCCGCTGACTCTTCATATGTTTTCAAACACTAACCAACATGAGAAAAATCATAGTTCACCAACATATTGAAACTTTATTCGATAATATCACATTCATCAACCCATACCTAAAGGTCGCAGGATCATTGAGTAAAAAGAGAGAAAGCGTAAATAGAAACTTATAAAACAGCAGAACTAAAATAGGATTGACCTGTAATAATGAAAACAAGAAGGTGTTGGGCAGACACCCGCTGACTCTTCATATGTTTTCAAACACTTACCGACATGAGAAAAATCATAGCTCACCAACATATTGAAACTTAATTCAATATTATCACAGTCATCAATCCATACCTAAAAGTCAGAGGAACATTGAGCAAAAAGAGAGAAAGGGTGGATAGACGCTTATAAAACAGCAGATATTTAATACGTATGACTTGTAATAATGAAAATAAGGTGTTGGGCAGACCTGCTGACTCTTCATATGTTTTCAAACACTTACCGACATGAGAAAAATTTTAGTACACCAACATATTGAAACTTTATTCCATATTATCACATTCATCAACCCATACCTAAAGATTGCAGAAACATTGAGTAAAAAGAGAGAAAGTATAAATAGAAACTTATAAAACAGCAAATATTTAATAGGTATCAGTTGTAATAATACAAACAAATAGGTGTTGGGTAGACCCGCTGACTCTTCATAGGCTTTCAAACACTTATGAACATGATAAAAATATTAGTTCACCAACTTATTGAAACTTTATTCGATATTATCACATTCTTAAACTCAAACCTAAAGATCGCATAAACATTGAGTAAAAACAGAGAAAGTGAAAATAGAACTAATAAAACAGCAAAAATTATATAGGTGTGACCTGTAAAAATAAAAACAAGAAGGTGTTGGGCAGACCCGCTGACTCTTCATATGTTTTTAAACACTTACCGACATGAGAAAAATCATAGTTCACCAACATATTGAAACTTTATGCGATATTATCACATTCTTAAACGCATACCTAAAGATCACATAAACATTGAGTAAAAAGAGAGAAAGCGTAAATAGAAACTTATAAAACAGCAAAAATTAAATAGGCGTGACCTGTAACAATAAAAACAAGAAGGTCTTGGGCAGACCCGCTGACTCTTCATATGTTTTCAAACACTTATTGACATGAGAGAAATCTTAGTACACCAACATATTGGAAGTTTATTCGATATTATCAAATTCTTAAACTCATACCTAAAGATAGCATGAACATTGAGTAAAAAGAGAGAAAGCGTGAATATAAACTTATAAAACAGCAGAAATTAAAAATGATTGACCTGTAACAATGAAAACAAGAAGGTGTTGGGCAGACCCGCTGACTCTTCATATGTTTTAAACACTTATTGACATGAGAAAAATATTAGTACACCAACATATTAAAACTTTATTCCATATTATCACATTCATCAACCCATACCTTAAGGTTGTAGGAACATTGAGTAAAAGAGAGAAAGCGTAAATAGAAACTTATAAAACAGCAAAAATTAAATAGGTGTGAGCTGTAACAATGAAAACAAGAAGGTGTTGGGCAGACCCGCTGATGCTTCATATGTTTGCAAACACTTACTGACATGAGAAAAATATTAGTACACCAAGATATTGAAAATTTATTTGTTATTATCAGATTTATCAACGCATACCTAAAGTCATAGGAACATTGAGTAAAAAGAGAGAAAGTGTGAATAAAAACTTATAAAACAGCAGAAATTAAATAGGTCTGACTTTGGCCCGTTATGGGGAGTGGAACCCAGATATTAAAACATTAACATAAACAATTAATATCAATATAATGGTCCAGAACTTAAAGAGGATTGTGACATACTTATAAGAAAAGGTACTTACTCTCGGATCAGGACAGAAGACATCGATCAGTCTAGAAGAATGGAACAAACAATTTTCCTGATGATCGACATATTTGCAAACAAATTGTCCAATACAATTACCTTAGAAGATTGGACCGATTGAAGTAAATGAAGAGTAACAACTTACACTAGTCCTCATCGTCAGAAGAGTCATTTGCACTATCTCCATCACACATCTGAGCATTCGCGGCACGTAACCAACACTTAGTTGTGACCAGTAGCTCGATGCTTTCAGCAGTAAGGCGTGCTCGCTTGAAAGTAACGAGTACGCATCATGCAGAGAATAAACGTTCTGCTGGGGCACTGGTCGCAAATATTGAGAGAAACCCTTGCCCAAGGGTAGAAAGTGGCGGGTAGGTTCATGCGCCTATGCATGCCCACCATCCCATTGCTATCTCTGTATCTTTCCTCTCTATTGATTGGAGATACATCTCGAATTCCTTAGCTGGAGTTTGTACTCGTTGTTCCTTCTCCCTAGCTGGTGCTATGTCATCGATGAGTTCTGTGAGCATGCCATTATTCTCAAGGTCGTTACTAATTATGTCTTGATTACCATGTAGGGGCATAAGTCGACAGACAAATGCAATGCATCCTGAATGCCACTAAGATCAAGTGATTCTCCCTTGTTGAAAGGGTCAAGAATGGCTGCTGGACATAGGGAGATAGAGTTTGAGATTGGGAGATAGAGAAATGGAGAGAGTATAGAAGAAAGGAGATAGGGAGATGGAGAGATAGAAATAGGGAGATAGAGAGAGTGAGAGTAGAGAGTGATCGACATAGGGAGATAGAGAGCTTGAGATTGGGAGATAGAGAAATAGAGAGAGTAGAGAGGGACAGAGATAGGTGATGGAAATATGTGGCTGGAAAGCCAATCACACATTCCACATCTCGTTCCATGTTCATTAATACAACATAGTCATCATAGTGCATGTGTGATGTTTATAATGAAGTCCATGAATACATGATCAGACTTAGTGAATTATGATGAGATCGTAATATGGAGATCACTAGTCTTTATGCATGCTTTCTACACATTCCTATTCAAAGGATACAGGAGAAGGACATCGATTTATCCAGATAGAATAGCACTATCTAGCCTAACTCATATGATGAATATGGCTGGTCCCATAGCCATTAGTGTGGCGACAATAAGGATAGATAGTGGGTGCTCTTTAGTGGAAAGAGTTCATTGAATTGATCTTTACGAATCCCTGAATGGTATTATACCAAACTGTCAATCAGGTCAATTTGCGTCGCAGTTTTTTAAGTGGTCCTTAGTTGTGAGACACCAAAGACGTCTTGTGGATGGACAGTTGTACTTTGACTATGGCCAACGAGTCTCTAATCATTGGATTCTAAATGGTCTTAGTTCGGGTACATCAAGAAGTTCACGCAGATGATTGAGTGGTCAAGATGGGATCATCCACCCTTGGTATAAGAGGTGACAGCTCAAGGAAAACAATGCGATGAAGTCCTTTGCCAAGGCAGTGAAATATGGAAGAAGAGTTCTCCGATGATTTTCGAATGCATCAATACTAACTCGGATGACTGATTAGGGTTTGACAGTTGACCATACCCTAAGTTGTCTAAAGAGCATGAAGTGGATGAGGGACTATACATATACGTTAACCGATGACGAACAGGTTCCATAAAGTGAGTCGATACACTCCTTTGTATCTTCTAGAACACAACGTGTTGGAGACTCGACCTATCGATTGGGTTAAATCAATCTGACATTAATTAATTTATATGATGATATAGTTAATTAATTTGTAAGGCCAATAAAGTTTATTGGGCTACTAGAGTCATTAACTAGACTGATACATGGGCCTAGAGGGTCACACACAAATGATCTTTTGGACGTCGGAAGATATACTTAAGTTTTTGGGGTTTTATGAAAAATACCCACTTAATATAAATAGGGGAAGGCCCTGAACAAAATTCACCCAAGCCATAATTGTTCAGGGGCCTTTCCCCTTCTTCTCCCTTATCCCCACACCCCCTCTACATCCATGATGCGATCGGGACGACATAACGACGACGATGGAGATTGAATGGGGCTCATCAACGAGAAGGAGGATATTTGACGTTCCGAGGATCACGTTGATACTTCTAGAGGCTGGACACTTGAGCAACTTGACTTGTCTCACTCTGGGATCCAAGAAATCAAGGATACTATCCGTGTGAAGGTACTTCGTTTAATGGTTTTAATGATGCCGTTTGATTCTGTTCAGGTCTTCCGCAGTGGAATTTTTTTGATTTCTTCATCCAGATATAGGCCTCTAGAACCTAAAAATAGGGAGATGGAGAGATAGAAAAAGGGAGATAGAGAGAGTGAGAGTAGAGAGTGATCGACATAGAGAGTTAGAGAGATTGAGATTGGGAGATAGAGAAATAGAGAGAGTAGAGAGGGATGGAGATAGGGAGATTGAGAGATATAAATAGGGAGATAGAGAGAGTGAGTGTAGAGAGTGATTGACATAGGGAGATAGAGAGATTGAGATTGGGAGATAGAGAAATAGAGAGAGTAGAGAGGGATGGAGATAGGGAGATTGAGAGATAGAAATAGGGAGATAGAGAGAGTGAGAGTAGAGAGTGATCGACATAGGGAGATAGAGAGATTGAGACTGGGAGATAGAGAAATAGAGAGAGTAGAGAGGGATCATGGGAAGATGGGACTCAGATAAGAATGTATTTTGTTCATAGAACCATTTGTTGCGGCTTATGTCTGTTATGTGGGTCAAATGATACGAACAACTTGACACCAGAATGACTAAACCATCATTGCCAAGAAGTTTTAATTGCTCAGAAATATGCGATATACCCATTTGGCAGGGCATGAGTCAACTCAAGGGGAAGCTGGTCTACCTATTTCTTCATTTCTTTCCTTTTTCAACCTATTTCTTGCTTTTATTTTCCTTCAATATATTAGTTTTCTTCTTTTCTGAATTAATTACTATTTCTTCTTCATTTCGTGCTTCTGTTACTTCAATTATATTCATTTTTATTTTAATTATATTTTTACAAATATATTGTATCACTTCCTCTAGTGCGTGTTTGTTCCAAGTCTTATTGTTCTTCTTTGTTATTTTTTTCCTTATTACGGATTCTCTTCTTTTATTCTTATTTTGTGTTATTCCTATGCTTCTTGTTTTGGTTGCAATTTTTTATAAATTTTAATATTTGTTAATCTATTAAAAGGATTCTTGAATACTTTTTCATCAGCTTTGTATTGTTCCCTCTTCACTTATTAACATACAATTGCACAGTATTTTTCCTTCTTGTTCCTTCTTCTTTTTATCCTTTTTAGATAGTAATATTTTTCTAATTATTTATCTTATTTTTTTTCTTGCGATATTTGTTGTTGCTACTATTCTGGTTCTTCTCGTACTTGTTGCATTTTTTCTTGTTTCCCTCTTCTCATTTTATTATATTATTTTATTTCTGTCTTTATAAATCATATTTATTTTTATTCTTCTCTAATTTGTTATTCTTCACGTATTCTTCTTTTTTTCTCTTGCTTATTCGTGTTATCAAGAGGGAGAGCGCGCATGCGCTCGTGCACGCATGCGTGTGTGTGAGAAAAATATAGCAGAGAGATATAGAAAGATATATATATATATAGAGACAGAGAGATAGCAGAGATATAGAGATAGAGAGAGAGATAACAAAGAGATAGCAGAGAGATATAGAGATAGAGTGTGAGAGAGAGCGAGAGAGAGAGTGTGAGGGAGAGACAGAGTGACAGAGAGAGTGATAGAGCTAGAGGGAGAGACAGATAGAGATAATAGAGAGATTTAGAGATAGAGAGATAGAGAGAGGGAAAGAGAGACAAAGAGAGAGATAGCAGAGAGATATGGAGATAGAGAGAGTGAGAGAGAGATAGAGAAAAAGATAGCAGAGAGATATAGAGATAGAGAGAGTGAGAGGGAGCGAGAGCGAAAGAGAGAGCTGGAGGGAGAGACAGAGAACGACAGAGAAAGAGAGAGCCAGAGGGAGAGACGGAGAACGCGAGAGAGAGAGAACCAGAGGGAAAGACAGATAACAAAGGACAGAGAAAGCCAGAGGGAAAAACATATAATGACAAAGAGAAAGATATGGCTAGAGGGGAAGATAGAGAATGACACACTCACAGAGAGAGAGAGAGATAGAGAGAGAAAGCTTGAGGGAAAGACAGAGAATGACAGAAAGAGAGACCCATAGGAAATAAAGAGAACGACATACGTCGTTCGGTTGGTATCGAGATGATGCTCGGTTACCGAGATGGTGCCGGACGTTGTTAATGATGTCGTCCAATGGATAATTCCCTAATGGGAATGTAACTACGTGATGCGATGAACTCTAGGTGGATGTATGTGTAGGGCCCGACTCGTGGGGTTCACTGAGCTCCTAGCTCCGGGATGGGCAACCGTTGACGGCGACGGTGACCTTCAGACTGTCGTTGGAGCGACGACGGCGACTAAGGTGTCAAATGGAATAATTCCATGGACGCTCGCACGTAACGGATGGGCTCGACCCGTACCAAGAAAATCACTCAACTCGTAGTTTTCAACAGATAATCTATCACCTAACTCTAACCCGAGCACGGTGGAGTGCAGTCGAAAATATACTGGAAGATGTAACGTAACTGACGAGCAAGGGGGAACGACGTACCTTGTCGGTGGTGTCGATTGATGTCGGCGTCTTCAATGGTGCAAGTGCTGGTGCAGACTGGTATGCTGGAGTGGTGCCAGAGACGGGCATGATGTAGCTCGGCAGGCGGCGAAGGCATGATGCTGGAGTGGTACTTGGAGGTCAGAGGCAAGGATGAGGGGTGTGCGGGGTGTAGAGACGGCAGCGCGGAGTGTGGCAATGGGCGGCAATACTGTGGCGACGTAGTGGTGACATTGCAGGCAGCGCGACAGTGGCCTAGGCGTGGGCACGGGCGCGTCCAGTAGAAGCTGTAGGCAGTGCGGGTGCTAATCAGGTGCGATCGCGAGCGGTGGGGATGGCGCAGGCGCGGGCACATGCGGCGGCGGTGGACACTACGGGCGCAAGCAGAACAGCAGTTTTGTGGTTGTAGAGGCGTAGGCGCGGGCAGTGGTTTGGCCGGTGCAGACCGTGCCGCAGTGGTCGCGGGATGTCCAGAAGGATAGTGGCAAAAGCTCCGTGCGATTACGGCGTCCAGATAATTCTCACAACGCGTGGGGCTGATGCATGGTCAGCGCAATCGGCCTCTAGGCAAACGGTTCCATCGTATGCTCAGCTCGTCACGCAGATAGAGGGCAGCGTGGTCGTCGAGCTGTCAAGTAGCCCACACGTTCCGTGAGCAACCGAGTGGTTAGCACTATCGGCTGCCAGGTAGGCCATCCTTGGCCTGATGTTCAGTCCACGGTGGCGTGCATGCATGCACGGTTGCTGCAGCAACGATCCTACGATGGGCGAGGGACCGTACCTAGGTGTGGTGATGAAGATGCGATGTCCCTGGGCAGATGAGGTGATCGCTAGTGCAACGACAAAACACGGGCGATTGGCCGGGTCTTGGAGGGATCGCGCGAGAGAGTCGGGCTAGTTCAGTGGGTGCTTCTGCGTCCAGCAGTCTTATGCAATGACTTCTTGTGGTCAAAGCGACATCTTGGGAGTCAGACGTGATGTGGCATGATCGAGCAGTGCGAGGGACACCGGCGACGGTGTTGGGTGATCAACGAGTAGGGACAATCCTTATGACTGAAGGCTGGCAAAGTCTCGGGGGATGACGCGCACGAGATTTGTCGCACAATAGAGGGCGTCTACAACATCGCAAACGAGGGTGACAGTATTCTGACGGGGTCCTTTCTGGCTGCGCAAGGGACGCCAGCGAGGTGCACGGAGGGGGGTGTCATGAACTGGTCGGTACCTGAACAGGCAGGCGGTGCCAGTTTCCCCTTCTCCCTTTTCCTATTCTCCTCTTTCTCCCTCTTCTTTCCTTCTTCGTGAGACCAAGAATGGAACAACAAATTTTCATGATATTTCCTGGTCTGCCGAGCTAGATTGCCAATTTCTCCCTTGTATAAGGAGTCAAGTTGGGCCCCCTAGGATGGTCCAATAAGGGGGGGGGGGGGGGGGAGGTCCATTAAGGGGGTCCATATAACTAAGGACCCCCTTTAAAACAACAACAAAAAGTAAAATACTAAACACTAAAATACTCGATGATGAAACAACAAAGCGACACACGACAAAACGGGCATGACGAGATAAGATGAAAACGAACATATGAATATGGTACAACGTCAAACAGGACGAGCACGAGCTGCTAGAAATCAAAACAGGAGATGGTGCGGTTGTGCTCTTGCCTGGGGTATGTGACGGATGATAAGTCCAAATTTAGGGGTTTTATGCTGTTTTTCGATTCGGACTTAACCAACAATATTTATGAAAAATTTTCACTTAAATAATCTATAATTAATATAGTGAAAGTAAGGGGTCGATCCACAGAGAGTCAAAAATTTAATTTCAGAAATTTTCTCAAGCTTTGAATGAAGGAAATGAGTATAAAAGCGAGAAGTATAATTTTTGAGATTTTTATGGACTTTTAGTCAACTTATATAATTTTCTATGATCTAAATTGAGGTAGAAATACAAAGAAAAAAGACTAAGAATATTTTAGACTAATTTTCATAATTTAGTTAAAACTAGAAATAGAATTTTTTTTTGAAATTTCTGGATTTTAATGAACACCAAAAACCACTAGAAATATTAAAAAGAGAGTTAAATTTTTATTTAGGAAAATACCTTTTTCGGCGATCGTTGGCGGCGGCAGAGCGGTGGCGGAGCGGCAGCGGCGACGAAGACAAATCGGATGGGCCGGCGGGCCTTGTGTGGCCCATATAGGGCTGGCCTTAGTGGGTCAGCCCACTAAGTTTCAGCCCAATTTGGCTAAGTCAAGACTTAGCCAAATGGGCTAAGCCCTATTGGGCTTAACCCGATATGGTCAGGACTTAGTCGATTTGACTAAGTCCTCCACACTCCACTTTTTTTGCCCTAAATGGTGGAATACAAACAATATTGTTTTTCAAAGAATCAAGGATGATCTAGAGAGAGACTGGAATGGATTTTATAAAGAGAAATAAATGGTTTTAGAGAGAGAAAATGACTGAAATGAAGAGATCGAGAGAGAAAATGAAGAGAGGTGTAGAAGAAGTTTGAGATGGAATTTGAAGGTGCAAATGAAGGTGATTTTTTATGAAATTTTGAGGGTATGAACTGAGGATATGGACTAAGATCTAGAAAGAGAATGAAAATATTATGGACAAAGAAAGTAGGGAAAATGAGTGTTTAGCGTGAGAAAGTGATGGATTTTAAGGGTGAATGGATTGGTGATGATGTGAATATGTCGTTGATTTGGCGTTTTGACTTATAAAATAAAATTTATAATTTCCCTTAATTACTAAATATAGAATATAGAGCAAGCAAGGGGTAAAACTACAGGGAGGCAGCAAGTAAGAATTTTTATCAAATTTCAATGAATTAATTATGCACTTAATAAATCTTAATTATGCTTAATAGTGTTTTTAATTAATCAAAATCAAGTAAAACTTAATTTTGATTTTAAATATTTCGGTCAGAAAGCTGAAGATAGAAGTATTTAAATTATAAGATCAGATTAATTCGGATTATTAATTTCCCAATTATTATAAAACTTTATGGCAATTTTTATGAATTAAAATTGGGAATTAAATAATCAAGAAAGGGATTTTTAAATTGGACTTCAACATGGATGAATTTTCAAATCAAATTTTATTTTTAGGTTTTTTATATATTAAGTTAAATTCCTAAACAACAAAAATCAAAATCTAGAGACAGAAACTTGACAAATTAACCTAGAGAGAGAAAGTGAAGAATTTGGGGAAAAGATGAAATCCGACCCTAAATTAAAAATCTAATGATGCAGAAATGTTCTAAATTGATGTAGAATTAAAGATCGAGAATCAGATCTTGAATCGGAATCAAAATGCAGTGCTAATTTCATTCAAAATAACTTCTAGGGCATGTACATTTCGCCCATGCCTTGGCGTTTTAGAATCATTCAGGAAGAAGATTGAAATACAAATCAGAAACTTACAACTTTGAGTGCAGAAATCAAGATCTGTCAACTTCCAAAGCATCCCTTGTGTCCTTCCTGGCCAATTCCTTGGAGAGAGCTTCAAAAAGTGAATTTCACCCTTTTACAGACCTCTATTTAAAGATCCAACCGTCTGGATTGTAGAGGGAGAAAAGACAAACCTACCCTCAAAATTTCAGCCCAATCGGACATATAGATCTCAAGATATCGTCATTTCATTGGCGCCTAATGTCCACTGTTGGATTAATTTATCTCTCCTCCAAGAAGCTTGGAAATGGCGCTTTCTTATTGGTTGCCGGATTATTTTCTCGTTTTCCACCTTCTCGGATCACGTTTTGACACGTGATTGTCCGCGTCATCGGCGCGCAATCATTGTTAAATATTTCACCCTTTTGTGTGGTTGCGAGAATGCCACGTCACCCTGTGTTTATATATAAAAAACAAAAGATTTTATATACTATTTTTTTCTGTTGAGCCGCAATTTTTGACCCCGTCGTTTTAAAAAAATAGTAAAAAATGGTGGTAAGCTTCCCATTTGTCTTTTACATTTTACGACGTCGATTTCTGCGTGCATTTAATGCATGCGGCGAATCGACGCCATTAAGCATTGATTTCCTTTAAAAAAATATGTCGGTTAGTGCATACATTATATGCATGCGCTAACGACTTTTAAAAATTATAAACCGTGGACGTGCGTGTCGGTTGCCGCGTGCATTAAATCCACACTGCAACTCGACGCCGCACGCGCGCTGATTTATTTATCAGTGCACGTGCGTGTCGGTTGGCCTTTTGTTTTTTTTTAATATAAGCTTTCGCTCATTATGGCATTGCGATTTGCGATGCCATGATGACCCAATAACACACATTCTCACTCTCTCTCTCTCTCTTATTATTATAAATAATATCATCCACTCATTCGCCCGAATTTCAGGCGAATGACGTGGATGTCCCTTGATATATATATAAATATATTGTAAAATGCCAAAGAAATTAAATATGTATTTTTAAAATATATAAAAATCATTTCTTGGCTATATAATGGTCAAAAAATTATATAAAAAATATGGAAAAATTCCATAAAAATTAGGAAAGCCCTTACCAACCTTTGGCCAAGTATTTAAGGCCCTAAAAAAAATATTTCTTCACTTAAATGCGGTTAAATTCCATGTAAAAAATGATTAAAAATCAGAAATAATAATAAATTCAAAGTGTAGGTGATTTATCTTCATTTTAATATGATAACATGCAAGTATAGTCATTAAAACACATAAATATAATGTAAAATTCATTAATTAATCATGTTAATTTGCAAGCTATCACCCATATTCCTCTGATTTCTCATTTGAGGGCCCAAAACACCATTTTTCTCCTTTCAAGCCCCCTTTTTGAGAATTACTAAACTCCCCAAAATTCTCCAACTCTTGAAGAATTGTATTTTCTCATTCTTGTGAATTTCTGCTCATGTGAAACTATAGAAAACTCATCAGTACTAAAACTTCTGAACTTCAAAGAAGTCAAGGAATTTAGTCAAAAATAACAATAATATACGAAAATTAGAATTTATTGCTTATGCGTAAATATTTAGTTGATTAAAATAATAACACGATAAATTCTGAATTAATAATACCATAATCATTTAAAATGCACCTAAATATCCATTCATTTATCATGTTATCAATGACCTCGTTGGCAGATGGGGGCACTAGGTCAGAATTGTTGATGACACGGGCGTGGGCCCGATCGAGGCCATAGATCGAATGGTTACTGCTGAGAATGATATGATTGGGATCGTACTCCATGTGACGACGTTTGCGTTTGGTGCAATTGAAGCAATGGGAGTCATCGTCGTCAAGGACCTGACCACGGCATGCGCCAACAAGGTTCGCGGTGGAGTGCAGCCTCATTAGGGCAGCGATAACCAGAACTTCATGGAGGATGTCATCAACACACGAGGCCGCTGGTGTAACGTTGTGGCTTCCCTCCCCTTACGACAAGCGCAATAATCGAAACAGGTTGAAGGCCGTTAGTACTCGAGAGGGCCGCAGTTGTGGCATTGAGGAAAGCAGTCGATCGAGGTTGATTGTGGCAAAGGTAGGAATGGCGCTGACACACGGGTTGATCCGGCGGGGATGTTGACTAAATTCGACAACGCATGATTTACGGACGGCAACATGAAGCTTGGGCGGTGCGTTCTTGCAACACTAGAAATGCAACAATCAAGGGATTACCGCCGAGCTTTAGCGAGGCAAGCGTGGATGCTGGGGCAATGAACTGAGTGTTGGGTTCTAGAGGCCTTGACATGGATGAAGAAATCAAAATGATACTTAGTTGAAGACTTTTGAAAATCTATCTCCATCGATAAAAACCATTGAATCTAAGAGCCTGTGCATGGATCGCATCCGTGATTTATTGGATCTCATATAGAGAAGAGTCGAGCTGCTCAATTATGCAACCTCTAGATGTATCCACGCAGTCCTCAGCACGCCAAATCTCCTCCTTGTTGACAAGGCCCGTTCAACCTCCGCCACCGTCGTTACGTCATCCCCATCCCATTGGCAGTGGAGAGGGGTTGTGGGGAGAAGGGAGAAGAAGGGTATTTCCTCTATTTATACTAAGAGGATATTTTTTATAAAACCCCCAAAACTTAGGTATATCATCCGACGTCCAAAAGACCATTTGCGTGTGACCCTCTAAGCCCATGTATCAGTCTAGTTAACGACTCTAGCTTCCCAATAACTTTTATTGGCCTTCCAAATTAATTAAATATATCATCATATAGATTAAATAATGTCAAATCGATTTAACCCACTCCATATGTTGAGTCTCTAACACGTGGGGTGCCAAGATACACCTTGTGTTCTACAAGATACAAAGGTGTGTGTATCAACTCACTCATGGAACCTATTCATCATCGGTCACAGTGTACATGCCACTTTTAGGAAGACTTATGGTATGGTCAACTGTCAAACCCTAATCGGTCACTTGAGAACTCTTCTCTGATATTTCATTGCCTTGGCCGAAGACTTCATCGCATCATCTTCCTTGAGTTGTCACCTCTTATACCAAGGGTGGACGCTCCCATCTTGACCACTCAATCATCTTCGTGAACGCCTTGATGCACTCGAACTAAGACCGTTTAGAATCCTATGTGTAGAGACTCGTTGGCCATAGGCAAAGTATAACCGTTCGTCCACAAGAAGACTTTGGTGTCTCAGGCCTAAAAACCACCTACACAACCGTGACGTGAATCAACCTGATTGACAGTTCAATATAATATCATTCATGGATTCGTACAGATCAATGCAATGAACTCTTTTCACTAAAGATCACCCATTATCAATCATGTCTCTCACACTAATGGCTATGAGATTGGCCATACTCATCCTTTGAGTAAGGTTAGATAGTGCTATCTTGTCCGGATACTTCGATGTCGTTCTTGCGTATCCATCAAATAGGAATGTTTGGAAACACATGCTTAAATATTAGTGATCTCCGTATTATGAACTCATCATAATTCCCTAATTCTGATCATGTATTCATGAACTTCATTATAAGCATCACACCTGCACTGTAAGGAATATGTTCTATTAATAAACATAGAACGAGATGTGGAATGTGTGATTGGCTTGCCGACCACATATTTCCATCACCGAGGACCGTTGTAGCAGCTAAAACTACTTCCTGTGAGTCTACCCCGAGTATAATGAAAGCTAACCCTAGGTTGGGTAGGAGAAATCCTATGAAAGAAAATGGCAACTTCGAGCATTTTTTATCAAAAGGGTCTCTCAAGAAAGCGTTAACAACCCCTCCTCCTTTTATAGTAAGGAGGGGGGGGGGGGGGTTATGGGTGCCCTAGTGGGTTACTTGAAGGGAGAAGCCAAACATGGGCCCATCCCTAAAGGTTTTTAACAACAACAAAAACATAAACAAAAATACAAACATGGGGGAGGCTCGTACACACGCAGGAGGGAGCCGCCCTGATATTGGGAAATTGGGATTCTTCATGTCAGCTTGGGCTATGCAACACGATGTTGATGAGCATGAGCTTGATCTTTTGGATGGTTCTCCATTAGAGAGAGATTGGGAGAGAGAAAGAGAGAGGGAGAGAGAGAGATAGAGATAGAGATAGAGAGAAAAAGAGAAAGAGACTTGAGAGAGATTGCAAGAGATAGAGACTGCAAGAGAGAAAAAGAGAAAGAGACTGAGAGAGAGTTGTAGGATGGATGAAAGAGTATCATCTTTCAGTGCAAAGATCGTCATCCGACATTGTTCGGAGTGAAGGATGGATGACTGAGTGAAGTACTTTTAGTCATCCATATATGACGGCTGATTGATGACAGAAATGACAAAACGGATGACAACAATGGACTGATGATGTTTCACTCCCTCTCCCTTTCTCTCTTTATCTTGATCACTCCCTCTCCCTTTCCCTCTCACTCTCTCTCAATCACTCCATCTCCTTCCCCTTCTCTCCCTCTCCCTCTCCCTCTCTCTCTCTCAATCGGTCCCTCTCCTTCTCCCTCTCTCCCTCTCTCTCCCTCTCTCTCAATCGGTCCCTCTCCTTCTCCCGTTCTCCCTCTCCCTCTCTCCCTCTCCCTCTCCCTCTCTCTCTCTCAATCGGTCCCTTTCCTTCTCCCTCTCCCTCTCCCACTCTCTCATTCGCTCTGCCCTCCTCTCCCTCTCTCCCTCTCCCTCTCTTTCTCAATCTCTCCCTCTCCTTCTCCCTCTTTCTCTCTCCCGCTCAATTCCCTCTCCTTCTTTCCCTCTTTCTCTCTCGATCACTTCTCTTCCTCTCTCTCTCTCTCTCAATCAGCTCCCTCTCCTTCTCCCTCTCTCCCTCAATCTCTCCCTATCCTTCTCCTCTCCTTCTCCCCCTCTCTCTCTCTTGATCACTTCCTCTTCCTCTATCTCTCTCTCTCAATCTCTCCCTCTCCTCCCTCTCCCACTCCTTCTCTCTCTCTCTCTCTCTCTCTATCACTCGCGCTCCCTCTCCTCTCCCTCTCAATCTATTCCTCTCCCTCTCTCTCTCAATCGCTCCCTCTCCTTCTCCTTCTCTCTCTCTCTCCCGCTCTATCACTCTCTCTCCTTCTCCCCCCTCTTTCTCTCTTGATCACTTCTCTTCCTTTCTCTCTCTCTCTCTCTCTCAATCGCGCTCTCTACTTCTCCCTCTCTCCCTCTCTCTCTCTCTCTCTCTCTCTCTCTCTCTCTATAACTCGCGCCCCCTCTCCTCTCCCTCTCTCTCTCAATCGCTCCCTCTCCTTCTCCCTCTCTCTCTCTCCCCCGCTCTATCACTCCCTCTCCTTCTCCCCCCTCTTTCTCTTGATAACTTCTCTTCCTTTCTCTCTCTCTCTCTCAATCGAGCTCTCTACTTCTCCCTCTCTCCCTCTCTCTCTCAATCGCTCCCTATCCTTTTCTCCCTCTCTCTCTCTTGATCACTTCCTATTCCTCTCCCTCTCCTCCCTCTCCCTCTTCTCCCTCTCTCTCTCTCACAATCTCTCCCTCTCCTTATCTCCCTCTCCCTCTTCTCCCTCTCTCTTTCTCTCAATCTCTCCCTCTCCTTTTCCCTCTCTCTCTCTCTCCCTCTTCTCCCTCTCTCTCTCTCAATCTCTTTGATGGCGCACGCCATCAAGTGTCGCCATCAGCGTCAACCAAGCTGCGTGCACCCTCGACGTCAACGACCAGGTGATAGACACTCAGTCATCGTTTTGTTCCTATTGCTCTCTCTCTCTCTCTCGTGTGTTTTAGTTTTTCCCATTCTGGTTTGTGTCGTTTTTGTCATGTTTCGTCGTGTTTGCGACATTCCTTCCTCCGTGGTTTTGCCGTCAAGGGGATGGGCCTCTCTCTAGCCTATTCCCCTTGACTCTTCTCCATTTCTCCCCCCTATTTCCTCTATTTCCCCTTTTATTTTCATCTTTGTTTGTAAAGGGGAGCCCATTTACAAGGGCTCCCCAAAATGACCCGCTTGGCCCGTTAGGGGCCCATCTTTCCCCCCCTTATAAGGGAAAGGGTGGGCGCCCTAATGTTTCAGACCCATTTTCTTCAGTTTGGCATTTTATCGAACAGATCGTGGGTCTCGTTCCTCGCTTTGAGAAGAACAGAAAGAAGAGGAAGAAGAGGGAAGAAGAAGGAGAAGGGAAAGAAGAAGAGGGAAGAAGAAGAAGAGGGAGAGGAAGAGGAGGAGGAACGGCCGCCCTGCCACGTTCGTGCGCCGCCCCGCGCGCCTCCGCCTCCGTCCGCACGCCGCCACCTCCGTCCGTGCGCCGCCGCCACCGTACGTGCGCCGACGCCGCCGTTCGCGCGCCGCCCTGCGTGCCGCCGCCGTTCGCGCGCCACCCGTGTGCCCGCCGCTGCGCCGCCCGCGCGCCACCCGCGCGCCCGCTGCCGCGCCGCCCGCGCACCCGCCGCCGCGCCGCCCCCGCGCCGCCCGCGCCGCTCCGCCGCGCCGCCGCACCGTCTGCCGCCGCGCCACCGCGCCGCCTGCTGCCGCCGCCGCCGTGCTGCCGCTCCGCTCACGCCCTCGCCAAGCCGTCGTCCCGTGTTGCGCTCGCCGTGACCGCCATCGTCCGACCGCGGCAACCGCGCCGCCGTGATCGTGACATCGCTCCACCGCGCCACTCGCCGACGACCACGCCGCCCTTCGCCGCTCCGCGCCGCCCCGCGCGCAACCGCCAACTCCGCTTGAACGGCGTTCCGACGCCTAACCCCTTGACGACCTAACTTTACGACTCGCTCCGGTACCTCTGCTGCACGTCGAGCTGCCATGACCTCTCCGGCGCCCGTCATCCAACCCGCTCCGACAACGGTCGTCGACGAATCACCGCACTACGAGCCCGTCGTCGAGGTACGCCGTACTCTCCGACGCTCGTTTATTTATCCTTTGCAGTGTACTTTCGTTGCGACTCCACCGCGCTCGGGCTAGGTAGGTGAGTGTGGTAAAACGAGAGAAAACTACGTTCTGAGTGTCTTACCGGTGTGGACGAGTACGTCCGTTACGTTCGAGCCCAAACGGATTGAGTCCGTTCGGCCGTAGACGCCTTCGTCACTTCGACGAGGTTCGAGAGGCCCCCATCACCGTCACCCGGCGACTCCCGTCCAATCTTGGAGCTCGGCGCCTCCCTCGAGTCGGAGCCTGCACATACAACACGTAGGGCATTCATCCCCGTAGTTACATACCCGTTAGGGTATAGTCGGGCGACAACATCGCCGCTCCCGATACGTATCCTTTATCGTTGCCGAGCCATCATACTCAATGACGACGGGATGACGTTCTAGATGTACGTCCTGCACTACTCTCCCTTTCTATCACTTCCTCTCCTTCTCCCCCCCTCTCTTTCTCGATCACTCTATCTCTCTCTCTCTGGATCACTCCCTCTCTCTCTCTCTTGATCACTTCCTCTTCCACTCCCTCTCCTCCCTCTCCCTCTTCTCCCTCTCTCTCTCTCACAATCTCTCCCTCCCCCTCTTCTCCCTCTCTCTTTCTCTCCCTCTCTCCCTCTCCTTTTCCCTCTCTCTCTCTCTCTCCCTCTTCTCCCTCTCCTTTTCCCTCTCTCTCTCTCTCTCCCTCTCTATCACTTCCTCTCCTTCTCCCCCCCTCTCTTTCTCGATCACTCTCTCTTCCTCTCTCTCTCTCTCCCTCTGGATCACTCCCTCTCTTTGCCCTCTCTCCCTCTCCCTTTCGATCACTCCCTCTTCCTCTAGCTTTCTCAATCACTCCCTCTCCTTCTCCATCCTCTCTCTCTCTCCAGATTACTCACTCTTCCTCTCTCTCTCTCTCCCCCTCTCGCTCCCTCCCTCTCTTTCCCCTCTCTCCCTCCCCCTTTCGCTCCCCCCCTCTTCCTCTCCCTTTCTCCCTCCCCCCCTCTCCTTCTCCCTCCTCTCTCTCTCTCTCCAGATCCCTCACTCTTCCTCTCTCTCTCCCCCTCTGGATCCCTCCCTCTCTCCCTCTCCCTTTCGGTCACTCCCTCTTCCTCTATCTTTCTCAATCACTCCCTCTCCTTCTCCATCCTCTCTCTCTCTCTCTCTCTCCAGATCACTCACTCTTCCTCTCTCTCTCCCCCTCTGGATCACTCCCTCTCTCCCTCTCCCTTTCGGTCACTCCCTCTTCCTCTATCTTTCTCAATCACTCCCTCTCCTTCTCCATCCTCTCTCTCTCTCTCTCTCTCTCTCTCTCCAGATCACTCACTCTTCCTCTTTGTCACTCTCGAACGCTCCCTCTCCTTCCCCCTCTTTCTCTTTCTCTCTCTTGATCAGTGCCTCTGCTTCTCCCTCCCTCTCTCTCTCTCGATCACTCCCTCTTTCACTCTCTCTCTCTCAATAGCTCATTCTTCTTCTTCCTCATTCTCCCTATCTCTATCACTCCCTCTTCATGTTTCTATCTTAATCACTCCCGCTCCATCTTGCTCCCTTTCTCTCTCTCGATCACTCCCTCTTCATCTCTCCCTCTCGATAGTTTCCTCTCATTATCCCTCTCTCTCTCTCTCTCCCGCTCACTCCTTCTCCCTCTCTCCCTCCCTATCATTTCCTCTCCTTCCTCTCTCGCTCAATCATTCCCTCTTCTTCTCCCTCCCTCTCTCTCCCCTCCCTCTCTCTCTCAATCACTCCCTCTTCTTCTCTCTCTCTCCCCATCGTTCATTCTCCTTCTCTCTCTTGATCACTACCTTTCTTGATCACTCCCGCTTTTCCTCTCTCCCTCAAGATCATTTCCTCTCCTTCTCCCTCTCTCTCTCAATCATTCCCTCTTCTTCTTTCTCCCTCTCTCTCCCCTCCCTCTCTCTCTCAATCACTCCCTCTTCTTCTCTCTCTCCCCATCGTTCATTCTCCTCTCTCTTGATCACTATCTTTCTTGATCACTCCCTCTTTCTCTCTCTCCCGATCGTTCCCTATCCTTCTCCCTCCCTCTCTCACTCTCGAGCACTACATTTTCCCCTCTCTCTCTCCTGATCGTTCCCTCTCCTCTCCCTTCCTCTCTTTTTCTCTCTCAATCACTACATTTTACACACTCTCTCTCTCCCGATTGTTCGCTATCCTTCTCCCTCCCTCTCCCACTCTCGAGCACTACATTTTCCCCCCCTCTCTCTCTCTCCTGATCGTTCCCTCTCCTTCTCCCTTCCTCTCTTTTTCTCTCTCAATCACTACATTTTCCACTCTCTCTCTCTATCTCTCTCTCTCTCCCGATTGTTCCCGCTCCTTCTCCCTTCCTCTCTCTTTCTCTTTCGATCACTCCCTCTTCCTCTCTCTCTGTCCTGATCATTCCCTCTCCTTCTCCATCTCTCTCTCTCTCCTGATCACCCCCTTTTCCTCTCTATCTATCTTGATCGCTCCCTTTCATTCTCCCTCTTTCCCTCTCCCTTTCTAGATCATTCCCTCTTCGTCTCTCTCTATCTCTCCATCACTCACTCTTCCTCTCTCTATCTCGATCACTTCCTCTCCTTCTCTCTCTCTCTCTCTCTCGATCAGTCCTTCCTCTCTCTCTCGATCAGTCCTCTCTCTCCCTTTCTCTCTTGATCACTACCTCTCCATCTGCCTCCCTGTCTCTCTCTCAATCATTCCCTCTTCCACTCTCTCTCTCTCTCAATCATTCCTTTTTCCTCCCTCTCTCTCTATCTATCACATCCTCTACCTCTCTCCCTCACTCATCTTCCTCTCTCCCTCCTGATCCTTCACTTTCCTTCACCTCTCCCTCTCTCGATCACTCCCTCTTCTTCCCTCATCCTCTCTCTCTCAATCACTCTTTCCTCGCTCTCTCTCTTGATCCCTCTCTCTATCTCTTTTCCTCTCTCAATCGATCACTTCCTCGCTTCATCGCTCCTTCTCCTCCTCTTCTCTCTATCTTAATCACTCCCTCTCCTTCTCCCTCCCTCTCTGGATCACTCTATCTCTGTCCCTTACAATTCTTCCTTTTCCTTCTCCCTCTCTCTCTCAACCATCCCTCTCTCCCTCTCCCTCTCCTTCTCCCTCCATCTCTCTCTATCTATCACATCCTCTCTATCTTGATACTCCCTCCCTCTCCTTCTCCCTCCCTCTCTGGATCACACTCTCTCTGTCCCTTACAATTTTTCCCTCTCCTTCTCCATCTCTCTCTCAACAACACTCTCTCTCCCTCTCCCTCTTTTTCTCTATCACTCCGTCTCCCTCTCCTTTTCCCTCCCTCTTTCTCCCTTTCTGGGTCACTCCCTCTCCTTCTCACTTTTCCTCTCTCTCTCCTTCTCTCTTGATCCCTCTCCTTTTCCCTCTCTCTATCTCTTTCTCTCTCTATCGATCACTTCCTCTTCATCGCTCCCTCTCCTCCTCCCTCTCCCTCTCTCGATCACTCCCTCCCCTTTTCTCTCCCTCTTTCTCCCTCTCTCGTTCCCTCCCTCTTCCTCTCTCCTCTCCCTTTCTCAAGCACTCTCTCGTTCTCCCTCTCTTGTTCTCCATCTCTCTTTTTCACTCTCTCTCTCTCTCTCTATCACTCCTCTTCCTCTCGTCGTCTCCCAATCATTCACTCTCTTTCTCCCTCTCTCTCTCTCTATCATTCCCTCATCCTATCTCTCTCTCGATCATTCTCCCTCTTTGTACCTCTCTGTCTGTTGATCATTCCCTCTCCTCCCTCGCTCTCACTCCCTCGCCTTCTCCCTCTCTCTCTCTCTCTCTCTTTCTCCCTCTCTCCTTCTCGCTCCTTGTCTCTATCTCTCTCAAACTCCTTCCTCCCTCTCTATCCCTCTCCCTTTCCTACTCTCTATCTCTTTCTCCTTTTCCCTCTCTCGATTACTCCATCGCCTTCTCCCTCCCTGTCTCTCTCTCTCTCTATCCCTCTCCCTTTCCTACTCTCTATCTCTTTCTCCTTTTCCCTCTCTCTCGATTCCTCCATCGCCTTCTCCCTCCGTGTCTCTCTCTCTCTCTCTATCCCTCTCCCTTTCATACTCTCTATCTCTTTCTCCTTTTCCCTCTCTCTCGATTACTCCATCGCCTTCTCCCTCCCTGTCTCTCTCTCTCTATCCCTCTCTTTTTCCCTCTATCTCTCTTCATCATTCCCTCTTTCTCTCTCTCTTCATCGCTACCTCTCCTTGTCTCTATCTCTCTCAAACTCCTTCCTCTCTCTCTGTCCCCCTTCCTTTCCTAGTCTCTATCTCTTTCTGATGGCGAGGACGCCAACATATCATCGACGAATGCGTCACCACGGTCAACCGGAGTCAACACGCATACTTTGGACCATGGTCAACCGGAGTCAACCGAAATCAACGCCGAAGCCGACACGCCACAACCGCCGACGAGCACGTCTCCACCCGCGCACGTCTCTACGCGCATCATGACACGACGCCAAAGGCCACAACTGCCCTTTGGCGTGACATGGCGCACATCTTTACTTTATTTATCGTCTTTATTTTCTCGTCAGTTTCTCTTTCCTCCAAGGCCTATATAAAGGCCAATGTTTTCAAGAAACACTTAGGCAGTCATTATTTCAAGAATTGAGTTTTGTTAACTCTTCTTGGAGGACTGCCCAGCCTCCCCTATCCCTCTTAACCCTAGCCTTCGTCGCCGCCGCCGCCGCTGTCGCTGCCGCCGCCTCGCGACGTCGGCCTCCCGTCTCCTCTCCATTCTCTCTTTCTCTCTCTCTTTCTCTCTCTCTCACCCTCTCTCTCTCGCCCAAAGCTGCCCATGTAGCCTGACAAGGGGCCACCCAGGCTGCCCGCACCACCCGCGCGCCGCCCGCGCGCCGCCCGCGCGCCGCAACGCGCCCCAACGCGCTGCCCGAGCCGCCCATGCAGTCTTCGCCAGGGCTGCCCGAGGCCGCATTCCGACTGCCCCTGTCCGGACGCCGTCCGTGCGTCGAGCCGCGCGCGTGGGTGTTTGCCCACGCTTGATGTTGCGCCCACGACAACCACACTCAACCAGGGTCGTTCAACGCCCGGAACGTCCAGCCTCGTCCTCGTCCTGTGGGCTGCTCAACGTTCGGATTCGCCCAGCTTCGTTACAATCAGAATTGCCCGCAACCTCTTCACGCACTACGGTGCCGAGGTATGCCTAAACTCTTTGGTGTCAAAGTGTTCCTTGTTCAGTGTTTTCTCGAGAAGTGTCCACCGCCGTCAGATTTAGATTTGGTTTGAGATTCTATCTCTTCTCTCCTCTTCTCGAGTATTCCCTTGCGACGTGAATTCAGGTATTGATTTCGGTGCTTTGGCATCGTCGCGGTGGGGGAAGACAGTACTCCCGCCCTCGAAAAGGGTCGGAGCTGCACCACCAGATTTTCATCGGTTTTTAAATCCGAATCCGATCGTGAATTTCTGTGGATTGTTTCATCCCTACCTATAATCCGTCTATTACCCTTACCTGTCGTCAACCCGTCCATCCCCTCAGTCTTCTTTTCCTTAGTTGTCCTACGTTACTTTCTCCTTTTCCCTCTCTCTCTCGATGACTCCCTCGCCTTCTCCCTCCCTGTCTCTCTCTCTCTCTATCCTTCTCCTTTTCCCTCTATATCTATTTCTATCTCTCAATTCATCATTCCCTCTTTCTCTCTCTTCATCACTGCCTCTCCCTCTCTCGAATCACTTCATCTCCTGCTCCCTCCTCTCTCTCTCTCTCTCGACAGTTCCCTCTCCTTCTCCCTCTCCCTCTAGATTATTCCCTCTCCTTCTCCCTCCCTGTCTCTTCCTTTTCCTCTCTCTCCCAATGTTACCTTCTCCCACTTTCTCTAGATCACTCGTCTTTTCCCTCCCTCTTCCTCTCCCTCTCCCTCTTTCTCTATATCACTCCTTCTCCCTCTTCCTCTCTTTTCTCTGGATAGTTGTCTGACCTTCTCTCTCTTTCCCTCTCTCTCTAGATGGATCCCTTTCCCTCTTCCTCTTTCTCTCAATCACTCCCTTTCCCTCTCCCTCACTCTCTCTCTTTCTCTCTCTGGAGTTTGATTTAGACATCTCCCTCGGCCCTCTCAGTCTACTTCGTCATCCATTCGTCCGTCATGAGTTCTGTTTTCTATAACTGACGAATGACGAAACTGGGCTGATGACGGAGTTGTGACAATGACGAAATCTGGATGGATGATGAAGTTGACAAACTTAAGTGTGATAGACGGATGACTGGATGACTGAACGTAAGTCATTTCAGTCTTGTTCCGTCCGTCCAAAATTGTCATCCGTTATGCGTCCAACAGCTCCAAGAGAGAGTGAGGGGAGAGAGGGGGAGGGAGACTGAGACAGAGACATAGACAACGAAAGAGGGAGAGAGACAGAGACAAAGAGAGAGAGAGATTGCGGGACAGAGAGAGAGAGAGAGAGAGAGAGAGAGAGAGAGAGAGAGAGAGAGAGAGAGAGAGAGAGAGAGAGAGAGAGAGAGAGAGAGAGGGCAAGAGAGAGACAGACAGAAAGAGCATATGAGCAACCAAGGAGGCCGCAAGCTCTGGCTTGAACGCTCCGGTCGAGGGAGGATACGATCTCTGGAAAGCAGTAAGAGCCTTTGTAGAGGAGATTCTGACGGATCCGTGAGTCAGAGCTCGGTGGATCTCCAAGCCACATTGGCATCGTAGAGCTCAGTGGACCAGAGAAACTACTGATCATGACTCCGAAAGAAGCAGATCGTCCCCCGCTCTGGCATAGTTCACTCCGATGATGACTCCCGCCGCAGCCGCGCCTTCACCAAATCAAACACAATTAAAAAAAGACACCATTGCAAATCCAAATCTGTAGTCATTCTTACCTCGAAAACTATCGGTGATCGCTCGCCAAACACCATTAAAACCCCAAATCGGCCTCCTCTATTTGCCATCGACAAGCTCGCGATCGTTCGCAAAAATCCTCACCGGCGAGCGAAAGAAGCATCTGTGCCACGAGAAGCAGATAACAGAAGAGCCGGTGGCGAAGAGAAGAGGAATTGCATGCGGCGCCATCGCCGCCCTATTCTCAGAGCTCGCGACCACAGCGCGTAACGAAACGGGAAGGAGAAGGAAGAACAAACAAAGTCCGGGCGAGTCGTACGAGGTATCTCCGAAATAAATATATTGGCATTGCCTCGGAGTGGGGCCCTCGCCAGCTTATTCGACCGTTGCTGGCGCCGTACATGCCAGCAAAACAACGGCTATCTGGCCTCTCTAAATGTCACCCGGACCGTTGCGACAAGGATTGGAAGACGGATGCTCTACCGGCGGAAAGTGAGTAAAAATCAGAAACAAAAATTTTATATTTGGATGTTCAATTGTTCTTTAATGAATTATGCTAACTGTCATCCAGAAACGCTTTGATCGGCGGCTACCCTGCCGCGGCGAGCTGCGCCCGGCTCTGCAGATGTTCGACGAAATGCCTGAACGAAGCTTTGTCACATATGTGGCCTTGATCGGCGGGTAAGCGAGGGCCAGGGACGTAAGCGCGGCAGAGCTGTTCAAGGGGATGCTGCTGCCGCAAAACACCGCCGCGTGCAACACCATGCTGGGTGAGCCCAGCTGCAGAAATATTACACAGCCTCCTCCAGTGAAGCGGTCGAGTGAGCCCAGCTGCAGGCCTGTATTTTGGGCACACCAGTAGCCTGCATGGTTGCCCAGAGTGCCCCAGCATCGTCCCATCTGCCAGCCGCGGCGTAGATGCCAGCAAGGGTGACAAGGTGGGCACTTGAGCCTGGTTCAAGCTCGGCGTAGCGTCGAGCCGCAGCCTCGCCAAGCTCTAGCCTCCCATGCAGGCGGCAAGCCAACAGCAGCGCCCCCCACGCGCCGCTGTGCGTCGCCGCTGGCGTCGTCTCCACCACCTGGTGTGCCTCCTCCACTCTCCCTGCCCTGCCCAGCAGGTCAACCAGCGCTGCCCAGTGCTCTGGGCCGGGCTGGATCCCGTGCTCTGCCGCCATGGCGGCGAAGCACCGGCACCCCTCTGCCACCTGCCCTGCATGCGCATACGCGGCCAGCAGCCCCATGAAGGTCACCCCGTTGGGGAGAATTCCCTCCACTGCCACCATCTCTTCAAACAGCCGCACCGCAGCCTCCAGCCGCCCATTGCTCCCACAGGCCAGGATCATGGTGCTGTAGGAGACCACGTCCCTCCTGCCCAGCCCCTGGAACAACTGAAATGCCCCGTCCACGTCCCCACACTTGGCGCGGAGGTCCGCCAGCGCGGTCCGCAGGTGATCGTCCAGCGGGATCCCGGCCGCGCCCAGGTGCGCCTCTGCCCATCGCCCGAGCCGTGCCTCCCCGAGCTGCGCACAGGCCGACACCACGCTCACCAACGTCTTCCCATCAGCCAAGACCTCTCCCCCTAAGTGGGTCTTCTGCATCTGCAGGAACAGCCGCAGCGCCTCCCCGGCGCGCCCATTCTGAGCGTAGCAAGCCAGCATGGCGTTCCATGCGGCGGCGTTTCGTGGCGGCGGCATCCCCTTGAACAGCTTCTCTGCGGCGCTTACGTCCCCAGCCCTCGCATACCCCCCGATCAAGGCCACATACGAGACAAAGCTTCGGTAAGGCATCTCATCGAACACCTTCCGAGCCAGGCGAAGCTCGCCGCGGGCAGCATAGCCGCTGATCAAGGCATTCCAGGACTCTGCGTTTCTGTCAGCAACGGGCATCTTCTCGAGCAGAGCTGCGGCGCCGGGCATGTCTCCTGACTTAGCGCACGCCGATATCATTGCGTTCCAGGAGACAGCGTCTCTGTGAGGCATTTCATCGAACAGGCGGCGGGCAGAGAGCAGATCGCCGGATCTGAGCAGCCCGGAGAGGAGCGCGTTGTGGGAGACTGCTGTTTGGCAGGAAGGGCTTTGTTGTAGGAGGTTGCGGGCCGCGGTGGGCGCGCCGTTGCGCGCGTAGAGGTCGACGAGCGCGGTGCGGAGATAAGGGTCGGCGGGGGCGAGGCCGAGCTTGGAGGCGTGGGCGTGGATAGCGGCGCCGACGCGCGGGTCTGGGAGGCGGGCGCAGGCTTTGACGGCGGCGGTGGCGGCGAAGGTGGCGCCGTCGGCGGGGAAGAAGCGCCGGTGGAGGGCGGCGTATAGGGCGAGCGCCTCTCTGAATTGCCTTCTCTCAACGGCACTGCACACTTCTCTCGACAGCGCTGCACTCTGCATCTGCCTCATCAGACAGCACCTTGCGGCTGTGGGATGTGAAGCACAACTGCTAGGTGGCTAACTTCACCTAATCTTTCTTTCACCAATGTAATCGTTTTACCTCAGAAGCTGACAATCCTTTTTTCCGTAATTCACTGATGATGGAAAGGATTACAAGGGTATGGATTACCCCATTCTTGCGCTGGTGTGAACGCTCAAAGGCCACGAGAACGAGAAGAACCTCGTTGGCTTGACTGTGATCAAGAGCTATACCGCCAGTGTTAGTGAAAAGAACGAAGCGTTCGTGTACCACAAGGTCAGTCAATCTCCGCATTACCATAAATTTGACTATATATCTGCTGTGGCCGTACTTTAAGAAAACAAGTCGTTTCATTTCTTATAAAATAAGAGTGTCAGTTACAGAAGTAAACCTGAATTTTAGTAGAACTCGTTTTTTGGAAAGAATTTAGTTGAACTCGTTGGTTTGAAGGAGTGTCAGCTACGATAATTCTTAGAATCCTGAATTTTAGTAGAAATCGGAATCGGAATCCGACAACTATTTCATCAGTGCCGTTTGCTGGAAGAGCGACAGCCCAACCATGTTTGCCGCCTGGACGTCCCTTCCCTCTCTCTCTCTCTATATATATATATACACACATATATATATCTCGCTATCTATCGAGCTATCTATCTACATGTATCTGTCTATCCACACCTCTTTCTCTCTCTCTCTCTCGTTATTTTTATGTATCACCTCTCAGCTTCGCTGGCTGTATCTCTCTATCTGTTCACTAATTTCATCTCTTGATCTGTATTTTTCTACCATTTCCTGCCGCTCTCTAGCTATCAATCTTCAATTCTTGCAACATTTCTCGTCTCTCATTTTCTGCGTTTTTATCTGAACCTCACCCTGTCCAATGTTTCACTCTGCTACATTTCTGATGTACAAAGCCAAGTATATTACCGGCTTATCGTAGAGGCCAATCATACGGCTGTTTTTCAGCATACCGCAATTTATAAATTACCAAATTTCGGCATGGATAATGGGGACATTCCATTATCTTTCAACGGGAGAAAGCTAGAATCACAATTAAATTACCAACGGCGTAAAAAAAGTCACGTTTTTGTATTCAATGACGTCAATATTAATATTATAAAACAATTCCATTTTATCTCTGTGACGTCATAACAGGGAAAAGCTAGAGTCAACATTTATCTCATTGACGATGCTTCTTTCGACAACAGGGACATGGTGGTCAACAACCGCCGTTCAATGTTGTCATTTTAATAAAGCACGAGTGAACATGCAAATTAAATTTTTTGTTTTTGATTTTACTCACTCTTCCAATACTTGTCGCAACGGTGCTGGTGACAATTAGAGAGGCCAGAGAGCCGTTGCTTTGCAGGCAAGTGCGGTGCGAACATGGCAACAACGGTCGAATGCGCCAGCTGGCGGGGGGTCCCACTCCGAGGCTATGCAACGGCTGGCGGGGGGTATCTCCAAAATATATTTATTTTGGAGATACCTCATACGACTCGTCCGAACTTCTTTGTCCTTCTCCTTCTCCTTCTCCTTCTCCTTCTCCTTCCCGTTTCGTTACGCGCTGTGGTCACGAACTCTAAGAGGAGGGCGGCGATAGCGCCGCCTGCAATTCCTTCTCTCTTCGGCACCGGCTCTTCTGTTGTCTGCTTCTCGTGGCACAGATGCTTCTTTCGCTCGCCGGTGAGGATTTTTGCGAACGATCGGGAGCTTGTCGATGGCAAATAGAGGAGGCCGACTTGGGGTTTTAATGGAGTTTGGCGAGCGATAGACGACAGTTTTCGAGACAAGAATGACTACCGATATAGATTTTGCAATGGTGTAAAAAAATCATTCTGCAAAGAACAAAAATAATATATTGATGGCAATCATATATTGAAGACGAAATAATATATTCAGCTAGAAAGCAGTCTAAAATGAAAGAAATGGAGAAAAATTACATTACAGGTACAATGATCATCATACATAATAATATTATACTCAGATAGAAAGAAGTCGAAATATGAAAGAAATGGAGAAAAATAACATAACAGGCACAACGATCATCATACATAATAAATATTATATTCAGCTGGAAAGAAGTCGAAAAATGAAAGAAATGGAGAAAAATAATATAACAGGTACAACGATCATCATACATAATAATAGTACAGTTAACAAAAACAATTAGAAAATAATAATAAAAAGTACAACAACTAATAATAATACAAAGAGGAAGAAGAAAAAACTACCAGACGAAAAGTAATACAAAAATAGAAAATGAAAAAATAGCGAACGAGAAGCAGGGCAATCAGAATAAGATGAATAAATTAGTAGATAACTACAAAATGGCTTATAAAAAATAGAACACAAAAATAACAAATATGAAGAAGTAGATGAAGATGGATAATGCCAATAAGATTAATAATACGAAGACTAGACAAAGATGGATAATGCCAAGAATAAGATTAAGAATAGTAAAAGAGAAGAAACATGATATATACAAAGAAGTGGCCAAAGATGGATAATGCCAAGAATTAGAAATGGTCGTGTGGTCCAGTCTAATTTTTTTGGCTGCTATGCAAATTATAAGAGTGCACGAAAGTGATAGTTCGATGACCGGTGAGAATTTCTGCAAAAAAATCACATCGCACATCGCACAAATTCGCACTAATGATTGCTATCAGAAAGGGAGGGGAAAGAGAGAGAGAGAGCCTGGGAGATAGGACCAAGCTGCGTAGTCAAGAGAGGGAGGGAAGAATGAGCGGGAGAAAGAGTAGCGAGAAAGAATGAAAAGAACGATAGAGAGAGGGAGGGAAACAGAGAAGAGTGATAGAGAGTTAGAAAGAGGATGAGAGAGAAGAGCAAGAGAGAGTGAGAGAGAGAAGAGCGCAAGAGAGAGATAGAAAAGAGATAGAGAGAGAGGGGAATGAGAGAGAGAGAGAAGAGCACGAGAGAGATAGAAGAGCGATAGAGAGAGAGGAGAGCGAGACAGAGAGATAGAAGAGCAATAGATAGAGAAATGGGGAGAGAAGAGCGCAAGAGAGAAAGAGGGAAGGAGAGAGAAGAGTGCCAGACAGAAAGAGAAGAGCGATAGAGAGGAATGAGAGAGAGAGAGAGAAGAGACCCAGAGAGAAAGACAAGCGCGATAGAGAGTGGCGAGAGAGAGAGAGAGAGAGAGAGAGAGAGAGAGAGAGAGAGAGAGAGAGAGAGAGAGAGAGAGAGAGAGAGAGAGAGAGAGAGAGAGAGAGAGAGAGGGAGAGAGCGCGTGTGAGAGAGAGAGAGAGAGAGAGAGAGAGAGAGAGAGAGAGAGAGAGAGAGAGAGAGAGAGAGAGAGAGAGAGAGAGAGAGAGAGAGAGAGAGAGAGAGAGAGAGAGAGAGAGAGAGAGAGAGAGAGAGAGAGAGGGGGAGAGAGAGGGAGGGAGAGGGAGGAGAGAGAGAGAGAGAGAGAGAGAGAGAGGGGGGAGAGAGAGAGAGAGAGAGAGAGAGAGAGAGAGAGAGAGAGAGAAAGAGAGAGGAGAGAGGGAGAGAGAGAGGGAGAGAGAGAGAGAGAGAGAGAGAGAGAGAGAGAGAGAGAGAGAGAGAGAGAGAGAGAGAGAGAGAGAGAGAGAGAGAGAGAGAGCATGAGAGAGAACGAGGGAGAGAGAAGAGCATGAGACAGAAAGAGGGAGACAGAGGAATGAGAGAGAGAGAAAAGAGCATGAGAGAGAACGAGAGAGAGAGAAGAGCATGAGACAGAAAGAGGGAGACAGAGGAATGAGAGAGAGAGAAGAGCATGAGAGAGAACGAGAGAGAGAGAAGAGCATGAGGGAGAGAGAGAGAGCCAGAGAGAGAGGGAGAGAGAGAGAGAGAAGAGTGCGAGAGAGAAAGAGGGAGAGAGAGCAGAGCGTGAGAGAGAAAGATGGAGAGAGTGGAACGAGAGGGGAGCAGAGCGCGAGAGAGAAAGAGGGAGAGAGAGGAATGAGAGAGAGAGAGAAGAGCACGAGAGAGAAAGAGGGAGAGAGAGGAACAAGCGCAACACAGGAAGAGGAAGATAGCCGCTGCCGTGTTTGAAGTTTTTACAAAAAAATCTCACATAATCGCACATTCGCATTTCACACACCCATGGTCGATGCACGATGCAAAGTGATAACATGATAAATGCATGTATGTTTCCATGTATTTTAGATTTTGTGGTATTATTAATTTAGAATGTGCGATTATGTTATCACTTGAGTTAACTAAATATTTATGCACTAGCTATAAATTCTAATTTTTGCATATTATGGTTATTTTCTACTAAACTCCTTGACTTCTTTGAAGTCAAGTAATTGTAGTACTAATGAGTATTTTATAGTTTCACGTGCAGAAATCTACAGGAATGAGAAGATGGTAATTCTTAAAGAGTTGTAGAATTTTTGAGAGTTAAGTGATTCTCAAAAAGGGCTTGAATGGAGCAAAAGGTGTTGTGGTCCTTCAAAAGAGATGTCTGAGGGAAATGGGCCACCACCTGGTATGCCCATTGGGCTCTGAAAAACCTTACAAAGAAAGAAGCTAACTATTACAAGGGGAAGCTCTCAACCAATGGAGAAAAAGAGGCAAAATGGCTCATTTCTCCATCATTTCTCCTCTTTCTGGACGTGCTCTAGCAAGTGGCTGGCCAGCAGGATCTAGGTTGTTCAACCTACTTAATGTAAGTTTATTGAAGTTTTCTCTTAATATCATCTCGTATTTGCATTGAAAAATGACTGATCTTGGCAAAGTATAAGGACACAGACGTGAGAGGATGCATTGAGGGCTCAGTAAATTTGCATTGAGGTTTTAGGTACCTAGATTTACATTTTCCCCATCATTATCCATCCATTTACCCTTAAAATCCATCATTTTCTCACTCTAAATACATTTTCCCTATTTTCCCTCTCTAGAATTGATTATTTATCTCTCTAGACCCTCAAACATATCCCTAGTTCATTCCCTCATAATTACATAAAAAATCATCTTCATTTACACCTTAAATTTCCATCTCAAACTCTCTCTACCCCTTTCTTCATTTACTCTCTCTATCTTCTCTTTTCAACCTTTTCTCTCTCTAAACCCATTTATTGATTTCTCTAAAATCCATTCCTGTCTCTCTGTTGATCCTAAATCATTTCCCCCCCTTGTTGGCGCCGATGTGTGCTGCCGTGCGGTGTCGTGCGGCGTGTGTGCAGCAGGGACACCCCTCTGCCTGTCGATCCACGTGCAGGCAGCGTGCGCGACCGCAAGGCACAGGGGAGCCCTGTCCAGGACTTGGCCAAATTGGCTAAGGCCTGACCATATTGGGTCAAGCCCAATAGAGCTTAGCCCATTTGGCTAAGGCCAGCCGTATACGGGCCAGACCAGGCCTGCCGGCCCATTCCGTCCGCCGCTGCCCCCGTCGGCGATCGCTGGAGCAGGTAAATCCTCTATTTTAAGCATTTAAAAATAGTAAAAATCAGAATAAATAGGAAACATTACTTTCTGCATGTCAAAATTCCAAACATATCAGGAAAAATCCCAAAAATTAATACAATCAATTTTTAGTGATTTAAACGTCTAAAAAAATTCTAAAAAATCTAACCCTCGTTTTTAATATTTCCAGTGGTTTTTGGTGTAAATTAAATTTCAGAAAATTCTAAAAATGTTTATTTTGATTTCTGTTGTTTACTAAAATTAGGAAAATTAGTGTAAAATATGTAGATTAACTAAAAATCCAGAAAAATCCCAGAAATTGTATTTTTAACTTTTATACTTATTTTCTTCATTCCAAGCTTGAGAAAAATTCTGAAATTAAATTTCTGCCTCTGTGTGGATCGACCCCTTACTTGCCCTATATTAATTATAGAATATTTAAGTGAATTTTTTATAAATATTGTTGGTTAAGTCTGAATTAAAATGATGGCATAAAACCCTTAAAGTTGGACTTACTCCAAAGTACTCTTGAAGTGTCCGATGTGCGGTCCAGAAAATCGAATCGGACCACACATCGCACTACTTCCGCACCGGTGGCACAAAAAGACCATCGCTACCAAGAATAAGATTAAGAATACTACAAGAGGATAAATAAGAAAACTACAAAGAAGTAGACGAAGATGGAAAATAACAAATACAAGGAAGTAGATGAAGATGAATAATGCCAAGAATACAAAAAGAGGAGAAACATGAAAAATACGAAGAATACTATTAAGAATACCAATCTGTGGTAGGCATATTACTTTTCCAAGGGGTAATAATTAGGCGATGGCTGTGTTGAAATTGTCACAATGTATTTGATCAATGTACGGTTCTGGTCCTTTCTACATGCATGGGTCTTTAGGTTTGTTGTGTGGTGGATCATAATATGTTACTTCTCTCTTCTTCATGGATGTTGGGAAGAAGCCCGTACCATGGATTAGATAATCTATAAAAGAAAGTGTGGGCTTTCTTGTGAGAGGAATTGTCTGTACTTATATCGCGAGGTTAGCGAATGATTATTTTTTATTTTAGATAAAAAAAATAATCATGCTTAATTTTCTTATGATTTTTTTAACATATTATTTTATGTTTTATTTTAAGAAAGCATGTCCTAGTGTTCTAATTCAATGAGGAATCTTGTTTTCATAAAAATATATTGCTTTGGCTGCAACTAATGTGCTAGTTTTATGCTTTATGTTTTCAGTGTTTGATGAGATCATATGCAAAAAGAGAAGTGGGAAGGGGGAGGGAGAAGGATGTGGGGAAAAAAAAAGCAGAAAAAAATTAAAAAACTAGCATGAAAAAAATGAGTAAGATGGAAAAGAGAAGGGTGAAGAAGAATAAGAGATGGCGGGAGGGAGGCGGAAGAGGGTGGAAAAAAATGAAGAAAAAAGGAAAAAGGATAAAAAGGTATGAAGTAAAAAAAGGAACGCAAAAAATAGAAGGGAGGAGATGATGATGATGATGATAATGATGATGATGTATAAGATGTGTAGGAGGGATGGGGAAGTTGGAGAGTGGTCGGGTTGGGGTTCCCCCAGCTCGGCCAAGGGATGAACCCATCACAGATTTCACTAAGCTTGATGCGGTCATTATATGATGGCTTGCATCGTCATAATTACAACATCTTTTATTTTTTTTATGGATCATGATTTTTTTATTCTCTCAACTTGATGAATGAGGTGTCATGTTCTAGGAGCAGTTGGAAAGACGCCCATGCCATATATTGGATAATCGATAAAAGAGAGCCCAATTATCCTGGAAGATGAATCGTTTGAATTTATGTGGCTAGGTTATTCGATGATTTTTTCTGTTTGAATAGTTAGACAACCATGTCTTAAATCAACCTTATTGACGCAAGGAATAATATCATTCATGAATTCATATGGATCATTTTAGTGAACTCTTTCCCCAAGGACCACCAACTATATTTCTATAATATTTTCACACTGATGGCTACAAGATGAGACAATGCTATTCTATTTGGATATTTTGATGTCCTTTTCAAGTATTCATTGAATAGAAATATCTAGAAAAAAATTATGATCTCAACATAATTCAGTTTGGCTATGCATGTATTCATATACTTTTATAAGTAATATATTAAAACAATGAATATCTAATGAGATTATCAGTAATGTATTCAGTTTGGCTAAGCATCACACATGCATTATCAGTAATATATTAAAACAATGAATATCTAATGAGATTTGGAATGTGGAATTGTCTTGTTAGCTACACCCACACACACACACCCACCCACACACACACGCGCGCGCGTGCGCATGCACACACAAACATACACACATACACACACACACACATACACACACAGACACACATACACACACAGACACACATACACACATATGACATCCTCTGATGGTTCATATTGTTATTTCCATTTTCGTTAGAAAATTTGGGAGGTCAGACCCTGCACCACTCCGTCAACCAGCCCATCCTTCAGTTTTGAAATCCTTTTAGATTAGTAATCCACAAGTCCTCTAGAATGTCATAAATCACATGAAGGTTTTTACGGTGGTGCCCCTCTAGTTTGGCACGCGTGACATTAATAGTTTCACATACTACCTCAAGCTTACTATTTGCAAAATGTGATCTAGATGCTTTTCCGGTCATCTTTAGAGCTGTTGTGGGGCATGAGTGTTCTTTCACTTCATGCAAAAACTCTCTCCAACATTGCAGTGGTTTACACCCAGTATCCATCATGGCTTGTGATCGTACGATAGTTAGTGCCTTGGTAGTTCTACCATCTCACCCTCAAGGGTCTGCGACCATCAAACGTACCTATTTATGCTGTACATGAAGCTGTTCTCTTTATATTCATTATGTGCACCCATGGAAGGGGAAGACAATAGCACTTGGCACCAGCTAAAGTCCCTTCTAGATGCCTTCCTCAAGGTGGTCTTGAGCTACTACTCTACGCGGATGTCCACCATGTTGCACAAATATGGATTCTCCTCCATTTCTAAGTAGAAGTTCAACACCAACTCTACCTCTGTTCATTCTCGTCTACATGTGGGTTATATTTCTCCTCTATAGTAGCTTATTCTTTATTGGCTTGGGATCTCAATGTCATGTAGTTGTCACCTAGAACCTCCATCCTCTCTTTGACAAATTATTATTTGGCTTTGCTTCACATGCCTTCCCTCAGGTTCTCCATATAGGTTCATGTCCAAAGAAATCACTAATGAGAAATGCCAACTCTCATTAACCTAGCTCTAAAATGAAATTTTAATGGAACTAAGCTTGCATGTGCCAACTTTCAAGTTTAGTACTGAATTATCCTTGCTGTTTTGCTCAAATTCTAGTAGTCTTCATCAATGTAGTATATTGCCATTTGAGTACAAAGGAGAAGTAGAAGAGTAAGCCAATGTTAATGAAAACTATGTAGTAAATTTTCAAGAGCATTTACATAGGCTGTCATGCGTGGCTACGTGCTGATACAACCTTGTTACTGGCCCTTGACCTAACATAAGATTTGTCAAAAGGCACCTACTGATAAACCAAAAAATAGGGAAGAATTATGCAATTTTATTATCCCTTATCGTTGTTGATGTTAGCTTATACAATAAAATTCACCTTAACTTAAAATGTATAATGATAAGTATAGGTATCGACCAAGGGAAGCTAGTAAGGAATTCAATTACTGATCTGCTTGAATAATTTGACCCCAATAGAATTAATTTAATATTCAGTGAAGATCAAATTACCGTAATTAGATTAAGAATTTAGAAAGGGGGGTAGAAGAGCTGGGAAGAATAGAAAAATTAGGGATCTCTAAATTGACTTCTTCGATCCAAGAAAAAGGATCAAAGGGTAAATTAGAGGGGTTAAGGAGGAGATTTGATTTTGGTTGTTTTGGGGGAGTTGGGTATCCAAATTCACTAACTACTATCTCATATACACAATCCAATATATCTTAAAAATTAAAAAAAATTTAGAATTTTTTTCTTAATGTGCAAGTGGAATAGCTAGATAAATTTCATACTCTCCTCTCAATCCTAGTAAGGGCTCGTACATGCCGCTCAAGCCAAGCAATTTGTAAATTCATACTAAGATCAAGAAGAAAAAATCACAATTTTCACTAACAAACAATCCGAATTACACTAAAATTCAAATACAATGAAGTAAAAATACCAAATTCAGATGATCCAGGCTGATTCTCCTCTCTGTCTTGCAGCTGTGAAAGAGCCCCTTCCAGAATGACCTCAACTCAAAATTCTGCTTCTATACTTAGGTTACATGGTTAAAATTACCATTTTATCCCTAATCAGTAATTAATTTTTATCCATCAATGTAGGCTTGATCTAATGACCAAACTGTACAGATAGAAAGAGGAGGTTGAGATGAGAATCCATAAAAATTTGACCTCAATCCGACTTTAGTATCAAAAGTTGTTAATAAATGAAAATTGGCTTTTCGATCAATTTTCATTTATTTAATTTAATTTTTTTAATACACACAATCGCATGTCAATCACTGATTGGCTGGTGCATTTTAAAATACTTTTTGCATTTTAAAATACTTGAACATAAAATAGTAATAAAAAATGCAAAAATACATATTAAATGCACTTGTGCATTTTTGAATAGTACTAGCCACTCAAATTTGGCCATGTCACCTCCTGTGCATTCTCTTTGTATGCGCACCACGAGTGGTGAACTTATCCCCCAGAGGATGATTTTTTGTTGAACGCATTAAAGCCATCAGATTCCTTTCTGAAGGTCGAGATGATGCCACATATCACTGGTACCTCACTTTCCCACAATTTTGCAGAAAAGTTGATGGAGAGCGCTCGCCCGAGATCGCCGCCGCGTCTTCGAAGCCATCGTCATCGTCTTCATCGACTCCAGCTGGCTCGCATCCTGCCTGACTGGCACGCCAAGGTGTGAGCGAAGGGACCTGGGTTCAAGCACCTCGGGTGAAGAGCACGTCCGTACCTTCCTGTGTTTTGATTTCATCTTTCTTTCAGTGTTTTTGTCTTCATCATCACCGTCGGTTTGTCATTTGAGTCATTCTTGCTTTTAATGTTGTTCTAAGGAGGGTCCTTGTGTTAAATGATACTCCAAGTTGGACCCTTCTTAATGGGCCAATGGACCCTCGTGTAAGGGCCCATCATGGCCCTATATAAGGCCATGATGGGCACTACCACGTTTCCGTTCTGGTATTGTGGAAGTTATTTGTCAGTTATCAGATCTCGCCGTGAGAAGAAGAGAGGGAAGAAGAGAGGGAGGAGGGAGGAAGGAGAAGGGAGAAGAGGAGAACAGAAGGGGAAGAAGATAGGGGTGGAAACCCCGTCGTCTTCCACTGGTTCGCAACCTGTGTGTAAGCACCATCCATTCTCTTCATGGATCAGTTATAGTGTCAATACCTACAGGTGCCACAGCGGGCATCCTGGTGGGCATCTGGTGGGTGCGAACTAGTGGCACCTGGTCATGCAAAATTGCTTGCTCGCAGAATCTGCATGCGATCTTTGACCGGATCCGCTACCGCCCCTCGTGCAACTGTGGTGATCAGCATACTTCGTTGGCTTCTTCTACTTAAAATGCGGTGATCAACGCGGCGACGGACCTGACCTTCCCATTGGGCTCTCAAAAGTCTTACAAAGAAGAATCTGAAGATCACAAGGGGAAGCTGCCAACCCATGGAGAAAAAGAGGCAAAACTAGCAAGAAAAGATAATAAAAATGCCCAAAGGGGTCTTTTAGGAATTCTTCCTATGTATAAATATTTTTTTTTCTCTCTCATTTTTCCTCATTCTGGATGTGCTGTAGCAAGTGGCTGACCAGCAGGACAAGGCATTTTTCAAAATCTAGGTTGTTCAACCTGCTTGATGTAAGTTGATTGAAGTTTTCTCTTAATCTCGCTCTTGTTTGCATTGAAAATGCCGGATCCTGGCAAACTATAAGGATCCAGACTTGAGGGCTCATTAAGCTTGCATTGAGATTTTAGGAACTTATATTTCTATTTTCCCATCATTATCTATCCATTTCCCCTTTAAGACCATTATTTTCTCACTCTAAACACTTGTTTTCCTTTTTCTCTCTCTATAATGATTCTTTCTCCCTCTAGAAATTCAGCCATATCCCTAGTTTATTCCCTAAAAAAATCATGGAAAGCTCCTTCATTTCAACTTAAAATTCCATCTCAAACATTCTTTACCCCCTTCTTAGTTTTCTCTCTTTATCTCTTCATTTTGACATTTTCTCTCTCTAGATCAGTTTCTTTATCTCTCTAAAATATATCCCTATCTCTCTCTTGATCCTTCATCATTTTTCATTTAAAATTTTTAAAAAATTAAACAGGAGTTTTATCATTTAAGCTAAAAAATTTGGATTTTTTATTCTTGCCGCCGCTGTCGTGCGACGCATGTGAGGCAGGAACACTCTTCCACCCGCCGGTCCATGTGCCGGCAGCGTGTGCACACTGGGGAAAAGGGCCCACTGTTCAGGACAGCCAAATCGGCAAAGTCCTGACGTAAGTGGGCTGATCCCTAGTGGGCTGACCCACTAGGCTGCCATACCCGGCTAGAGTAGGCCCCGGCTAGAGTGGGCCTCTGTGACACTAAAGGCCCAAACAGCTGCTCCCTCGCTGCCACCGATGGTGATTGCTGGAAAAGGTAATATTTATATTTTTGCATTTAAAAATTTCAGAAAATCAGGAAAAAATATTTTTTTGAATTTAAAAATTACAAATAAATCAGGAAAAATCCCTAAAATTAATGTGATTCTAAGAAATCTCTTACTCTTGTTTGTATTATTTCGAGTGGTTTTAATTGTCAATTTAATTTCACAAAATTCTAAAAATATTTAATTTTGATTTCTAGTGTTAAGTAAAATTAGGAAAATTAGTATTAAATATTCTTTAGTGTTTTTCCTTGTATTTCTGCTTCAATTTCAATCATATAAACTTGTATAAATAACTTAAAATTCTGTAAAATCCCAGAAATTATATCTCTAATCGTTAAAATTATTTTCTTCATTTCCAGCTTCAAAAAAGTTCTTAAATTAAATTTATGCCTCTCTATGGATCAACCCCTTACTCTATATAATAGAGTATATAAGTGGAAAAGTTTCTCAAAAAGTTTTTCTTAGGTCTGAATTAAAACAACGCCATTAAAACCCTAAATTTGGACTTATCAACTGGCGTTGTTGCCGGGGAGGCAAGGCAAATTTGATTTCTGAATTTTTTTAGGTTTAGAATTTCTACTTATTTTACTTTCTATATGCTTGCGTGATATTATTGATAGGGGGAAGGGAGAGGAGAACTACATGATCTCTGAAATTTTCTTTTTATATACTTTCTGTAATTATTTTCATTTTTTCTGCAATTGGAGCCGTGGACCTGACTCAAAAACTATTCTAACAACTAGAGGTAGATGCATCAATCTCCACTTTAAAGGCACTCATTTTTGCTAGCCAAACAGTGGTATCTAACTGGGGGACTACATATGGGATCTGACAGTCTTGGAAGACCTCCAAAAGGTCACTAACACATTCAACATTAAACCTAGGTGATGTAACACGATGTGACGGGATCAACAACGATGGCCAGTAGAATTGGTATTCTACGGCAGGATGGTCTTGTCGCGACCGAAGTGGCCGCTACGACCTCCGGCGTGACATTCCAAAGTGAAGACGTCACGCAAGGACGTTGCGAGGCACGCATAATCAGTTCTGGTAGAACAAGTAGTCATCGGTGATGACATAGTCTCGATAATCGCGGGATGGACCTCTTCGAACTCCTGCGATGATCGGCTCGAAGTTGGGGCGGCTGTTGTATCCTTCCCGGATGGTCTTGAGTCCGAGGATCTTCACCCTCATAATAATGAGCACGTGGGCTCTCCGACTAAGTGCATCGGCGACGATGTTATCTTTGCCCTTCTTGTCCTTGATGACAAAGGAGTAGTCCTGTAAATACTCGACCCATCTCGCGTGTCGGTCGCTCAACTTCTGCTTAGAGTGCAGGTACTTGAGCGCCTCGTGGTCTGAGAAGAGTACGAGCTCCATGGAGAGGAGGTAGTGTTGCCAATGTCTCAGCGCTTGGACGACTGGGTAGAACTCTTCGTCTTATGTGGAGTAGCGAAGCTTGGTGTCGTTCAGCTTCTCGCTAAAGAACTCGACAGGTGGCCTTCCTGGCTGAGGACGCCACCGATCCCGATGGCCGAGATGTCACAAGTAACCTCAAACACCTTCTTGAAGTCCGGTAGGCGGAGGACGAGCGCCTGGATCATCATGAGCTTTACGTGCTAGAAAGCTTGCTCGACCACCTGCATCCAAGTGAACGCCTCCACCTTGAGGCAGTCGGTGATGGGAGCCATGACAAAACTGAAGTTCTGTACAAATCGGCATTAGAAAGTCGTGAGACCGATGAAGCTCCGAACGTCGTGGAGGCTGGATGGCGATGGCCACAACATGATGGTCCGAACCTTTTCTGGGTCCACGGCAACGCCCTGGGCGGACACGATAAACCCCAGGAAAGCAACTTCTGAAGTGAGGAAGCTACACTTCTTAGGGTGTGCGTATAGTTGTTCGCACCGAAGAACGGTGCAAACCTGGCGAAGGTGGTCGAGGTGCTCCTCTCCCTCACAACTGTATATGAGGATGTCGTCGAAATAGACGACAACAAACCTCTCGATAAATGCGCGCAGTACCTCATTCATGAGTTGCTGAAAGGTACTAGGTGCATTGGAGAGGCCGAACGACATGACTCTCCACTCGTATAACCCATCCTTTATCTTAAAGGCGGTCTTCCATTCGTCCCCGGGACGAATCCAAACTTGATGGCAGCCACTTCAAAGATCGATCTTTGAGAAGATAGTGGCGCTGGCCATCATGTCAAAGAGGTCTTGGACGCAAGGAATGGGAAAACGGTATCTGACCGTTATCTTGTTGATGGCATGGCTGTCGCAGCACATGCGCCACATGTCATCCTTCTTCGGGGCTAGGAGAGCGGGCACCGCGCAAGGTCTGAGGCTCTCCTAGATTTTGCCCTTCTCAAGAATCTCGCAGACCTGACGTAGTAGCTCCTCATATTCATGTGGCTCCATCTGATAGTGGGGAAGTACGGTAATGACGCACCGGGCACGAGATCAATCGCGTGCTGGATGTTACGCATCGGCGGTAGTTTGCCAGGTAACTCCTCGGTAAAGACATCACCAAACTCTGATACAAGGGTCTCAACCTTGGGTGGTTGACGCTCTACGGGTGGGCCGGTAGGGATTTTCGAGAGTGACAGCGAGGCACAATGGCGTGTTGTCGCCCTCGCGACCCATGTCTTGGATGAACAAGGGGCCTCGGACAACCATTAGGCCTACGGGCTTGGTTGTGACTGGCTTGTTCATCGATTTTGTGGTGTACGGGTGCCAAGTGACCCGTCGTCCCTGGTATAAGAATGACACGTGTTCATCCTTCCGACTAGAGTGACATCGTGGTCATATAGCCAGGGACGACCTAAGATGATGCTTCCCACTCTCATGGGAAGTACGTTGCATAGGACAATCTCATCGTAGGCGCTCACCTTCAACGGTACGTGGCACTGACTCTTCACCGGAAGCGATGAAGTGTCAATCCACGATACGTCGTAGGGAGTCGGATGGGGAATAGTGGTCAGCCCAAGTCGGATAACCATTGTATCGGATATGGCATTGATGCAACTCCCACTGTCTACGATCACTTTACACACCTTGTCATTGATTTTGACGTAGATGTAAAAGATCGAGGTGCGGAGCGACATGGCTACCATAGGATCTGGTCTGGCCCCTACTGGAGCCGACCGAGCGGGTGGGGCGGCCCGTGGTAGTGGACGTGCTCTACTAGTGCTGGGCTAGTCAACAGCTATGTTGGCCAGCGGGCGGCCGGCAGCCCTTGGCGTCATGGGCATACTCGCACGTGGTACCGTGATTTGTATGTCCCCGACCTGTCCATCAGGTTCCTCGTACTCGAGGGCGAATTCCTCATCCCCGTGATAGTGATCCTCGTGTGGGAGCTCCATGTCATCCAATTGGCCAAGGTCGACGTCTCCCGCATCGATCAACAGTGCCGATGATGGGCATTGGTTCGCTCGGTGCCCTCTTCCGTAGCACTTGAAGCACGTCACGTGTGCTTGGTTGACGGTGATGCTGCGGGCCGAGGTGTCATTCGTGACGGCCCGAGCTAGTGGGGTTGACACCACAGATGTGGGGGGGGCGGTTCCTTGCCCCCCCAGTGGTCTAGGTAACCCGTATGGTCACGGCGGGGTGGTCTGAGTAGGAGTGGGCCAAACTGGTGGAGTTGGGGGCGCGGTGTTCGCGCTAGGTGCAGCGGTCTCGTCGCAGGGATGCTCCATATGCTCAACCAGATGACACGCCTTGTCAACTTAAGCCGGGTTGCATTTGAGGACCTCGTTGCATAGGGCCGGACTGAGTCTGTGGGCGAACAATCCGATAATGATTCGTGGGTCCTCCACGAATCGGCATCGCATTCGAGATTCCTCGAAGGTTTCGATGTATTTCGTCATAGTGAGCCGACCTTGCATAAGGTCAAGCCACAAGAGGAACAATGACATCTGATACTGTCGAGGAACGTATTTGCTCCGCAGCCTCTACGCCATATCAACCCAAGATGTGATAGGTCACCCTCGTCGCTCGGCGGTGACGCGCTTGTTCGCCTAGAAGATCTTGGCCTGTCCGCCAAGTCTCATCTCCGCATACTTGATGAGTAGGTCTTCGTCCATGCGATACCACCGAAAATAGGAGTTCATGTTCGACTCCCAATTGATGAACTCCTTGGGTTTCCTCGACCCCTCGAAGACGGCAACGCTGGCATGCACGCTCCTCTGGATGCGAGTGCGGTGCTCCTCTCATCTCCGCTCTTCGTCATCTGAGTGCCGTTCGGGCACCGAGTAGACCTCATGATGCGGGTCGATGTGTCGGCGAGGCGGGGTTGGCTCGTGGTCGCAGTCGTCCTAGTGGTAGGGGCGACCCTTGCGAGGCGCTGCGCGGCCGTCGGGCATCACACGTGCCGGGTACCGAGAAGCCTCGTCGACTTCTTTGTACAGGCGGTGATGAGGCTAGACGTGGTCATCACGGTGAGCCAGTGGGTCTGCTACATGCCTGCGATCGTGGGGCTGGACCAGGTTGTCACGGCGGGCCGGTGGTCGGCATCATACTCGTGATCGTGTCATCGGGTGTAGTGGTCTGGTCAGGCGGGTCGGTCAGCCATGGTGACTCCAATCATGGAGCACATGAAGATGGAAAAGGTTTTGTGGGGGTGATGAAGTTGCAAGGAGTTCAGAAGAATTAAAGAGCATGTTGTGTTATGCTCTTGTTTTTAGCATTTACGAATTTTGAAAAACTCTTTTAAGTTTATTTTGATGCATTAGTTTCGTAGAGTTGGCTTGATCTTTTTGCAAGAAGATTGTCTTAGCGCAGTCTATGGTGAGAAGCTATCAGATGGAATAAACAAGTGTAAAACTTATGAGCTAGGGTTTTATGCCATGGTGAAAGCATTGTAGACATGGAAGCAGTACTTGATCCAACGTGAATTTATCTTATTCACAGATATCTAGGCGTTGAAATGTTGAATTGCCAGACTATATTCAAATGCATGCAGGCAGGATTCATTTTCTTTCATCCATAAGTTTACATTTGTTATGTAGAAAAGTATGGACTATTCATTCAACTTGTCGATGATTTAAGAAGAAAGACTGCTTGTTTGGTGATTCTTTGTACCAAAGTGTTTGGCTTTTAGTATCTCACGTATCGATATGCAAATGATGAAGATTTTGTTGTTAGATTGAGGACCTGTAAAGAGGGAAAGACAAAGAACGGTTTTTATTTCTAGGATGATTTCTTATTCTGTGGAGATTCATTGTGCACCACACACACTTTATTGGGGGATAAATTAATGGGGGAAATCCATTTGGGTGGACTTGATAGATATTTTGGATACAAAAATACCCTCCAGTTGTTTGAGGGCTAATTCTATTAACTACAAATGAAGAAAGATGTTGAGAACTTTGTTCATCAATATTTTCCCAAGCAGCAAGGGACAAGCTCTAAAATATGTCCATAAACTGCTCTACCTATTCTAGAAGATCTGACCCAACATATACTGATGGACATTATGTTGAGTCTACCCTATACACAATGAGGTGCAGACCTGTTTTTGTTGTTGTTGAAAGGTTTTTGAATATGACAATTTTCATACTGTGCAAGAATAAAAATGATGTAGTTCAAATTACAAATATATTCTTCAAAGAGATTGTATGCCTCCAGGATGTGTTGAACACAATTGTTTCTCACTATGACTCCAAGCTTCTCTCTCACTTTTGGGTACAATATGGCAAAAATTAAATAATATCTTAAAATTTTGCTCCACTTTGATGTGATTTCTTACTGGTAATAAAAGGTAACTATGAGATCTATGTGGGCACCACCTGAGTTAGCTTTTAACTTTACAATGAATCTTTCAACCAATGAATCTCTATTCCCTTCAATGTTACACATCCTCAATGAGGTATGAGCTATAAAGGTAATATGATTACAAAATATGTTGACATAATATGTTTGGAAACATATCTGACCTATAAGCCAATCCCACATTCCACATATAATTTAATATTCATTTATATAATATAGACACTATAATGTAACCGTGAGCTTATAATTGAATTCCTTGAATTCATGCATTGGCTAAATGAATTATGATGAGATCATAATATTATAATCAATAGTACTCAGGTATTTCTATCTGAATGATATTCAAGATTAACATTAAAAAATCTAGACAGAACATCAGTGTCTAGTCGCTATCATAGGATGAGTATAATCGAGCACATAGTCATCATTGCTGAGGCACAAAGGATAGATGATATTTGCTATTTCGAGAAAGCGTTCGTTATATGGATTTGTATGAATCCATGAATGGTATTATACTTGATCTCATTCAGGTTGATTCTTGTCAGAGTTCTGTAAGTGGCCATGAGACCTAAAACATAAAATATACCTTTTGGATGGATAGTTTTGTTTTCACTATGACCTAGAAGTATCTAACCAATCAATTCGTTGATTGCCTATCACAAACTTATTATAAACTTGTTTTGTTAGTAAAATAGAACAAACCTTTCTAGGCAGCCATTTTCTACTTCAGTACATGTCTTGTTTATTACCTTTGGAATAAGAGTCAAAACATTACTAGAGCTCTTTTGACATTCCGTTGTATCATTTAAGACACAAGGTGTAGTTTAGAAGCAGACAGGTCGATGACTTAAACAATTGATTGGGTCAGCATGATTCTTGATTTATTATTTTATGGGTTTATATAGTTAGCTAATGAGCTCAGCCAATAAATGTTGTTGTGACATTGAATTTATTATTTATATTCATACATGGGCATTATTTTAACTACAGAGTATTTCGGAACATTACAGAGTATTTCTGAACATTGGTGGATATAATCTAAGTTTGAGGTATTTTATGAATTATTATCCAGAAAGGGAATTTTATGAATTATTTCAGATACTATTATGAAAATTCCTCATAGGATTTACAGCAATAAGTGCACCTTCATTTAATACACATGAGAGTCATTTTGACCTCTACTTTCTTCTCTAACTTTGAGTGATTCTAGATGAGGAGGAAATCATATTTTGGATATCATCTTGGATGAAAGAAGACCAGATCCAGAAATCTAAATATTGCATGCACATATCTACTGGTCATATATTTAAACCCTTTGAAGATTCTTATAAAAAAAACCAAGATATTGCAAATTTGATCTGTGTGAAGTTGAAAATCATGAGCGCGATGGTGTCTTAAGTCTTGGAGAATAACAATAGGATGAATCATGTGTGGTAGCAATGATGATTATTTTAACTATCATCCAAATGGTAAATATGACTTTAAATAAGAGTAATACATCATTGAGATAGCTAGACACAATTTCAAGCAAGAAATGTTTTAGGTGGTGACAAGTATACAAACGTTTTTAAAATATATGATAAAATTAAGGATAGGAAATGTTACAAATGTTGTGAATATCACAGTCAGAGCCAATGAAACTCAAACTCCACTTAAGAGAAGCTATCTATAGAAGATTAATATTGTACTTAAAACATAATAAATAACTCCCTAAGAATCATAGTAACAACTTTACCAAATATTTCAGTACTAAATTGATTTTTTCTATGTCGTTAATCAAAGGAATATATTAATTAGATATTTTTTAAAATATTTTTAATTCAATGATGTTTTATCAATATCTCCAATTTGATATTTCTCTGAAGAAAAATAATGACCGTGTAAATAAGTCCTATCTTTTGATGAGCTTGATATAATAACTTCAAAGTATTACCCTTAATTTCATAAGTATGTCTACCTATTTTCATATGATTTTGATTCATATGCAACTCATACCCACTTCATGAGTTAAGCACCCATGTCACCTATTTCAAGAATTGAGAATGAGCAAATAAAATATCCCAGCTGATACATAGTGGTTTATGAAGCCTTATCCCACCTAGGGAAATATGGCTTTTCAGTTCATTAATTTTTCTAATCAATTCTTTAGATTCAGTTGATTGTACTTTATGAAGTAAAAATCAGAAGCTGTTGAGAAGTTGAAACTCCATAAAAGAAGTATAGAAGCAAATCATAGAGGGTATTTAAACCTTTTGATCAAGTCAAGAAGGATAAATTTGAGTGTAAGGTTTACATAGTTAGTCAAGGATAAAAGATTTCTCAAATCAGCTGACCCCGCATATACACCTTTGAAAAATGGTTCATGAATAAGGCGGACTTAAACCTTGCTGGATGTGGTGATTCACAATGAGCTACTTAATATTTTCAGTGTTCCTTTAGACATATGTACTTATTCTAGTTTCAAACCTACTGAAATTCTTAATTTGTAAAACCATGTAGTTCCAATAAAAATGATCAATGGGAAAGGACTGAAACCCAAATTTAAATATGTTTAACTTTAGGGAGTCTATCCCAGTTCTAGAGGCTGACTCAGATAAGTTTGAGTATATGAATCTGTTGTGCGTAGTTTATGAAAATCCAAAAGTGAAGTTTAGGAGCAAGTTGGATCTTTTGAGCTAAAAAATAAGATGGGACAACAGTAGCTTCGTACATAACCAGTGTCAAAACAATCTTAGTTTTAAAATGTATTTTTTCCCTATTTATTTTGTGTTTTGAAGCAATAAAAATTTTTGGAGATATCCAGGATCCAGAGATTTCCTAAACCACTGAGGAGATCAAGAAACTCTTTCTACAGAAGAAATACAATTTTTATTGTCCACCATATATAATAAATAGATTTGTTTCAAATAAATATTTAGTTTAGAAAAATTAAGATCGCCATTAAATTTTGTAAGCAAAATTTACAAATTTATTATTATTAGTAGATGATAAGTCAAAATTTAGGGGTTTTATGTCATTGTTTTTATGCAGACTTAACCAACAATATTTATGAAAATTTCCACTTACATACTCTATAACTAATGCAGGGTAAGTAAGGGAAAGATTCACAGAGAAACATAAATTTAATTTCACTATTTTTTCAAGCTTGGAATGAATAAAATGAGTTTAAAATGGGAAATACAATTTCTGGGATTTTTCTGCATTTTTAGTTAACTTATATAATTTTATATGAATTAAATTAAAAAAGAAATACAAATAAAAACACTAAAAATATTTTTCACTAATTTTCCGAAATTTAAATAACACCAGAAATCAAAAATACTTTTTAAAAGAATTTTATGGAATTTAATTTACACCAAAAACCAATGGAAATATTAAAAAAAGAGTTAGAGATATTTTTAGAATTTTTTGATTATATTAATTTTAGGGATTTTTCTTATTTTCAGAATTTGTAAATGCAGAAAATAGTGTTTCCTAGTTTTTTTGATTTTTCCTATTTTTTCTATTTTTTAATTATTTTTAAATGCAGAAAATGAGGAAAATACGTGCTCTAGCCATCGCCGGTGGCAGCCATTGAGTGGTTTTTTTTATGATTTTTATTACTACTATTTTGGTTTCTTTTTAAAGGTCCAGTTTGACCCGTTGGGACCCCTAGTGGATTTAGCTGATTTTTGGCTATGTCCTTAGAGAGGTTGGGCCCCTCTGTCCCCTGGGCGCACGGGCATTTCCTTGCAGCTCACACCAGTGCACACAAGCAGCGTCAATGATGGAGGACCATCCAGAAGATCGAGCCCAAGCTCGTCACCAAGTGCGTTGCAGAGCACAAGCCGACATGACAAACCCAAACTTCTGATATCATGTTTGACGACAGCTGCCTATCGTTGTTTATTTCATGCAAGACCCATTGTACCCGCCTCCCATGTCTGTTTTGTTTTTGTACGTTTGATTTGTTTTGTTTATGTTCAATCGTTATGGGAGAGTCCTTGTTTGGACATCTCCCCTAATGAGGTCCATTATGGTAGAGGTTGAAGGAGTTCGCAACAGCAATCCCCCCCTCAAACCATATAAGGGGATGGGGTTTATTGTATGCTACTTGGAGATTTTGTCGAAGAAAAAAAAACCTTTGTGTTGCACCAGTAGAGTCCCCGCGTTCTTCTCCCCCCCACCCCCTCTCGTGGAGGGAAATCGCTCGTCTCTGTAGGTTAAATCGGCAGGGAGAGGATCATCGTCTGCTGTTGCCATCGACCTGCCCACAACGTTGTTGGTGCCCCTACAGAACTGCACACAACATGGCACCATCGGCGGTGCATTATTGCACAACGTTCTCAGTGCAACCAGATTTCTCGGCGTCTCGGCCTCGTCTGTTCTGTGCTGCAAGCGCCTTCACCCCTTACCTTGGCGCATTCGGCTGCCGTCCCGGTGAATTATTGGCTCACCCTGCCGTCCAGAGGACCCCCTATCGCGCGGTCTCCTTCAACCTCTACCGTAGCGCCCAGTAACGTCCCTCTAAGGCTTCCCGAGGCAGTGACCCATCTTCCGTGGTCCTCTTGCTGCGAATTTGTGATCCCAACCGCGACATCGCATGGTCTGCACTTGCACCACGGTGGTTTCTTCGTTTGCCGCCAGGGCCCCTCCCAACTTCTGCCGCAACATCTGCCCTAACAAGCCCCTCTTGTCTCATCCATCCGACTGCGTGCAGCAACTAGTCGCGCTGTCTACAGTCTACACCTACTGTCCTGTGGCCTCCAGGCACGTCGTAGGCCCTGCGCGCAACCGCCCCTGCACTACCCATCGCCGTAGTTGTCCAGCGCGCCAATCCAAAGCGGCCACACGCGCCGCCTCTACAGTGCCCTTAGCGACCACCACTCTGCTCCCACGCCTAGCCCTCACTGTGATCTCTATCACCAGTGCGCACTGTTCCAGCCGTGGTGCCCGCTCAATCCTCCACCTCCACTTGAGGCACCCTTCAAGTCACATCCCTCTACCCTCTTTTACCGTATTATTACGTTCTTTAGTGCTGTCCTCATCTGTTCCTCTACCGAAGGTTTACATGTCACAGGACTAGCCACCAACTTCGAGTTAGGGATTTATTCTGTGGTGTCGGATCTGCATCGCTCTCGGCGACAGTTGGGACGCCCTTGGACAGCGATTGTGCCCCGTTTCGTCGACCTTCGAGTGATCATCCAGGTCATTGGGAGCTTCGCCATGCCTCGACCCTTCGTGTCAGTTACCTGGACCCACCATCCTGGTCCAGTGGTTTTTTCATAGTACTTCTCATTGGTTTTAAAACTTACCCATCATTTATCCTCATCGCATCATGTATCTTTGATCTCTTCTTGTGTTGTAACACAAGCCGCTTGATCTCGGCACGTTGTGTTACATCATGCGATGGGAAAGAAGGCCTTCTGGATGTGAAAAAAAATGTTTTTTTTTGGATTTGAAGAGGGAAAAGGGGAGATATGATGGAAGTTCTAGAGAGAGATAAGAACAAGTCTAGAGAGAGAAAGTCAAAAATGAGGGATAGAGAAAGATAATGACGAGAGGGTGTAGAAGGAGTTAGAGATGGAATTTAAAGGTGTAAATGAAGGAGATTTTTATTAAATTTTGAGGGGATGAACTAGGGATATGGATGAATGTCTAGAGAGGGAAAGAGATGATTCTAGAGAGAGAAAGTTGGGAAATTCAGTGTTTAGAAAAGTGACGCATTGTAAGGGTAGATGGATGGACAATGAGGGGAAAATGTAAAATCTAGGTTCCCAAAAACTCAATGCAAGTCTGATGAGCCTTCAATGCCTTGTCTCTAGTCTGGATCCTTATATTTTTCCTGCTGGCCAGCCACTTGCTAGAGCATGTCCAAAATGAGGGGAAATGAGGGAGAAAAGAGTATTTACATGTTGGAAGAATTACTAAAATACCCCTTTGGATATTTTCTATTTTCTTTTCTTGCTATTTTTGCGTCTTTTTCTCCATGGGTTGAGAGCTTCCCTTTTAATCTTCAAGTTCTTTATTTGGAAGGCTTTTGGGAGCCCAATGGGCAGGTCAAGTAGTGGCCCAACTTCCTCAGATTTCTCTTTTGAAGGTCCGCAACTCCGACTGATCCATTCAAGCCCCTTGGTGGAATCACTAAGCTACCAAAAATTCTCTATTTCCCTATAAATTGTAGCATCTAATTCTTGTAAATTTCTGCACATTTGTAACTATAAAATACTCATCAGTAATCAAACTTCTTGACTTCGAAGAAGTGAAGGAAGTTAGTGAAAAATAACCTTAATGTGCAAAATTGGAATTTCTAGATGATGCATAAATATGGTTAATACAAACAATAACATGATAAATTCTAAATTATTAATACCAAAAAGATCTAAAATATATGGAAAATACATGCATTCATCATGTTGTTAGTAGAATTTATAAAAAAATCAAACGAAATTCTCAATTTCTTTATATTAAACTATTTTCATTAGTTGTATTTTATTTAATGGAACTTAGCATGTACATAAATGTCTTATACTATACATTTTCTTTTCAAAGAAGTGTTCAAAGAACTATTTTGATTAGTTGTTATACAATTAATCTTTATAGGCACCCCTTATAATTGCCATGGATTTGAAATAATTTTATTTCTTTCATATATATAAAATTTACAATATAACGAATTTAATGATTTCATATAGCTACCATTTAGTTAGAAATAAATCAGTCGTAAAAAATTATAGAGCCCAAGTTATAGCAGAGATAACAATACACTTGCATTGGTGAGAGAGGGGTCAACCCACAAGGACAAGAATAAATTGAGAACTTGAGATTTAATGTAATGTAGAGATATCAACGTTTGGCTCACAGGAAAGGATAAGAACTAGAGGTTACTACGGAGTGGGAAATAAAGTGTTTTTTTATTTTTATAGAGGAGACTAAGGATGGATAAAAGATAGGATGAAATCCAACTTAGTGTGTCTACTTATCTACTAACCTTCTATACAACTGCGTAAGAAACATCACTAGCTAATCCTAGTCTCATCGCTACTGTTCTCATATGCGCCAGATTTGTGTCATCATACTTTAAATCCCACACATTATCTTCACTCAACCAATTATTGAATTTCTGAAACTGAAGAAAACTTCCTTAGTATCCACAAGAAAATTAAAACCACAATCCCTTTATTGGATGGATGACAAAGAAAATGCATCAATGTAAGACTTAACTCTATTTTTTTTCTGTGACACCTCTCTGATCACTGCTAGATACAGAAGCATGTTTATGATTATTGTAACCTAGGGAACTGCATACCTTAGTTATTGAATTACACATAAAGTTTTGCTCTATCAGAAAGCCTTATCAAACATTGAAGCTGTGGTGTAAGTAGTTCATTACCACTTTGATGATCTTGTTATGGAAACCCTTTACTTATTAGGGAAATTTGAAAGAGAATTTAATGATGTATGCATAGATCCATTCATGGAGTCACACTAAAATTTGAACCCACTTCTATCTATATTGAATTATGTTTTCTAGATGAATAACAAATCCCATCAACAATCATTTTATATCAGGGTCAGTAAAAAGCAATATATGCAGTTTCTGAGAATACTTAAAAATATTGAGATGCGATTGCATGGTCGCCAACTGAATTGATAGGCTCAGATCTGGCAACATGCATGCAGAAAATATACCTTAAGGAAAATTTAATACAAAAAAATAGAGCCCAAAAGAGAATAAATATTTGAGTAGGAAAAGTTCTAGACGAAGCGATAAAGAAATGGCTACATGCTGCAATCATCTACCCCATTTTAGAGAGTGCGTGAATGATCCCAATGCATGTGGTTCAAAAGAAGGCAGAAATTAGAGTTCTAAAAAAGGAAAAATGGGAGGAAATTCAGAGCTGTCTATTAAGTAGCAAGCCCAAATCAGATGTATAATGTTTCCACAAAGAAGGATAGTTTTGCTTGCCTTTTTATTAACCAATGCTTAAAGAGACTTTCTTGTCATCAGTATTTATGTTTGCTTGATGGATACTCTGTGTAAAGCCAGGTTGGAACATCATCTGAGGATCAAGAGAAGACATAATTCACATGTACGACCATCACATTAGCTTTTAGTACGGTCATTTGGGGTATGCAGTGCTCCACAAATATTTCAGCTATGCATGCCATTTATCTTTCCAAAGCCTATAGAGGACTGTGTTGAACTTTTCATGAATAAATTCTGAGTGTAAAATATCTGGGTATTTAGTAAGTATGGTGTTGATAAATTTAATTTATATAGACCAAATAAAATTATTCTTTTATTCAGCTTATTCAGATATGTCTAGATGTGAGTGAGACTATCTCTACAGGCATTGGGAATTAGAGATTGAGCTAACTTATGAGTTAATAGGAGAAAAAAGATATTAATAGGAGAGATAATATGTATATGAATATGGACTGTGGAAGACATTGATAATAAAAAAATGCTAGGATATAAACGACAGTAATAATAAGCATAATTAGGCTATATATTTATGAGATAGAGGAGAACATTAATACTATGGAATATAATGAAATGGAGTTGAGAAATGAAAATATCGGGAATACTATTTTGGGGAATGAAGTACTATAAATATTATTTAGGAGTGAGATGAAATGGAGAAGTATAAGGAAAATATTTGGTTATAATATTGTGAGGATGATAGAGGCTTAGATTTGTAGTAGGAAAAAACTTTTGGTTTTATATTAAGATGTAATAGAAATAAGGTAGAGAGAAAGAGTGAGGACAGATTAAGATAATAGTCTCAGTAGAGGATATATTTTCACTATTATTTATTTAAATTGATAGATCAATAAAATCAATTTAAACGAGTTAGATGTAGTTATTTAAGGAGAATGGAAATTTAGAGATAATCATGGAAACTTTATTTTCATTTTCAAGAAAGTGGTAGAAAAATGAAATATAGGGAGGATAATGGACGATAAAAGTGAATAAAATGGGGAATTAATACTTAAATATATGTATTAATAGAAAATAAAGGTAGGTAGATTCAATAAGATAATGTGTCTGAATTAATTTTTATGTTTTAGTATTTATTCATGGCATTTTATTATATAAACTTGAAAGGAAAATAATTAAAAATTGGCAGAATTCCTGATGGGGAGCATGGTTCTTGATAAAATTCTTTGAACTGGCAATTTATAAAATTTTGGCTTGAAAATTCAGACCGGATTCAAACAAAATTCAATTCACTCAAACAGAGATATAGCTTAAATTTCTATCTGAATAGTTCAGAAAAAAAACCACATTGCTCTGAATCACTGAGGACAGGGGCATGAATTACTACCAGTTATTCTAGAAAGAATCATTTGCTTCCTTCATCCACAAAATATGGTTTTTAAAGAGCTCCTCTAGTGCCTTCCTAGGCTTGTCGAGGCACCATAGAGCAGTTGCTGCCCCTGGTTAGCTAGGCAAACCCTGGGTAGGTCTCCCGCCATTAGTTTTGTTTCCAATCAGAACTTGAACTTGAATGATGAGAATAATGCTGTTAAGGGTTGAAGAGGATTTGGAAGTTTTTAGATAAAAAATCCTTAGTTTCTTTCTGATAAGCTACATCACAACACAAACGAACACCAAATAACACATGGATAAATTATATAACAACCGAGAAAGAGCTTCATGAAATAATTTCTTTCTTGAAAATTCAGATCATGAATACTAAGCACGATAGTTAACATTTTGGTTATCATACTTCCCTTTTGATGTAATACGACGACGGCCGGGATCGATCGACTCGTATTACGGCACAGGAAGAAAAGACGATGAGTGGTTTCTTAGTTAAATGAATGAATGTTGAGTTGAGAGAGTTCCCGTTAAATGGGCAATATTCGCACAACACGGACAGGGATGGAAGTCGATACCAATCACTAAACGAGATATTGATCCAGATTAAACTCCCAATGACCCGTTGGACCAACTAAGACATCTAAGGTGCGAGGGGCGTTTGACGGCCCGAAGATGTTTGACGCCTAAGGATCAATGATTAATCTTCAACCACAAAGAAGAAACCTATCTCTCGACGATGGTGGCTATCCTATAATGATTATCGGAATAAAGTAGGGCAGAGGAAGAGATAGCGGAAGACGGCACTGGAGACAGGTAATAATACTGGAAGTAATGAAGGGGAGATGGAGAGGTACCTGATTTGACGGTAGTCCACGACGTGGGAAGCAGCGTAGTTGACCGGTGGACGAAGGTGAGTCGACAGCAGGATCGGGGCGGACGACGGCGGCGGCGGCAGATGGTGTGAGACCTCCGAGTGGAAGGTTTCTTGAAAATAACCACCCAAGAAGGTTGTGATAGAGGGGCGTTTCTTGATCTTCTTGGTGGGATCTTGGAGAGTTATGGGCGAATCTTGGCTCGATCTTGGTGGAGGGCGATGGCAGCGATGGACAATGACGGCAGCGGGGACGATAACCTCCAAGAAGAGGTTTCTTGGACGTTTCTTGGGGCCTAACAACCCAAGATTCCCAAGGAGAGGGCATTCTTGGTCTGTAGAGGGGTGGTTCTTGGAGGCGGTTGGTGGAATCTTGGGGTGGAACGACGGCGACGCGTACCCGGAGTGATCTCGACGGTGACGATTGACGACGCTTCTCCCTTGATGACGCTCTCTTGAATCCTTGAGACCCTTCGGAGTGATCTCGACGGAGGGCTTCTTGGCTTCAAGAAAAGAACGGCTTCTTGAATCTTTAAGCAACCCGGAGTGATCTCGACGGGTCGTTGAAACACGACGCCACGGAGTGATCTTGACGTGATGACGCGGGCTCTAACCACGGAGTAGTCTCGACGTGGGCGAGGCTAGCCAACCCTCTCTACACGCTAACTACGATATGGTGGAGACAAGAGTTGGAAACTTTCTTCAACAAATGACTCATACCTTCACTTGGGCATGCTATCCCCTTATATAATGAGGATAGGTGCCAAGTGAGAACGTGGGGGAGGGCGAACCGTCACGAGACGTGGTTCGGCCTCTCCTTACAATTGAAGATAAAATGAAAATAAAGAAACAGGACAAGGACAAGGCCCAACAACGGCCCAGTTCATGAAATCCAAGAACGAAAAAGACAAAACAAACAAATAAAAGGGAAGATAAGATGCTTTACGCGAGTACTTAAACTTTGGGTCGCGAGCATCGGCGCGAGCAGCTCATCATGGTTGGAGACGTCCGGGCTTGGTGTCCGCTGGATGGTCCTCCATCACCTTTTTATCTATTCATCAAGAAGGATGCAAAACCAAGACATTAATTAGGTACTACCAATAGGGTAACAACAACACAGTGGTTTATGCTTGATTCAGGATGAATATAGTTTAAGAAGAGAAAAAATCTGGTACGGTCCCCAATGAGTATCTCCTTGCCATACACTGACAAGAAGTTCCTTGGTTTGGTCTTGCTGTAAGCTACCTTATGTCAAGGATGGTAAAAAAACTCTGGTCTAAATAGAAAAGAATAAATTCCTCTATGACATGATGGGAGTGTAAGAGATATTGAGGTATGCGCCAGAAATAAACTTGGATTATTTTTCGAATGAATCTTCCTTCCCTATGCAGAAACCATTTTGTCAGTAAGAAAAAGTGGAGAAAAATCTTTCCAAACTAATTTTTTTATTATCTGACTATATTCAAAGATGATCAATCCAATTGTGAAGGATGTGTGAAATATCAAGGATAATGAACATTATCAATAGGTTAATTGCCAATATTTACATGTTTATTAGGTTAAATCTGGTTATATATGCATGCTATCAAGCCTAAAATCATTAATACCAATTTTTAAAAGGTATTTTTCTTATGTCATTTAGTGAAAGAAAATAAGTTTATAAGTTAGAATTTGATTTTTCATGTATTGCTTGACATTATACTCATAATGATATCTTTTTTACACGATAGAAATATCTTAATTTATTATTTTGACTTTATATTTTATTTTAAATAAATTATTAATGTCTTTATGAGTCCAATTTATAGTGCCTCACGTGTCACTGTTTGATTTTTTGACAGCGACCATATGAGTATCCATGATACTGATTGTCGTTAACAAACAATAGAGTTGCATTAATGATTGGCTTCACCCAATCATTATTAGAAACACCATGATAAGTATTAATTGCTGATACCACTATTTATTATTTTTTCAACTTTAGATATGATGTGGCCCGATGAAAAAGTGAGCATACTTTTCGCAACAAATGAGTGTGTGTATTAAGTAGGGGGCATTTAAAACATACTTTTCTTCTTATTTAACTGATTTGACAAGTCAACAAATACCCCGTCAATACCATGTCTCACTCTACACATGGAACAAGTGTATACATGACACACATGTGTACACATGGTGTAAACGTGCCTTAAAATGTTTGATGTGTTATGGAAAATGCATTGACCTGGAATGTGGTGACTCGAATTCATTTTGATAGAGGATGACTTTGGAGCATATGAGCCAATCATTGTATTAAATACGATGTTAAAGAAAATGAGACAATGGTGAAAAGGACAAGGACAGAGAAATATTTTGTTTGAATCAACAGCCAGGAATCTCTCTACTTTAGAGCTTAATATCTGATATTCTAAGATATCTTGGAAAATCCTTAATATCTGGCAATCTTAGTTTGAGGGTGATGTACTACATGAAAAAAATAATGTGGAGCTTCATCCAGTAAGTTCCAGTTGATGAATACCACCAACAACATCCCATTCAAGTACAAAAAGAATACTACTGTTATATGATTTTATTAATTTCAATAAACCTCAAAAAAAGGGAATTTTATAAAGATTACACTGTGTTTCCAATGATCAACATGAAGAATATTGTCTCATTTAAAATATTTTATTTATCTCAATATTATTATTTTCCATTCATATGACTTGCATGAGGGGTGAACACAAATTTTCAAATTCAACGAAAGACTGCCACAGAATTGGCTAAATTGTGAAGGACCACTTGAAGTGTCTCATGGGTTGGGTGGACAGAGAAACCTTAGTGTATTAGATTCTATGTGGAACACTACTGGAGTTTGTGGAATCTCAGGTTTTGGTTATCCCATGGATTGAGTTGAGAACAAGTATTTTTAACTAGGTATCTCATACTCTGATATACACATGTGTCTACAATTCTGTAATTCTCAAGTTCCTCATTTATCTCATCGCCAGGATAGATCAAGGAAACCCTCCACAATAACATGTTAAGTTTGTACCCATTTTGGGGGGCTACTACTATTGAGATGGTCAATAGTAGTATACCAAAAAAACCATACTCAATTTTGGGGGACCACATGACTGATATAAATCCTTTTTGAGGGAACATGCTGTCTACCTACTAAGGTAATACTTGGGTTGGAGAAGCACCGAAAAGTAATTTTCAGCAACACAAAAGCCATCATCCATGAGTAAGATACCAATAAACCATATTCAATAATAAAAAGCTCTACTTGAATACCCAAAAATAAGCAATAAAACATTCTCCCACCTGACTTAGCCTTTGCATGTATATCCAGTTTAGAAAGAGGGGTATGACTCATTTTTTTTACATGCATAGTATGAAATTAATAAAATACATAGGTAATTTAGATCCTAGTTTAGATACATCAAGAAAACTAAAGTACATATTTGGGAAATACACATTGGATGTTAGAGAAAATTAAGAAAAATAGTTATAGTTGTAATTTTTCATTGCAAGAGTTTTGGATGTCTCACGACCCCTCACTTATCCAGGATTGATAGAAGATATCTCTCTAAGTTCATCACATGTGACATGCAGCCAAGTCAATTCACCTTCACGTCATCTAGATGTCAACAACAACTATTACTTAAGGACACAAAATATATAAAAACATTTCATTTAGGTTTTGATTTGAATCCTCTAGAACTTAAGTTTGTGTGATTATCTGTCTTTCTCTCTCTTCCCACTGATCATCCCCCCACACACATACATATATATTTATATGGTGCTTATTTTCTCTTTCTCTCTTTTGCTCTCTGTTTCTGCCACCAATATCAGTCTATTACCATTGAGTTCAAACCTTCCCCAACTCGTATGAAAATGCCAAGATAGAGAAAGAGAGAGAGATTGAGAGTGAGGGACCCAAAGAGAAAAATATATGTCATATTCCTTCACATCAATTGTTGAGAGCTGATGAAGGCAAATTGGGGTATTAATTTAACACCTTCAAGGTCTTTGACCAAATTCCCAAGAAAGGGTCAAAATAAGAGGGGTATACAGTTTATTTATGTAATTTATATATTTTTTATATAACAAATTTGGGTATAAGAGGGTGTTTCTGTCGAACGCCCGTGAGCTGTTTGACAAAATGCCCAATAGAAGATGTAATAGGGGGAATGAGTATGTTTTTAAACTTTTATGAGATTGATAAAATGTCACAACAAAGCACAGTGCAAAATTTCAACCAAAACTCAATTTCTTCCTAAATTCAACTAAAAAAAAGCATCCAGATGAAAGAAAATATACAATGCAACCATAGAGATTCATGAATGTACCTGAATCGCGTTGATTTGAAGATGAGAGTGGTGGCACCGGTCACCACCACCGAGCTTCGATTTGGGAGTTCCCTCGATCTTATCCTCCGTCAGGGTGTGAATCCAGGGATGCTCGGACTTCTAACGGTGCCGTCCGGAGATTCTTGAGCACGCAGGAGATTGTCACAACCCTCCCGTTCTCGCCACTATCGAATGGGATCCCCGCCGTCGTGAGGCTTACTGTCAAAAGATAGAGAGTTCGGGGTCTTTGGGCCCCCTTTAGTGGCTTGGGAGGGACCTCCCACGCCATCCGATGGAGCAGGATGGTCCTGGGGTTCCACCCAGGCCAGATGGCCTGGCGGTCTCTACTGCCGGTGGCAAATGGTCTTCGACCGACAGCGTCAACGACCATGGGCTAGGGTGGACAGAAATGTCCCTGGCCATTAGATTGCTTTCATTTGGGTCCAGCGACTGCATTAAATCACAGCCGTGGACTCCGATAAGTGCGCTGCACCCACGTTGCCATGTCAATGATAACTTAAAAATTGTAATGTTAAATTTATGGATATTACTGTACATAAATGTAATTTATTGGCCATATTTGCATGTTATCATACATAAATGGACATAAATAACTTGCATTATGATTTTATGATTGTTTTTAAATTTTTAATATTTTTTACATGGCATTTAACTTCAGTACGTTGAAGAAATATTTTTTGTATGGCATAAAATACATGGCTGCACGTCATTAAGGGTTTTAGTAGTTTTTCTGGAATTTTTCCACATTTTTTAAACTTTTTGACCATAATATAGCCAAAAAATAATGTCAGGAATTAAAAGAACACTTTTATGATATATTTGCCCATTATGGCATCACAAAAATCCATATGATTTTCGTGGCATCCACGTCATTTGCTCAAAAAATTTGGGCGAATGATTAGATGTGTTAAATGATGCTTTATTGGCTCATTATGGCATCGCAATGCATGATGCCATAATGAGCAAATCATTATTCCAAAAAGAACAACTAGCGCAGGCGTTGCGGAAAATGTATGCTTTGTTTTTTCTTCATTGTCTTTTTTGTGCAATAAATGCACACTGAGAATCGATTTTCGCATGCCTTTATAAAGTGAGAATATTCCTCGTATGCGGAATCAATTAGCTGTGTGCATTGATTGCAGGCACAATCGACTTTGGGTGCATTTAATAAATGGTAAGCTTACCTTTATTATATATTAAAACAAAGGAGAGGCAGGGGGGGGGGGACATGGCGCGATCTCAGCCACACAAAATATATTTTTTTAATCTCTCTTTTGACAGCTATGATTGTGCCATTTCTGTGCCCAAAAACGTGGCAATGCACGATCTGAGGGTGGTTCAAATAGGCGACGAATCAGAAAATGCCACTTCTATCTGCATGGAAGACCGATAAAATAAATCTAACGGCCAGGATTAATTGCTTGTAACATGGTGATATCTTGAGATTTGGCCGTCCGATTGGGCCCAAATTTTGAGGGTAGGTTTGTCTGTTCACCCTCTACGATATATACGGTTGGATTTTAAAATAGAGTTTGGGAAGAAGGAGAAATTTACTTTTGAAGCTGTCCCCAAGAAATTGGCCAGGAAGGACACATGTGCTGCTTTTGAAGTCGACACATGTCGGTTCATTATTCAAAGTTGTAAGTTTTTTCTTCACTGTTTGAACTGATTCTTGAACGATTTGAAAGTGCCCATGGAGATAACTTTTATGGTGATTTGAAAGCGCCAAGGCATGGCAAAAATATACATGCCCATGGAGATAATTTTAATGGTGATTAGCATTGCAATTTGATTTTGATTCAAGATCTGACTCTAAAATCTTAGTTCTAAATTGATTTTCATCCCGTTTTACATCTTAGATCTTTAGATTAGGGTCAAATTTCATCTTTAATTCATTTTCCTCCGAATTCTTCTACTTTCTCTCTCTAGGTTAATTCTTCTAATTTCTCTCTATAGATTTAGAAATTGATTGCTTGAAAATTCAATTCATTATATAAAAAACCTAAATCCAAAATTTCATCAAAAAATTTGTCCATCATCAAGTCGAATATTAAAAATCCCTTTTTCATTATTAATTCCCAATTTTAATAGAAAAAATTGTCTTCATAAATCATCTTGATTGGAAATCCTAATTAATCCAATGTAAGACTCAAAATTATCGTATCTAGAGTGTGTTAAGCTTTTGCTTAATTTTGATTAATTAAAAACAAAATTAAACGTAATTAAGGCCCATTAAATGCAAAGTTAATTCATTCTTGAATTAATCCATTTGAAATAGGATAAAAATTCTTGGAGAGTGACTCCTAGTGGTTCGGCCTCTTGCTTTCTCTATACATAGTATTTATTGATTAAGGGCTACTATAAATTTTATTAGATAAGTCTAAATGTTAAAATAACAATATATTTTATATACCAGTTTTAGGCTTATCAGTCAGCACACCTCGTCAGCCGTTGCGCCAGTTGCCTAATCACTGTGCACTTATTTGATTCATCAACAATTGGGTCCTGCTTCTGCATCATCCTCACCAGCCAATAGGAAGGTCTGAAATAGATATAAAACAAGTTAAATAAAATGGGATAGATCTCGCCGTACGATCTTCTTTAAGAAGATCAGACGTCTGAGATCATATCCATCCTAAAAAATAGCCCGAAAAGACATAGGCTTTGGGCGGGGTTGGCTCAAAGCCCCGTCTCAGTATGTGTCTCATTTTCTATAGATCGCTGTCCGCTGGACCACGATGACATTCTTGCCCATTGGTGGTTTGGCCCACTGTGAAAGAAATAAAGATAAGGGGATTCAAAATCCCATACTGAAAAAATAGAGAGGCGCGATGCTATATAAACGTGGGTATGTATTGTCTAACAAATTAAAATGCCATACCTCCCCTTTGTATCGCGCACTTGATACTGTTGTATGGGATTGTATGTGCTATGTGTTCCTTATGTGGCATGCTGGGCTTGCCTGCTAGGCACTGCCCCTTTCCAGCTGCATGCGGGCTTGAGCGCTCGTGCTCGCTGGTCTGTGGCTGGCTTGGGCGCTGATGTGCCTGGTGAGCCCTAGCTGGCCTAGCAAGTCCAAAAGTTTTTATAGATATTCTTATTTTTATTTCTTTCTTCTTCAATAATTCTTTATTTTATTTCTTTGTTCAATTTTTAACTTCTTCCCTTCAATAATATAGACTAGCATAATATATGGAGCATTAAAAATTAACAATGTCTTAAATACATTTTTAGGAAGAACTACTTGAAGTTGTAGAACATGTAAAAAAGACATTAAAAATGCATGGATTCATCACTTTCTCTATTTACTGCATGAAATGCCAAGTTCTTATAAAATTGGAGACAATACACATGATGTGATCCCTAAATGACTTTAAAAATTTGTATGATTAGATGACACATTTTATTTCTATCAAGAACCCTTGCCATCCCCGTGTCTCCCATCAAGGGATGGTCACAAAGATGATGTCTATTTCTATTACTCGCTACCTAAAGGGCTCTTGTGTTTCTTTGATGTCCAGCTTAGAGCACATCCCATTGGATAACACCCAAATCAGTAATATAGGCTGGCAATCCACATAAAGTGTTTATATGGGACTCAAGACCATTATTACTCCTCTTCCTCATTGTAAGATGTAACTAATGATGATGCCCGACAACGACAATTAAAATACAAAAAAGACAAGAAATGAGTTTATTAAATATATAATATTTGATTCCAGATTTATGAGTTTAATTTCTCAGTGAATTAATTAGTAGAAAATTATGAAACTGTACAAGCAAGTCAAGGAAAGTTGGTTCATGCCTTTTGTAATTATAAAAAAATATTAGCAGAATTTATAAATAATTATTTTCATGAACACAAATTTAGAAAAATACGACAAATTACTACAAAATTTGTAAAAAAGTTATACTACATGCTACTTTTATCAATAAATATTGTGAGAACACACAACTATTCCATGCTGATGCACAACTCCATATAAGATGTGTGATATTTTAACAGTAATTTGTGTGTTCTCATATCCCCCTCCCAACTTATAACATTGATGGTCTCTTAGCAGTTAAATAGTATGATGGAGGACGATCTTGAGGACGACGCCACGATGACGAAGAACCATCTTGAGGATGACGCGATGGGACGTCGTCAACCACGCCGAGCAGCTCGCACCGATGCTCGCCACCCGGGGTTTAAGTACCCCGCGTAAGAACTTTTATCTTTTTACTTATGCTCATTTTCATGTGTGTTTGTATTTTCGGATTCGTGGACTGGGCCAATGTTGTTGGGCCCCGTCCTCGTCGTTTTTACTTTTTATGTTTGTGTTTTGAATTTGTAAGGAGAGGCCGAACCACGTTTTGCGACGGTTCGTCCTCTCCCATGTTCACTTGGCACCCATCCTCACTATATAAGGGGATGGCATGCCCAAGGAACACCTTGGAGTCATTGTTGAAAAGTTTATTCACAATTCGTCTCCCCCCTATCATAGAGAGCAGTGTAGGGGGTTTGGCTAGCCCCACCCCATGTCGAGATCACTCCGTGGGTAGAGCCCACGTCTCTCCCGTCGAGATCACTCCGAGGGAGACGTGTTAAAGCGCACCGTCGAGATCACTCCGGTGCGAGGAAAGAGTTTCAAGAAGCCGCCGCCATCAAGAATCGAAAGAGGCCTTCGTCGAGATTACTCCGGGGGTCTTGGGAGATTCAAGAAGCATCGCCGACACGCCATCAACCGGGGAAATCTGCTCCGCCGAGGGAGCAGACACCAGATCCATCAAGAACTCCTCTTTCTTGGAGGGTTCTTGGTTGTTACAGTTCAAGAAAGCCATTTCTTGGTACCTTTTCCCATCTCCACCATCCATTCCCCTTCCCATCGCGTTCTTGATCCCTCCTACCACGTTCTTGATCCATTTCCCCACGTTCTTGATCCCTTCTTCCATGTTCTTGATCCATTTCCCCGCATTCTTGATCCCTTCTTCCACGTTCTTGATCCATTTCCCCGCGTTCTTGATCCCCTCCTCCCACGTTCTTGACCATTTCTTCCCCCCCCTTCCCCACGTTCTTGATTCACCCAATTCTTGACCCTCTTCACCCTTGCACCCCTTTGTAAGAATTGGTGGCCTAAAGAGCCAATCAAAGTACATTCTTGAGTTTATAGTTAATTCTATCGAGACTCTTGTTTTCATTATTTCTATATTGTACATATATGATTAATGAAGTCCCAGGTAATGTCCATATGTTTGAGTGAATTATGAAGAGTTCATAATTTAGGGATCACTAGACTCAAAGGACATTAACCTAAACAATCCCATTCGAAGGAAGTCTAGTAAGGGACACTAGATATTCCGGAAAGAGTGGTGACATCTTTCATGATCACTTGGATGATGATAATGGCCGTTCCCAATAGCCATTTGTGTGATGACACTAATGATGGATGTCAAGTGCTTCTTGGTAAGAAGAAGTTCACTGTATTGATCCGTATGAATCACCTGGATGGTTAAACATCTAAGTCAACCAGGAAGATTCATGTTGTCATAGTATCAATGGTCCTTTGACCTAAGGTATCAAAGATATCTTGTGGTACGAAAGTTGTGCTTTGATCATGTTGACAAAGGCTTCTATTTAGAGGCCCGGTATAAATATGATTGGGCACTTCTAGAGTATCATGGAGGTAATTGAATAGCCGATTAGGAATCATTCAACTTCGATGAATAGAAGTTATGGTCTCACTAATAGATTGCAGTGAATCTCTGGCTAGAGTAATAAAGGAGATTCCAATGATGTGATTCATTGGAGATCTCTTATGCAATCATATTAAAATTGATTCATATGATTGGGATTTGACTGAACCACCATATCCCAGATATCAATCATGAGATCATTAATGAATGAAGGACTATATTGATATGGTATTGATAACAGAAAGGTTTTCATGAAGCAAAATGCATGGATGAAATTCATTTGTCTTCTAGGCCAATGCAAGTGAAGCTTGTCCTTATGGCATGGCAGGAGACTCAACTAACCAATTAGGTTAAATTGGTCAAGGTCAATTAAATTATAAGTGAGTTATGAATTTAATTGACTGGTAAAGTTGATTGGATGATCATCAACTATTAGAGTCATTAAACTAGAATGATAAGTGAACCTAGGGTCACACACATAAGATCTTATGAGGTGAAGTTATAATTAATTGATGGCATAATGGAAATTAATGCCAAAGGACATGTGGAGAGCCCTATTTAAGGAAATGTGGGCCCTGGGCACAAGCAACCAACTCCAGGTCGAATTTGGTTCTCTCTCTCATCTTTTCTCATCCCCTTCCTCTCCTACTCACTTGGAATTGGAAGAATTCCAAAGAGCATGCAGAGGAGAACAAGGAGGGGTCAAAGAGAAGGATCTGTGCGAGCACCAGTGAACTCACCTCCAAGGGAAGATCGTGTGGATACCAGTAGAGGCCAAACACAAGGGAGGCTCAAAAGTCCATCATCTTCTTCAAGAGGAAAGCTTCTTGGATCAACTTCAACCATTTCATCATTACCAATGGCAATGGTATGTTATTTATTTGCTTTATGATGGAAATGTGTTTCATACAATCATACTATGAATAGATGATTGTAATCCAGTTGAGTTTGAGGTTCAAGAAAAAGTTTCAAACCCCTAGAACTCATAAGAGAATCATAGAACGCTTCCGCTAAAGTCAAGTTTTTGACCAAGTTAGATATCAGATTTCTTTCACCCTTCCCCTTTCCCTTCCAACCTTTCTTGACTGTCTGCCCTCTCCCTCTTTCTTGAACTTCTTACCCCACCGTCCTCACCCCTTCGCGCCCTGATCCTTCTCCTTTGCTCGCCCGCGTCATCCACCCCGCCACATTCCCTTGCGCGTGCGCCACAGCGCCTTTCTGGCTGCGCGCAACAAGCGCCGTGCGCCCACCCGCGCGCGCGCCCTGCGGCGGCGCCAGCCCGCGTGCGCGACAAAGGTCGGCCGACCCAGCATCACCGAGTGCCTTCGCCACCAGGATGGGAAACCTGCTGACCAGAACGTGTCGTCACTAATCGATCGTACGACCCGAGCCGTCCACATCTCGCCTTCAACTCGACGGGATTACACGAACGCCTTGGAGTAGCGATACCCAAAGGTCAGTCTCGTCTCCCCTCCATATTTCCAGCATTATTATCTTCTTCAGTCTCGTCTTCCACTATCGCGTCCTCTGCCATTATTGTCGTCATAAATCTCGGATAGGATAGCCACCGTCGTCGAGTGTAGGAATTCTTGAGGTTGAAGGATTCTCGGTTGATTTTTAGATGCCGAACATTCGTGGGCCGTAAAACGCCCCTCACTAATTAGTCGTCTAGTAGGTCTAGCGGGTCATTGGGAGTCTGATCCTAGGATCATTCCCCTCGTTGTCCGACGTGACTTACACCTCTCACCCAACGATACCTACAACTGCTCATTCGTTCTTTCACTTCATCAGCTTGCATCTCACGCATCCATTCATTCCCTGTGACGTAATACGAGCCGCTCGATCTCGGCCGACATCGTATTACATCACAGTAGTTCTGTTTAAGTCACTCTATTTATGAAAATCAAAAGACATTTGTATGAAGTTCTAGAAATATTAATTGCATGCTTTCAGCAAAGATGCCCCATGGCAATTTGAATTCTGTCCTTTTCTAGAATGCTAGAACTGTTGGGTTCTAGAGGCCTAGATATTGGTGAACAAATCAAAACGATGCGCAGCAGAAGACTTGAACAGAATCGAACGACATCATTAAAATCATGAAACGTAGCACCTTTGCATGGATCCCATCCATGATTTCTTGGATCCTTAAGCGAAACAAGTCGAGCTGCTCAAGTGTGCAGCCTCTAGACGTATCCACACAATCCTTGGCACGTCAAATCTCCTCCTTGTTAATGAGCCCTGTTCTTTCTTTGTCGTCGTTGTTACATCGTCCCGATCGCATTGGGGACGGAGAGGGTGTGTGGGGAGAAGGTAGAATAAAGGGAAAGCCCCCTGGACAATTCTGGCCTGGGTGAATTTTGTTCAGGGCCTTCTTCTATTTATACTAAGTGGGTATTTTTCATAAAAACCCGAGAATGTAAGCATACCTTCCGACGTCGAAAAGACCATTTGCATTTGACCCTCTAGGCCCATGTATAAGTCTAGTTAATGACTCCAGCAACCCAATAACCTTTATTGGCCTTAAAAATAAATTAACTATATCATCATACATATTAATTAATGTCATATCAATTTAACCAATCTATAGGTCGAGTCTCCAACATGTGGAGTGCCAAGCTACACCTCGTGTTCTAGAAGATACAAAGGAGTGAGTATCGACTCACTCATGAAATCTGTTCATCATCGGTTACCGTGTATGTATAGTCCGTCATCCACTTGACGCTCCTTGGATGACTTATGGTATGGTCAACTGTCAAACCCTAATCGGTCATTCGAGTTAGTACTAATGCATTCAAAAATCGTTGGAGAACTCTTTTATGATATTTCACTGCCTTGGCCAAGGACTTCATCGCATCGTCTTCTGTGAGTTGTCACCTCTTATACCAAGGGTGGAAGATCCTATCTTGACCACTCAATCATCTTCGTGAACTTCTTGATGTACCCGAACTAAGACCGTTTAGAATCCCATGATTAGAGACTCATTGGCCATAGCCAAAGTACAACCGTCTGTCCACAAGACATCTTTGGTGTCTCAGGCCTAAGAACTACTTACACAACCGTGACGTGAATCGACCTGATTTTCAGTTCGGTATAATACCATTCAGGGATTTTTACCACTCAATTTAGTGAACTCTTTCCACTAAAGAGCACCCACTATCTATCCTTATTGTCTCCATACTAATGACTATTGGAGTGGCCATACTTTTCATATGAGTGGGCTAGATAGTGCTACTCTATCAAGATACTTCAATGTCCGTCTCGTGTATCCTTTGAATAAGAATGTTTAGAATACATGCTTAAAGACTAGTGTTCTTCGTATTACGAACTCATTATAATTTACTAAGTCCGATCATGTATTCATGGACTTCATTATTAGCATCACATGTGCACTATAATGAATATGTTTTACCAATGAACATCGAATGAGATGTGAAATGTGTGATTGGCTTGCCGACTAGATATATTTCCATCAAGAACTACCTGTCTTAGTTTGGGCAGAGTTAATGGAAGGACATAGAAAGATAATCTTTTTTATAGATATGTGGTTAAGGCAAGTTATAGTGTTAATTTTAGGGTCATAGTAAATATATTTTGCCTATATCAAATCAAAATTGTAAGTATATAAACTTACTCAAAGCTATGCATGGTAGGAGTGAGGTTGTTTTCACAAGGATTGGCCTTTAGAGTGAATTTAATGACTGAGTTAGGAGGTCCAGGTAGTAAGATGATGACATGCGTGATTAGAGGAATTAAGTATATAATAAGGTAATATAAAAGCTGAGTAATAAAAGAAGAGTGAGAGGGTAGAAGATAAGCAGTTAGTAAGTGAGAAGAAGTAACTAAAAGAATATAATATTTAAGATAATTTATAATAAGTAATAATAGATGATAATGTTAGGGAGAAAACAAAGAGATAATATAAGATATAATTTTATTAGGGGTAATAATTTTATAGTATTGGAGGTGGTGAGGAAGTAGGGTAGTCAAATGAATTTATAGTAGTATACTAAATGATGATATTAAGATAGCTAATGGAAGAATTGCATTTAGAGTTTGAAAAAAGATGTCATAGAAATAAGTTAAAGAGAGAGATTAAAAAGTAAACTATAACTAGTATGTTGGATGTAAGATAGAAGCGATATATATGGTAACTAAAGAGATATATTGAATAACATTTTATTTTAATAAGAGGTCAGATAAGGAAGAAAATAAAAAAATGATATAAGAATTAGGATAGACAAGGGAGAAATGTTATTTCATAATATGTGTGTTAATGAAGTATATATATAGGATAATAGTTTAAGATTAATAGAAATATGGTGTGAATAAAGCTTAATTAGTATTAGAGAAAATCAGGGAGATTCCTTGATCCTGGGCATGAGTTTGTTAAAATTCCTCAAAGAGGCCAAACTATAAAGTGAACTTCAAAATCAGATTTTTGATATGATTGAGATCTATACTAAGACTAAAATGGTGATTCAAATGGAATTTGTTACCAAAAGCTTTGAGGGGGGCAGGGTTCAGTGCCTCCTAACTTCAGTGTGCGTCTTAGCCATCCTCCTCCATACAACCACACTTTAGGTCTTGTGCTCCATACAATCAGAGGGTCTTGTGCTCCCACCACCACCAATAGTGTCTCCGACGGCCGTTTCAAATCTGAATCAAGAGATACAAATTAGGGCTCATGGAGCCCCTTTAAAGGGCCAAGGAGAATTGTCATTGGCCATGGATATGGTCCTTCACTTGTGAGGGTTCTCCAAGGGCTGTCACATGGCTTCTTACAGCCCTCCAATGTCAGAAACCACCATCTAGCTGACGGTGTCAACAACTAAGGGTGATGATGGATGGATCTACCCCTAGCCATCTGATAGCTTCCATAGGATGCCCAACAGCTGCAACCAAATTGCAGTGGTGGACCACTTTTAGATATGATGCACCCTTGGGCTACGTTAGTTGCCTTATAAGCCTTTTACTCCTTTTTCATTAATGTATTAGAGGGGTCCATTGTCCTCGTCAGCCACCATGGCCAATCAGAGGCCTAGAAAATATAGAAAGAATATTAAAATCACATGTTTTAAATGTCCCTATCTGATCTTCTTTAAGAAGATTGGATGGTTCAGATTTTGTCACCCTAGTTAAATTGGCCTGTTATGACACGAGCTTTGAGCTGGGTTGGCTAAAATTTTTTCTTATGTTTATTGCCCGTTGGGCCGCAATCCATCTTGTCACTTGTCAGCCTAGCTCGGTAAGCAGTACAAAATAACTCGTTAATGATTATCCCGTATTGGAAACTATAAAAGTAAGACTGCTATATAAATACTGAGTTGGCATTACTATTGAATAAAAGAACTTCCTTTCTACATGTGCTCATGGGCTTGCTTATCGTGAGCCTGTGGGATCCTTGTAGTTTTGGTGGGGCTCTTGATACTCCCTAGGCTTGCATGTAGCACTGGACAATTGCAGGTGAGCATGAGTGCTCCTGCACTCACTCGCGTGTTGCTGCTTAAGTGCCCTGCCATTGGTTCTTGGCTACTCTTAACTAAACAAACCCTTTTCTTTTTTACTTTTAGGTATTTAATTTTTTTCCTAGAAAATGTAGGATAACCATTAGGGAGAATTTAAAGAATTAAAACTTATAACTTTTAATGTCATTTTGCGTGAAAATAAGTGTACTTCTAAATTATAAAAATTATAATAAAATGTATTGTTTTAACTAAATGCTTCCTTCAATGTATGAGAGGAAAATTAAAATAAAGATGATAATAGTATAAATAAAATAATTCCAAATTGGCCGTAAAGTATGTGTAATTACTATGGTGTTCATAAATATGACAGTCTGATGCTATGGTGGCTAACTTCTCTTCATGTGAGTTGGGCCTCATGTCTGTCATATCAAGGTCAATCTATCTCAGGTAGCCACTACCTGGTGTTTTACATAAAGGTAATTAAGGGTGAACATGAGAAGAAAAGGAAATAAATAAGGTTCCAAAAAAGAGGATGAGGTAGATAGTGGAGTATTTGCTGAATGGCATGTCACTTAAGATAGACTAATCCCAAGAATTAGACAAATAAGAGTGAGATAAAAATAATAATGATGATGTATAGTTGATGAGAATAAACTGAATACATAGTATGACACTAAATAAAGCACATGAAGTTAAGAAGAAAACAAACTAGGATTTATTATGATATCGGTGCAATGCGCGATGCCATAATGAGCAAATTATTATGATATCGGACGTCGTCGAGGGTGTCGTCCCACGGGTAATTCACTAAGTAAATGTAACTATGTGATGACATGAATCCTAGGTGGAGTGTACGTGCAGGGCCGATGAGTGGGAATTCATCGAATTCTGAGGTCTGGAGCAGGCGACTAATGACGACGACGATGACCTTCTCACCCTTGTCGGAGCGACGACAGCAACTATGGCGCTGAACAAAAAAATTCCATAGGGACTTGCAAGTAACGGACAGGCTAGACCCGTACCTAGGAAAACACTCATAACATAGTCTTCTCAAAAATATTTCTCACCTATCTAACCCAAGCACGCTGGAGTGCAGTCGAAAAAATACTGAAACACGTAATATAACTGATGAGCAAGGGGAACAGTGTACCTTGTTGGTAGGGCATTCGTTGTCGTAGAATTTGTCGGTACACGGGCCGGTGCGAGTAGGAACGATGGAGGAGTATCGAGGAGGGACCAGGAGTAGCTCGATAGGTGGCGATGGTGCGACGAGGCAAATCCGTATCGGTGGATTGATGCGGCCGGAGCGGGTCAGCGATGGCGCGGTGCTGTTACGATCATCACCTAAAGATCGGCCACAAGGAGCGGTGCGGCGGCAGTGGCGTCACCAGGTGCGATGGGGGAGGATGCGAGCGGAGATGTCAGCAGTCTCAAGTGGCCTGAGTGTCAAAGACGGGTGACGCGAGACAATGTGCGGGTGCAAGCACGGTTGGAACGGCCGTAGTGGAGCACACGAGCCGCACACTAGGTATCCCAGGCACCCGTTGAACCATAGTGATGGTGGATGTCCTGTACGTTGGTAGTAGCCCATAGGCATAGTTGTTTCCCAGCCCCACAGAACTGAGCGAGCCATAGAGAACTGGAAGAGGGGCGTCCGGCCTTATCTAACGGCGCATACGGAGCACCGATTACCGCCTCAGGTGGTGGTCACCGTGCAGGAGTCAGCCGTGTGATTGCGTTAGAGCATTGCACAGTTGAATTTCGACTTTGTTGACCCTTGCTGTGAACGCTTTATTGCGTCACAAGCGAATCTTCTCCCCCCCCCTGTTGACCCAAAAACGTTGTCAGGCATCATGAGAAGACTCCACACGCTGGCGGCCACAGTGATGTCACGATGGGCGTCAAAAAAAGCTGGGCATGGACCCACGTAAGCGTCGAACATTGACAACAGCCTGACCTGCGTGGGAGTAAGCACCGTGCCTAGATGGCGGTTGGAATGCCTGAGGAGCGAAGACCCCTTGATAGTAAGGTTGTGGTACCGTCGCACCAGCAAGGGGAACGACCGATGGTTTGGCTCCGGATGCACGACGGTCAAAAGAACACTACAAAGGACCCCGGGGCGGTGCAACAACAAGAGTAAGCGCAGTTGAGAGGCAGTTGTGCGGTGACTCTCTGGTGGCGCAAAATATGTCCAAGGGCGGCAACATCGCTCTAGTCTGATCAGCGATGATCAGATGGGGCAGGTACTCTCGTCGTCCTCTTCCCTTGCCTTCTCTCCCTCCTCTCTACTTCTTCCCCTTCTTCTCCCTCCCTTCTTCTTCTTGGTGAGATCTGAATGATGGAAACTGCCAATACTGAAAACTCCAGATCTGAGAAAATAACCAAAATAAAATGACGCAAAAATGAAAGCGATATGAACAGATACAAAACATGGTGATACGAACGCATCACGACGAGTAGGGCGTACTCGTCATGATGAACACAAAATGGAAATCAGAACGACTGAAAACAGATAACAAAAGCATGAAGAGATGGACGCGAACGTGCTCTACCCGGGGTATTTATACCCGGCATTTTCACGGACGCTTTGGCGTGCCGGTCGGGCTGGACACAAACCGATGGTGATGCTGATGGCGGTGAAGATGGCTCTGATGGCATGTTGTTGATGACGCATGGGCCTGCTCCATCATATTACTTAAAAAGGACCAACGTGGCACGGGCGGCGAGGTAAAGGTATGATTTGTTTTTTTTTAGTTAAATTTTTTGTGCAATAAAAGCACGCGTGGAATCGATCTCCACGTGCATTTATTAAACGAGAATATATCTCGTATCGCAGTCGATTAGGCGCATGCATTAAATGCACGCGGCAATCGACACACGTGCATTTATACCCACGTGTATTTAATACATGTGGCAATTGATTTGCCGCATGCATTAAATGCATGTGGCAATCGAAAGCTGCATGCACTAAAAAAACTGGTAAGTTCACCTCTTTTATTATTTTTTATTATTTTTTATTCAAAAAGGCGCTGATGAGGGCGATGTGGCATTTTATTATCCATTCAAATGCAGCATCATTCTCAAATGATTGCGACCTGTGGATGCACACAACAACGTGTTAGAACGAGATCTGAGGACAACAAAAATCCATTTTATTAAAATAATCAAATGATCCAACGATTGAGATTAAACACCAGTAAAATGGCAATATCTTGAGATCTAGCTGTCTGATTGACATGAAATTTGAGGGCATGTTTGTTTTTAAATAGATGTCAAGAAGAAGGGGAAATTCACTTTTTGAAGCTCTCCCCAAGGATTTGGCCAGGAAGGACACAGGAGTTGCTTTGGAAGTCGACAGATCATGACTCATCATTGAAATTGCAAGTTTCTAATTTGCTTTTTGAACTTCTTCTTGAAAGATTCTACAATGTTATGGCACGGGTGAAATGTACATGCCCTTGAAGCTGATTTGAAATTGAATTAGCATTGCATTTTTATTTTGATTCAAGATCTGCTTGTTAATAATTAGTTCTACATTGATTCGTATTCCATTTTGCATCTTAGATCATAAAATTTGTCTAATCTATTTTCCCCTAAATTTGTCTACTTTCTCTCTCTAGGTTAGATCGCCTACTTTTTCTATCTAGATTTGAAAATTGATTATTGGAAAAGTCAATTAAACATCTAAAACATTGCAATATAAAATTTCATTTAAAAATCGTCTATCTTCCAATCCAATTAAAAAAATCCCTTTATTGCTAATTAATTCCCAAGTTTTAAGGCATTAAAATTGTCTTCATAATTAGCCTAATTTTAATAATGGAAATCCGAATTGATCTCATAAAATAATCATTATCCGATCAAAAGTATCTTGACCGAAAATATTAATATCAAAATTAAGTTTCTACTTAATTTTGATTAATTTTAAACAGAATAAAACATAATTAAAGTCCATTAAATATAAAATTAATTAATTCTTAAATTAGTTAATTTGAAACTGGATAAAAATTCTTGCAGATTGCCTCCCTATTGTTGGACCCCTTGCTTGCTCTATACCTCGTATTTAAAGATTAAGTGATATTTATAAATTTCATTGTTTAAGTCTAAAAGGCCAAACATCGACTTAATATAAGAACATTACTGAAGAATTATGAGAGAAACATAAAATATCCTCATTGCTTTATTTTGAGTGAAGTAGAGATTGTCATATAAAGTGATTGTTCAATCTAGTCACAACATTGCACACGAGTGATAGAAAAAAGGGCTAAGAAGATAATAAGTGATATTTGATAGATGGTTGAGAAGGAAGCATATAAGAATGATATCAACAAAAGGGAGTTATAAAAATTTGAGCCATTACTCTGATAAACAAAATTCTAGTGAGTTAGAGAAGGGCTCCTAAAAGGAGAAGTTCAAGATGTGAAGTGGACAAAAGTGGGACATCAGGTAGGTAGTGGAGGAAGCAAGGATGAAAACGATATGTTTAAAAATACTTTTGTGCATAAATAGGAGGCAATTCTAAGTTTCTACAAGTTGGATGAATGCCTGTACTCCACCTTAGGATTTAGTTTCATCTAATGAGGGAGTGGGCCATAAAGTGGGGTTGGTATAATCAGACAACAGTGATGTGGGTTCATCATAAATCACTCATCACTCCACATTTTGGGTCATAGAACTTCAATCTCTTGATTTTGCTATCCCTTGACACCGACTAAGTTTCCTAGCCACGTGGAAATGGACTAACGCATTATCCGAAATCATGGCTTGTGTCATCTAGGTATGATCATGATCCACTTTACAAGCCTAACATCCCTATAAATGCATTTAAAATCAAGGGCAAAAAGAATATGCTAAAGAGGAGTATGACTTAGAAATAAAATTCAAGAGACATACATGACCCCATGCTGAGATTGAAAAAATAATATTTAGATATGCGTAAAATTATTATAAGTGATATCACATGAATTCCCCCTTAAGCATGCAATGGACTCGATGCACATGTAAATATAAATGTCAAAATAATTTCAGAGACTTATAATTGCAATCTGGGGTTCACATTTGTGTATATCAGTGGTGCTGATTGATCTTTATCTACCATCCACTTTGGAGAGGATTCAAGTTTCTATTGAGCTTCTTCTTGTTTATTCTAGAAAGAAAAGTACACAAAAGAAAAACAAAAACAAAAGCGTTAAATGCGAAGCTAGGTATCAAGGTTAGCTCTGATTATTTAAATGACATAAATTATAATACATGTAATTTATTTAGATGAAATAAAAATTTTATATATCACTGAATCTTCTTCAATACTTGTAGGGGGATTTTCCAAGAGGAGTGTTATAGGTGGGTGCACGATTTAATCATGTACATAGGGCTTAGCCATCATCCAATCACCTTTAACTCCTTCCCTATTTTTTAATTATAAATCAAAATTGCATGATTTTAAATGACATTAACATTTGTGAATGGTCCATCCGACCTGGACCTGGACTTTCCTCAGGAAAGTTTTAAGCTATAATTATAATGCCACATCTCTTGATGTTTTCGAAAACATTTATGGTTCATGTCCTTGTCATGAAAATTCTTCATTTTGGGTATATGGGTTATTGAGTTTCCATGAGCTTCATTTCTGAGCTCTTGGAGTTTGTGCATCTGCATTAAACATCTTATTGCAGCTGCATCTTTGGAGAGGTTAAGTTTCTTAATGTCCCAATAATCTTTATGCTCAATATCCATCAAAAGGTGACAAGATTTACCAAAAAACCACCTATAAGGATACATCCCTAAGGGTATATCTGAAACATTTCTATAATTCCATATCGCATCATAAAGCCTAGTTGACTGTCTTTGCCACCAGGCCTAATAATCATTTTAATAATTCACTATATCTCCCTATTCCAATTTCCTACTTGCCCATTAGCTTGTTGATGATAAGGGGTACTTATGCTATGGTGAATCCCATACCATTGAAGCACCATCCTTAAACAAGAATTATTAAAGTGACAAACCCCATTATTAATAATTGCTCTTAGACAGTCAAACCTGGAAGAAATATGCTGTTGAATGAATTTAAGAACTACCTTATGCCGATTTGACCTTGTGGGACCGGCTTCAACCCATATAGACATAAATCCAACCCCATAAAGATGTATTCATGTCCAACTGAATTTTGGAATGGTCCTCTGAAGTCAGTGCCCCATAATATCTGCTTTTTCTATACATTTTCAAAAGCTTGAGAAGAAGTTAAATGCATCTGAAAACATGCTGGGATAAAACTGCCCACAATTTAAACATTTAAATGCAGTTATTTTTGGGAATGATATCCTCCATTTTAACAGGACTGGCATGCATCCAAAATGCTCCATTATTCCTCCTCAGGCATATATATCCTAAAACATAGTCCACACCTAATTTGAATAATTCTATTTCAGCATAGACTTTAATATCATTATATAATAATTGTTCATTGGTAACCTCACATTTATTTGGTAATAAACTTGTGATAAGTAAATTGAGACGTATTGTCACCTTTAAATGCAGTTATTTTGGGGAATGACATCCTCCATTTAAACAGCCCTGACATGCATCCAAAATGCTCCATTGTTTGTCCTAATGCATAAATACCGTAAACATGGTCAACACCTAATTTGAATAATTCAAGTTCGATATAGTAATTAGTATCATTATAGAATATGTTTTCATTGGTCACCTCACACTCATTAGGTAATGACCTTGTGATAAGTAAATTGACAATATGTGCCTACCAATGAAGGTTTTTACACTAACTTTGTAGAATGTATTCATCAGGAAATCCATCATGAAAGGGAGTAGATATCACTGTAGATAATCTTGAAAGATGATCCCATACTGAGTTATCTGTCAAATTGTTATGAAAACAAGATACACTTTCATCACATAGGCTTAGTTTATTTTCTGTTTATCAAAAACTGTAATGTGGCATCCCAGGAAGAAATTATAATTTTACTGTATAGCATAATAAAATCATTTCTAGTGCAAGAATATTCAGAAGCAGTTTTATTTATTGCGTGGAATAGTTTACTTGAGTTACTCCTAAGCTTTGCTTGCATTGTATATGGGTAACGGTTTCTTATCCATTGATTGACCTATAAAAGCTCTCATTTCACAATGAAAGGTATCAGAGGTAATTTCAAAATGTTTTCTCCAGTCATGTGCTTTTAAAATATTTGTTTCAATGAAAGCTACTTTAATCAGCAACAACGATTCTTTAGCATTATTATGAAAAAATGATTCTTTAAAGAGTGTGTCCAATGTTTATATATTTTAAAAACTCCTTTATAAATAGTTTTTAGAAGCCACCATGCCATAGAAAACCCCCAAGCTATTTTATGATTTCAACAGGGAGAGGTTCTCAATGAACTCAATTATGGTCAGCCACCTTTATTCAATCCTTTGTGATCTAATGCCCCATGAAAGTTCCTCTTCCACCATGAGGTGGGAATTATCTCAGAATAACACCAAATTATTCTGGAGACTTATCTGCGAATGCTTTGTCAAATCAGATAAGCATATATCAAATAAATAGCTCAATACAAATTATAATCCATAATGGTTTCAAAATTACCCACTATGATTCGATGTTATCTTATGAATTTGAAAAAACATAGAAATAATGCATCTTAGAAAGAGTTACCAAACCAAAATGAATTTTCCTGAAATGAAAAAATACCCAGCAAGATAAAATATTTTTTTCTTGATCATTTTTATGAATTCAATTTTTTTATATGTTTAATACCAATCTAAAAAGTAATAATTTTTTTGCCCAGCTGGCATTTCAAGAATCCAGCGAATAAATGATAAAGGGTAATGATCTTTTTTTAACCAAGCTTAGATTCCTATAGTTTATGCACACTCACCAACTGGAAGCTACTCTTCTTCAAACTTTCTCACCGTTTTCATCATTTGTCATTATTAGTCCTGTTTTCTTGGGCAACACATGGGAATGACCTATGACCAATCTTAATTATTGTAGATGAAACATGGTTTAAGCAACTTTTTTATCTCTTTTAAAAAAATTCCAACATGTGAGGGTTAAGTCCTTCTTGCTTTTAGACTTGTTGGTTTAAAAAAGTCTATACTCTTGAACTCTTGGACTGATTCTTTTGATGTAATCTATTGTCCATCCTATTGCATATTTAAAGGTGAAGAAGACATTAGGTAATTATAATTCCTATTCAGATGATAATCACAATGATATATTCACAAGAGAAGAATTATCTGGTCCTAAGTGTGCATATTACAGAGATGAAGGTTATAGTTTGAGCTATATGTCAGATGATAAAAAATTAGTTATTAGTGTTAAGGGTTGATCATTCATGAATATTCAATTGACCAATTGATAAGCATATAGACATATACAATAATTCATTAAAGTTTACTGGTCCAAAGCATAGAAATATAGGATAAGAAAGGGGTTGGTCCGTAGGGATGATAAATAGAAATATGAATTTAATGTTATTCTGAATGAGGATACCAAACAAAAAATATAAATAAAGTATATCTGTCTCATTTCAAAGTATTTGTAGATTATTGAAAGAATTCTTGGATTTTAATTTCCTGGTTAAAATTTCAGGACTGAAATTTATGCCCAATCATTTGATGAAACAGAGCATAATGACATAGATTGACAGTTTTTACTTTATTTGTTTGATATTTAAAGAAGAAGAAAAATAAAACAGAAATTCATTTTGAAAATGAGGCTTAATGTAGTTTTTGTGAAATTTTGCGGAGGGATACGCCAGATATGGGATTGCATTTTAGCAAGTTGAAGCTGGAAATTTGGAGAGAAAGAGTATAAAGAATGTTTTATAGAGAGAAAGTAAAGAAAAATTGGCAAAATTGAATCTTCAGAGGGGTTTGACATAAAATTAAGAATCAAAGATGGTAATTGAGACTAGAAACACAAAGCTCATTGTTTATGATTTGAGTATTGATCGGGGAATTCAAAGAAGTGCTCTCAAGCCTAAAAACTTCTCCTGTGGCATGTGTATATTGTCCATGCATTGGCATTTTAGCATAAATCTTCAAGGAGCTTACAGATTGAATCCAATGAGAAAGAAATCGGATAGCTCCATATGTCACATTGAATACTTCTGCAAATCGAGACGATATGATGCAATAATGGTGCTATAATGATGCACATTTCATCAAGACCTATTTTTGTGCTGCACCCGCTGACTCATACACGCCATCAAAGAGGGGATGAGTAAATTGCAAGGCCCAAAACCTTCTTCTCTTATCTCCATACAGGGTTGAGAAGGGTTCTTACCATGGACTCCACTCATAATTTGCCAAAAATAGGCCAAATTAATGATGACAAGTGGGATCAATGATTAAAATACACAAAAAGGGATTACAGGCAACCATTACATAAAAAATGTATTTAAAACCAAAAGATTTTATACAATCCTAAACGGTAAGGCAAAAAATATGTGTGATGCAAGATGCCATTGTTTTTCTCAACTCAATGAAATAACATATTTGAGTATAAAAACAGTTTGTTAATACAATAGAATTTTTCTTCAATTCCAATTTCAAATTCAAATTAATGCTGGGTTGAAAATGTAAAAGAATTTATAATTCAAAATCTCTTTAGTCTTTACATTGTCTATTAATTAAATTTAGAAAGAAACAATATTTATAATGCAATGTTTGAGGAATAGATTCAAATATCGCTCTTATTTTTTTCTACAAGTAATTATGAGTAATTTAAAATATCATATGAATTTCAGGATAAAAACGAAATTTAGTTTTTATTCTCTATATTTTTTATTCTTATTTCAGTTCATTTTATAAGCCCTCATTTTCATTATCATGTATGGCAATTTATCATCATTTTTATTTTTTATTGTGTGCTGATTGTAAAATTCATCTGAAAATAGAGTTTCTCAAATTAGAAACCTAATTTTTTTTCAAATATTAATGTAATAAAAATATTATAAATACAACTGATTTTTTGTAAATTGACATCAAGGAACATGTTGACTATCATGATATCACAGAGTACTAATCACTAGTTTTAAGCATCATGTTTTAAATCTAATCCTCAAAACATAATCAAGATGTATATATAGATAAGCAACCAAAATTTGTCTTCTAACTGCACTCCTATGACTTATCTTTTATTCATTAGCATGGATACATAAATGATAGATAGTGTGTGATATTTAGGAAAAAAATTCTCTAGATCGATCTTTACAAATCCCTGAATGATATCATACCTAATCAGTTTGAGTAATGTCATCGCTGTGTAGGGTCCTCATACCTGAGATATTAAAATGAGTACACATTGTTTTCTAATTTGAATGATGTGTTTCTTTCGGTAAAAGATTGTTTAGAGTGTAACCAGCTCATTTTGTCAGTCAAAACTATGCATTATCCACCACCGGATGACCTTTATACCCAAATTTGAATCTGGAGGAATGACACAAAACTTAAAATTTTTGAAAATGGATAACATGGCTGCACATCACGTGTCACAAAATCAGGCATGTGATTGAATATGATACCACGAGCAATTAGTTTGACCACCCTCTAGTTGTATCCACGGGGCCTTGTTAGTTTGGATATCCTTTACTTCCATGTGATCTAAAGGATTTAATGATGTTCTCTTGATCTCCATTGATATCCGCACCATCATCAGTCACACATGTCTGACAGAATGAGAAACAATGAGCTAGCATTTAGGTAACAGATACAAAGTGGATGTCAGATAATGATAATGGATAATTTTTTTTAGTTTCGTCCATTAACCAAATTTTTGTATTCGTTATTTGTTACCCATTATCAGATAATGATAACATATAACACCTTTTTCCAGATGTTAGCAGTTATTGTATCTCACATGCCTAGACTTGGTTTAAAATTGGTACAATACTACATGAAGACCTCTACAAAATAATAAAATGCACAACTTAATTAGCTTGTACTTTCATTTGTCTTAAAAAAAATTATGTGGAACCATGTACGGTTTTATTATGTGATAAATCTTCTGGAATAAGAAGATTCCGCATCACTTGGAGATTGGAGGGTGATCATAATGAAATCAGAAGAGCCCATTGGGAAGCTTGTTTCTGCATTTTTTGCAAGTGTTTTTTTGTACTTTTGTATTTTAATTGAGTAATAAAGTAAAAAAATACACAGGTATATCCCTACATTTATAACAAACCAGATAAGTATTATCATCAAAGTGTATATTCCACTATAGGTAATAATTTTTTATTTGCCAAACCAATTAGTCAACCATATTCAAAAGATAGCTCAATTGATTATAGATTGATTTTGCCAAATAACAGGTTAAGTTTCCAGCATGGGAGATGCCAAGGTACGAATGTGCTCTTGAGGTTATAAAAGACTACACTAACCCATTCATTAAACCTTTATATTATTGGTTACATAATCCTTCACTCACGTGTCACTCCCAATATGATTTAAACTATGGTCAAAAGTTAAAGCCTAACCATTCAAACTATATGTGACCGATACATTCAGAAATCATCAGAGAAATTTACATTCTGAATTTTGAATATTTGTGTTGAGTGTTATACTGTATCGTCTGCCTTTAGTATGCATGCCTTTTCAATACTTGTGTCATCCATATGGAAAGCTCCCGTCGACGAGGCTTCACCCAGGGCTGCCGCCACACGCGGCCAAGGCGCAGAACACGCACGAGGACGACCGCGCCGACAGCACTGACCACGGGAGAACCCGTACGAGGAGCAAGGGGCGTATCTCCGCACTATGGCTAACCGCATCGAGCGCGTTGAGCGGTTGCTCACGTGCCGACTACCTCTCGTACCCGACGCCGTACCAGCGCTCGTGGCTCCAAAGCGAGCCTGCGACCCATAGTGGGTCGCGTGACACCTAGATCGTCCGAGGAGTCCCTACGAAGACAATGAGTACGTGGAACACAACGGAAGGCTAGACAAGGAGCTTCGAGATCAGCGCCCTGCCTGAGACCCCGCACGCGACCCACTAGATGTCCGTGCCCAGGATAGACAATACCCACATGACGACTTTGATCATGGGTACGAGTCTGATTTACCGGTGCGCCGAGATGAGTACGTCCGGCCATATGACCGAAGACCCGAGGCCGACATACCAGCCCGCCGAGACGACTACGTCTGACACGATGACCGTGGTTATGCAGCCGACCCACAAGACTGTTGAGACGAACACGTATGACACCACGGTCAAGGATACGAGGCCGACCGACCGGCCCGCTGGGACGAACACGTCCCACGCTATGATCATGATTACGATGCCGACCCACCTGCCCGCCGCGACGACTACGTCCGGCCCCACGATCGTAGACACAATGCCGACCCACCGGCCCACCGTGACGACTACGTTTGGCCACCCTACCCCCGCCGGTACGAGGAACCTGACGAGGTTCCTCGGTACCCGCCACATGTAATGCCCAACATCCGCGCCCCGTGCGATGGTCGTCCCCGATAGTGGGACGACCACGATTGCAACCCAACCCCACCTCGATGACGTGTCGACCCGCGTCACGAGGACTACCAGGCGCCCAAATGGCGCCTGAATGGCCCCCCGAACAGTGCTCGAACGACTCCCGGACGATGACGAATGCCGAAGAGAGGAGCACTGCACTAGGATTCAGAGGAGCGTGCGTGCTGACGTCACCGTCTTTGAGGGGTCGCGAAACCCAAGGAATTCATCGACTAGGAGTTGAGCATGAATTCTTTGTGCATCGAATATGCGGAGACGAGACTTGGCGGACAGGCCAAGATCTTTTGGGAGAACGAGCGAGTCGCCGCTGGGTGACGAGGATGGCCCATCACGTCCTGGGCCGATATGGTGCAGAAGTTGAGAAGTAAGTACGTGCCGCGGCAATACCAAATGTTGTTATTCCTCACGTGGCTCAACCTTAGGCAAGGTCGACTCTTAGTGACGGAGTATATTGAGGCGTTCAACGAATGCCGGATGCGGTGTTGATTCGTGGAGGGCCTGCGAATCATCATCAGTCTCTTTGCCCACGGGCTTCGACCAACCCTGCATAGCGAGGTTCTCAACTGCAACCGCAGAGAGGTCGACGAAGCCTACCACATAGTGGAGCACATGGAGCCTCCGGGCGACGAAGCCCCCCCCGCCACTCACACCGCGCCTCGAGCGACACTCGTTTGCTCTGCCCCGCACGTGAACGCCAGCACGACCCTAGCCACCGCTCCATGCCCCAACGCTCGGCGCATTGCTAGCATCGCTGTCGACCGCCCGAGCACTATTGGGACGCCCATCCCACCTAACAATGTCTCGCAAGTTAGCCCTACGCCTGTCTCGCAGAGGAAAGCCCCGATGGCCGACACAGCGCTACGAACATTGGTCTTCTATATGTTTGTCAAGATCAATGACAAAGTGTGCAAGTTGACAGTGGACAGTGGAAGCCGAGTGAATGCCATCTTGGACGCAATGGTCGCCCGACTAGGGTTGGCGACCATGCCTCATCATACGTCCCCATTTTTAATGGGACGTGGCATTGTTGCTTCATCGATAGAGACGAAGCGTCAATCCACGATACGTCAAAGCGCTAATCCACAATCCACAATACGTACGATGAGAGCATCCTGTGTGACATCCTTCCTATGAAAGTAGGAAGCATTATCTTAGGTCGACCCTAGATCTATGATAATGACGTCGCCATAGCCGGCAGAGTGAACACATGTTCGTTTCTACACAAGGGACGACGGGTCAAGTGGTACCCTTACACCACGAAGGCAGCATCGAAGAATGCCCGACCAAGGTGTCAAGCTAACGATCGTCCACCACCCCGTGGCCCTTCGAAAGCCAGGATACGCAGACGAAGACGTGTTCTTGCACCCGACCGAACGCGTCGCCTACCGGACAGCCCGCGTCGCCAATCAGGAGACCCATGCCACGCATAGCGCCGTCGGAGCAGTTCGTCCAGCTTTACAAGCTGCCCATGCCAGTCATCCGACCAGCCGCGCCGCTAGACCAGCCGCCCCCGCCACTCGCCCAGAGCCGGCATGTAGCGTCCCCACCATCTTCGTCCAGGACTTTCCTTGACCAAGTGCGGACCCTGCACTCTTCCACCGCCCGGACGATTAGCGGCGGACGCGTTGCGCCAGCCTCACCGTCCACAAGGGAACGACCAATCGCTGTTGCCCCACCCGCGCACTGAGCACACGCTCGTCTCCCCGGAGGCCCATGCCGCAGGGTGAGCACACCCGAGATCGCCAACGGCCAAGTCCCATCACGACATCAACCCCTAGCACTAGTAGTAGTGCCTCACTATGCATTCTCTCGGCATGTTTTGTCGTTGCATCATGAGCATCATGACATGTCATCATATAGGCATGCACGGTACAAGCAGGCTGCTGACTCGTAGAGCCGACTCCGAGTGGCCGACGTGGGAAACTGAGTGTCGGTGAGAATTTGGCCAGAGAGCTATTCTCCCGAGCCGGCCACAACGCTACATGTTCGTAGCGCCGGCCCGTTCTCGACCCTCCGACGAGTGGGCGGATACGCCTACGTCACCGAAGTCCCTCCTTTGTGGGGGACCTGCTCCACTAGCGTGGTGGGCCCGATTCCGTACTGAGTCCCCTATCTCCCCCCTACCCTGGCCTTTCTAAACCCCATTGTTGTGAGCGAGTTTGCCGCTGCGACCACTTCCCCGGTGAACATGCCCGATTGGCACGAGTCAAACGATCGTATACTATTTGGGGTAATTAACAATGCAGGGAACAGGGTACCGCAAAGGACTTCATGTGCAGATGCGGAAGCCTAGATTGCCACGGAGCGCGACGCACGCCAGCGACGACCAGCCCCTTGCCGAATGCCGTCGCCAGCTACCCCAACTCGATTGAGACGAGTTTTTCTGACCCTGGGAGGATTGATGGCACACGCCATCAAAGATCGTCATCGACGTCATCTGTGCCGCCTGCCCTCGACGTCGACGACTGGGTGAAAGACGCTCGATTATCATTTTGTTCTTATCGCGCGCGTGTTTTGTCTTTTCTCATTCTCGCCGTCGTGTTTTGTCGAGTTTGCAACGTTTGTCCGTCTGTGGTTTTGCCAGCAAGGGGGATGGCCCTCACTCTAACCTTTCCCCCCTTGCCTCTTCCCTTTTTCTCCCCTTAATTCCCCTTTGTTTTAGGTGTTTTATTTTTATTTTGTAATGGGGGGAGCCCACTTATAAGGTAGTGGCGACAGCGTCAACGCATCGACACCAGAAGCGCCGCCACCATCATCCGAAGTCAACGCCATTGCCAAGGACACGCCGTCATCGTCACCGAACCAAGTCCACACACCAGCATGAGGCACGTCTCCCACCCACGCACGCCCCTTCACGCATCCTAACATGTCGCCAAAGCCAGATCCAGAACTGCCCCCTGACGTGGCACGAAACCATGTTGCTCGTCACGTCGCTCATCTTTACTTTTATTTTTATGAACTGTATTTTCTCTTTCCTCCAAGGCCTATATGTATAGGCCAATGTTCCAAGAAACAGTTAGGCAAGTCATATTCAGGAATTGAGTTTTTGTTAACTCTTCTTAGAGGACTTGCCCTAGCCTCCCCTTCTCCTTAGATCGCCGCCGCCCTCGCCGCCCTCGTCGCCGGCGTCGGTTACCACCCACCCTCCTTTCTCTCTCCTTTCCCTCTCTCTTTCTTTCCTTCTCTCTCCCCCGCAAGCACCAGGACGCCCGATGTCGGCTGCCCCTCTCAGGCCGCCTGCGCCAAGCGTCCAGCGCAGGCTGCCCCGCTCAAGGCCGCCCACGCCTAGCGCCCAAGCGCCGGCCGCCCCACTCAAGGCTGCCAGCACCAGTCACCCTACACCAGCCGCCCCTCTCAAGGCCGCTTGCGCCCAGCGCCTAGAGCCAGCCACCCCGCTTAGGGCTGCCCGCGCCTAGCGCTTAGCACCGGCCGCCCTACTCAGGGTCGCCAACGTCACCGCCCGCGAAAGCGACACCACCGCCTGCACAGGCGGCCTCTTGGCTACCCCCGTTAGGGCTGCCGGCACCCGTGCATACCAGCACTCATTGGCGCCAGCGCACGCCAGCGCTCACCAGTGCCACCGCATGCCAGCGCTCACCAGCGCCAGAGTAGGCCAGCGCGCGTTGGCGCTCGCACACGTTGTGCACCCGACCGCTTGCCCATGCCGCGCGCCCGGCCGCCTGCGCTCATCGCGCGCTCGGCCGCTCGCGTTTCCAGACACCCTCGAAGCTACTTGTCGTGCATCCAGATGCACTCGAAGCTACTTGTTGTGGCGCATACCGTTTAGGTTTCGCAACACCCTGCCGGCGCGCACATCAATTGTCCCGCCAACGACGGCCCACGCCCAAGCACTCCGACCATTGAGCAACCAGGCTTAGTCCAGCCATCTCTTTGCTAGGGCCGCTCAACGCCCGGAACACCCAGTTCTTTTGTTCAGTGGGCCGTGCAATGCCCGGATCACCCAGTTACGTCTCGAGCTAAATGTCCCGCAACCTCATCATGCACTCCGGTGCTGAGATACGCCTGAACTCCTTGGTGTCGAGTGTTCTTTGTTCAATGTTCTGCAAGGATTCTTCCACCGCCGTCAGATTTGATTTGAATACCTCTTTCTTTCCTTAAAATTCTTCCTTTCGTGAGATTTCCCGTGAACATGAATTCGAGTATTGGATTTGGTGCTTTGGCATCGTCGCGGTGGTTGAAGACAGTACTCTGCCCTCGACGAGGAACGGGGCTGCGCCACCATTATTTCATCGGTTTAAGGTTTTTTAATTCGATCGTGCGAATTTTGAGGTCTGTTTTATCACTCTACCCAACCCCGTCCTGCATTCTCCACCATCATTGACATAGCCATCTCCCTACCCATCTCTCCCCTAGTCGTCCAGTATCTGCCACTCGTCGTCGTCATTCCCATCTCCCTTAGTTGTCCTCCATCATAAGGGCTCCCCAAGGACCCTTTAAGGCCCATGTAAGGGTCCATCTCTTCCCCCGCTATAAGGGAAGAGAGGGCGCCCTAAGTTTTTCAGACCACAATTTTCTTTGAGGCATTTCATCGAACAAGTCATCTGGTCTCCCTTCCTCATGCATGAGAAGTGGACAAGGGAAGGAAGAGGAAGAGAAGGAAGGAGAAGGAAGGGGAGGAGAAGGAGGAGCGCCGCCCATTTCTAGCCACGACCGCCGAGCCCCTCATTCCCCCATCCCCCTGTTCGCTGCATGTGCACCCCGCGGCAGCCTGCACACCGTCGGCCACCATCGTACCGGCCGTTCGCGCGCTGCCGTTGTTGGCCGTTGATGCCGTTCGCTGCTCGCGTGTTCCGCCGCTGCAGCGCGCCGCCCCCTGCCTCTGCACGGAACACCCGTGCGCCCGCTGCTGGCTGCCTCCACCGCTTAGGGTTGCCCAGCCCATCCGCTCGCAGCCGCCTCACCGCCGCCACCGGACTGCCTGAGTCGTGCATGCCGCTACTGCCCAAGAGGCCTGTCCGCTGATCTGCCTAGGGGACGCCCAACCGCGACCGCCCGCAAACCGCCTGGCCGCCACCACCGCCACCGCCACCGCCAGGCCGCGCGCCCCCATGCTGCTTGATCCACCCCCAGCCGTGCTGGTCCAGGGTTGCCGCTGTCCACACCCGCGTAGGTTCCCCCGCCGCACCGCGTGGGCCTATCGCGCACTAAGCCAAGCTGCTTGCTGCCATCTTTGGCCACCATCCATGAACCCCGTCCCTCATCCTTGCCGCGCACGCTTGGACCATTAGAGCCGCCCACCACTGCTCGCGGCCGCCATCCATGCCTCCGCGCTCTGCCACTGCACCGGGCGCACGGCCATTGTGTCGGTTATCACGGCCGTCGCTTAATCGCCATGACGCGAGCCTCAACTTCCTCAACTCAGCCGACCCTTAGCATTACTCCGGCACCATCCGCTAAACGTTAAGCCGCCGTGACTCCTCCGGCGTCTCCCCACTCCACCTGCTTTGACACGCCACCGACGAAGACGAAGTCCTGCACTACGAACCACCGTCGACGAGGTACGCCGTCCTCTCCCGTCACTCATTTAATTACCCCTTTGCAGTATATTTTCGTCCCGTCTCCACCGCTTAGGCTAGGTAGGTGAGAGAGTCAAACGAGAGAAGAACTATGTCTTTGAGTGTCTTACCGGTATGCACAAGTATGTTCATTACGTGCGAGCCCAACGGATTGAGTCCGTTCGGCTGTAGATGTCCTCATCGTTCCAACGAGGTTTGAGAGGCCCCCGTCGCCGTCACCCGGTGCCTCCCGTCCAAGCTTGGTGCCTCCCTCGATTCAGAGCCTGCACGTACGACACGTAGGGCATTTCACTGCACCATAGTTACATAGCAGTTAGGGCTAACCATCGGACCACGACACCGCCATTATCCGATACTTTATCATTTATTGGCACCGAACCATCATATTCGGTGTCGACCGGATGACATCCTAGACGCCGTCCTGCATCATATTTACATTCTGAGTTTTGAATACTTGTGTTGAGTGTTATACTGTATCGTCTGCCTTTAGTATGCATGCATTTATAACACGGGAGAATTATCACATCTCGATATTTTAATTGGTTCTAGACGTATTGTTGTATCAAATCAAAGATGGTTTATAATCCCCTGATAACAGAGCAATGGATCATATTCATATTTTAAGTTTCCATGTGCATGATTCCTGTGATGTACGCCCTCAAAGGATCACATGCATCACCATGTCATGAATCAAACTGATTGTTATTTAGGTGAGAAGCCATTACATGATCAAATCTACTCATCATATAAGTGGAGAGGCAAATAGTGCTATTCTATTCCTATATTTTGTTGTCCTTCTCCATTACCAAACAAATTATAATGTTTAGAATATATGGTTATAGATGTTAGCGGTATTGTTATCTTATTCATTACACATATCCTTGGAATCTAATATAAACATTACATGTGAAATTTATAAACATAATTCATTTCATTTAACTTAAACATGAGATAGAAGTTTGATCAGCTAACAGAGCATATAAATCCATCACACCTGGTCAAGCTTTTCATATCAGTTTTATCCAGCTCTATTGAATACTGATTGTGTGGCTCTCCACATGGGCATGTGGGCTGCTTCGGAGCCCCGTTAGGGAATGACATTAAGGGGGACATTTCTGATATATCTATATAATCTCTCACCATCCAATTTTCAGCCTTCTAAGAACATAATCTATTCACAGAATAAAATATCCTAATGGTCAATGAAGTTGATTAGAAACCATAAAGTCAATGAAGCTGGTAATAAAAAAATCATATTCCTAATAAAATTAAATATATTGGGACATACAAAAATATGGGTGATCCATCATAATGAATCAAACCAGAAGAATATGCATAGAAAACATAAACTTATTTTTTAATTATCTGTATATGTTTAATATATTTGTATGATTACATGTTGCCACCAACCCCAATACTTCATACAATGGTCTAAACATTGGAATTGAGCCAAACTAAAAAGGAGTATATAAATCTAAAAACTAAATCAATTATCATTGAACCTTTGTTTAGAATACAGAGAGTTAACTATCTTAATCTATAGTACCCAATATAGTAATGTCCCCTTAAAGTAGATAGACTACAATAGGTTGCAGCACATTCTACTTTAAACTATCCTTTTATGTAGTAAAATTTTATTGCATGACGTCGATCTAAGATCAATCACTTAGTCAGAATCAATGCAAGCGAGCATAAATTTAAGACATCCAAAAACTATTTTGAAATTAGTATCATAAGACGGGAAGGATTCATAATTCGTTACCCAGATAAAAGTAAATAAATAAAAAGTCCACGAGAAAAGAAAAATGCACTAGAAATCAAGCCATGGTAAATAGACATAAATAATCATTCAATTTTCTTAAAAAAATTTCGAGGTTAAACACAAATTTAATCTCAGTTGTATTCGTCGATTTCAGTATTTTCCACATAGACAGCAGATGTGACGAAGAATTCGGATAGAGTAGAGTTGAATTAATTTGTGGTCTAGGTTCGACTTGAAGGGCGAGGAAGTGAGATAGAGACAACGAATCGTCCGACGATGGTTTTTGTTTGAAGAGGAACATAAAAGGAAATAACAAATGCATGACGGTGAATAAATTTTGTTTTAATATAATCTTAAGTCTCTATCTCAATTGATATAATAAATTGATGTATTTTCTAGTCAATTGGGTTAAATGGAATGTCACCTACTCTCTACCTTACTTTTTCTTAGGTTACTTAGAGCATGTGTGGTACAGCAGCCTTCCTAATCCATTCTGTGTCCAAAGTATCTCTCCCCACAGTTGAGTTCATCAATTCATTCATGTTACGGTCTTTGACAAACTAGTAGAGAAAGAAGGAACATATCCGTTCGCTCAAGAAAATAGAAGGGAGCGTCAATTCATTTGTGTTAAGGTCTTTGACAAACCAGTAGAGAAAGAAGGAAGATATCCGTTCGTTCAAGAAAATAGGAGGGAGGATTCGAATGTCATACTTCACACGACTGTGTTAAGGAGTCATGAAATTCAACAAAGACATTATTATCCAAGGTAAGTTTTTGAATAGATAATAAGTTCTTGGTTATAGATGGAACATGCAAAATACTTTTGAGAGAAAGAGTTTTGTCAGATGTTGTAATTTTAGAATTTCCAATAGCTAGAATACTCAAACCTGTTCTGTTACCTATTTGGAGCTCATCGTTTCCTTGATAGCTTTGATGTTGTTAAATGTTGCTCAGGTTAGCAGTAACGTGATGAGTGGCCCCACTATCAGGATACCACCCTTGGGCTTCAGCATTGAAGGCTTGTGGGTATCCACCAGATCGATTGTGCTGAGTGCCTGAAGATAATCGTATAAACTCTTGGCATTCTCAAGCTCTATGCCCATACTGGGAACATATTTGGCAGCGTGGCTGATAGGATTGGTTTTTTTCCTCGTCCTCTGCCAGAATTGTGTTGCCGCCCACGCCAATTTTCTGATCTGGTGTTTTGCTCACGTTCACTTGGATACTTCTGATAGTTATCCTGGCGTCCATCCTGCTGTTGACGCCAATTTTCAGATCTTGAGCTGCGATCCTGTTCAGATGGATGCCTCTGATAGTTTTCATTTCTGCGTCCATGATCGTTGCTTTTGTAGGATTGCTTATGGGTATAGTTGGCCATTAGTAGAAAGCCATTGGAGTTTCCTTGGTTATGATGAACTAAGTAGTCCTCGTGAGCCTTTAAATTTGCGATGATCTGCTCAAAATCCATGTGGTTGAGATTGATATTGACGTTGATCATGAAGGATGAGTAGTCTGGAGGTAACCCCTTGAGAAATGTGTAAATTTTCATGGGCTCATTGACTGGATGTCCCACAATTTCCAGTGCTTCCATAATTGACCTGAAATGTTTGAGATAGTCCTCAATAGACATAGTACGTTTGCAAATGTTTGCAAACTATCTGGTTAGCTTGATTATTCGAGACTGGCTTTGACTGGCAAAAACATTCTCTAGAGTTTCCCAAGCCTCTAGAGCAGATTTAGCTTTGGCCACGTTGGGAAGAATTTGCTCAGAAATGGTGGACTAAAGGAATTGAAGAATTTGTTGATCAGTCCTCCACCAGTTTTCATATTCAGGATTGTTCACAGTATTCCCCTGTTGATATGTGATAAAGACAGGGTGAGATGTATTACTGATAATGAAGCGATTCAGACCATACCCATTTAGGAGAGGCTGAACAATATTTCTCCACATCTGGTAGTTGTTTGAGTTGAGCTTGATTGAGATGGAAACTCCAGGAGGAATGACGATGGGCACCTGCCCAATTGCGGTTATGCTTGAAAATCTTGAAGCATAAGGGATGGCGGTTGAGGAGGCATGTCTTTCTTCTCCCACTTTGAGATCACCTAGCTCTGATACCATGAAAAGAATTCTCGAAAGAGATTGGAGCGAGGAAGTGGGAATGAAAGGAGAGAAGAGAAAGAAGAAGATGAACATCGAGAAGATAGATGGAGATTAGATCGTATTCATTCCTCAGAGAATTTTGTATAACATGGGTTGATATTTATGTTGTAGTATCGTAAGTATATAATAGTAAGTTTATGTTGTAAGCATATAACCGTTGTAACATATACAACATTCATATATTTGAATTGGTCGAGATTTAATCTCGACCGTTGTAACTGATGTGGGTGCACTGAATGTAGCCGTTGATTTGTGCACCCATCTTTTTATTATAGCGGGGATTAGATCCTGACCGTTATAATGTGAACGGGTGCACTGATCTCGATCTTTGACCCTATATTGAATCCTGACCACTAGTTCTCTAACAAGTATATCTATTGCGTGTTTAATTACTAACTATTCTTAATTAATCCCTATTCAGCCGACCTATGAGTCGAGCGAGTTGGCGCACTCGGATTCTAATGGATTGTAAGGGTCGAAGAACTGAGTGGAAGAAAATCCTGGAGTTTCATGACTTGAGTTTGGGTTGTCAGAAATTGAGGTGATTTCTATGTTTCTACTAGAGGGTCGAGTGTCAGGTGAGTCTACATATGAGTCAGAAATTTCAACACTGGTGCTGTCGACTGAATTATGAGGAATATAGTTATGATAGGATCCTAGTATCCCATTGTTCTCAAAAATAGAATTCTGATGAGAAAATGGAAAGGAATTTTCAATAAAAATAACATGGCGAGAGACAAAGAGTTTACCTGTATGGAGAGACAAGCATCTGTACCCGCAGTGCATGGCGCTGTAACCAAGAAAGACACATTTTTCCGCTCTGGGTTCTAGTTTGTTTTTGGTATATGGACGAGTATATGGGTAGCATAAGCATCCAAAGGTTTTAAGAATATTGTAGTCGGGTTTGCACTGGAACATGATTTCGTTGGGAGATTTGTTGTTCAAGATAGGAGTGCTCAAACGATTTATGAGGTATGCTACAGTTACAACTGCTTCATCCCAAAATTTCTTAGGCATGTTGGCTTGATGACGTAGACTTAATGCAGTTTCAATTAAATGTATGTGTTTACGTTCAATTGTGCCATTTTGTTCTGGGGCGTGGGGACAGGACACCCTATGAACAATTCCTTGAGTTTTAAGAGAGGAGTGGAGTGATTGAAACTCCCCTCCCCAATCAGATTGAATGTATTTAATTTTTGCTGAAAATTGATTTTCTACTTGTTTTTGAAAATTTACCAAAACATTTATAAGATCACTTTTCTTGTTTAGAGGAAAAAGCCAAGTATATTTACTATGATCATCAACAAACACGACATAATAGGAGTAGCCAGAGTGAGATAATATAGGGGATGGTCCCCATAAGTCAGAATGGATTATTTCAAGACAGTTGTTCGATTTATGAAGAGTTGGCGAGAAAGGCAATTTATGGGATTTAGAGATATGACATGATTCACAAATGAATAACTGTTTGGACTGAAAAACAGGTAATACATATTTTCAAATTAGGAATTTTAAAACTTTAAGTTGGGGATGACCCAGTCTTGAATGCCACAATTCTGTAGATGCTCTTTCTCCAATGTAGGCTGACTTAGGGGTTAGCCCATCCAGGTAGTAAAGCCCATTTTGAATTGTTCCTTTGAGGAGCGTTCTGTTAGTGGCTTTGTCCTTCACAAGACAAAAAGAGTCATGAAACTCCAGGATTTTGCTCCACTCAACTCGTCGACCCTTACAATCCATTAGAATCCGAGTTCCCTATTCTCAATACATTGGACTACTCTCCTGAACATGGGGAGATGATAAAGACTAAATCTCTCACTGACATTTGTCATCAAGATTCCCTACCTCATTGCCAACCACAACGCCTGTCTTTAACAGCTGTTAGACATCCTCTACCTCAGTGTTTTACGGCTGTTCAACATCGCATAGAAGAGCCTAAATCATACAAGAGTGCTTCCAAAAATGCTAAATGGATGCATGCTATGGAACAAGAAATGACAGCCTTGCTACAAAACCAAACCTGGGAATTAGTTCCAAGAGATCCTAACCTTCATGTAATTGGGTGTAAATGGGTTTATAGGCTCAAGTATAAACCCAATGGTGACATAGATAAGTACAAAGCAAGGCTTGTGGGAAGGGCTATAACCAGCAAGAGGGGTTTGATTTTTTTGAGACGTTCAGTCCTGCGATTAAACATACAACTATCAGACTCTTGTTATCCATAGCTGTTAGCAATAACTAGAGCATCCATCAACTTGATGTCTCCAATGCGTTCTTGCATGGAGAATCAGATGAAATTATCTTCATGGAGCAACCAACTGGATTTAAAGACTCCAAATTCCCACACCATCTCTGTAAACTCAGAAAATCCCTCTGTGGCCTCAAACAGTCACCTCGAGCTTGGTTTAACAAGCTCACCCACTTCTTAAATACTCTTGAATTCGTTGGATCAAAAACTGACACGTCGTTATTTTTCAAATTATCTTCTCCAACTCCAATTTTCATTTTAATATATGTTGACGATATTCTTATTATCTCACCAAGTTCTTCCATTGTTAACTCTCTTGTCCAACAACTACACGAAAATTTTGCAATTAAGGATTTAGGACCAGCGCATTACTTTCTAGGAATTGAATTGATAAAATGTACCAGTGGTTTTTTATTATCACAATCAAAATATCTTCATCAAATTCTTCAAAATGCCAACATGGAAAATTGCAAGCCCTCTTTAACCCCATGCAGTTTAACCAAATTCTTCTCATCTAGTGAACCCTTTATTGATGCTACATTATATAGAAGAATCGTCGGATCACTTCAGTATCTTACTTTAACCAGACCTGATATCTCCTTTGTTGTTAATAAAGCCTGCCCGAAAATGCATGCTCCCACCCTGGATGACTGGAAATTTTTTAAACATCTGCTTCGCTATCTTAAAGGCACTATCTTGCATGGTCTCTTTTTTTTTAATAACTCACATTGTTCTATAAGTGTTTATAGTGATGCAGATTGGGCAGGTGACCACAATGATCGACGCTCCACTTGAGGTTTCTTAGTCTTCCATGGCAAGAATTTAATCTCTTGGAGTTCCAAAAAGCAACAAACTGTTGCTCGGTCGAGCACAGAAGCTGAATAAAGCTCAACAATCTTACGCCTCCAACAATCTAGCTAATGCTGCTGCAGAAGTCACTTGGATCCAATCACTCCTCAAGGAATTAAAGCTCAACAATCTTACGCCTCCAACCTTGTGGTGTGATAATGTCGAAGCAACGTATTTGGCAGCAAATCCAGTGTTCCATGCCAGAACAAAGCACATCGAAATCAATTTCCATTTCGTCCGAGACCAAGTTGCAGCTAAGTCTCTGATAATCAGATTCGTCAACAGTAAAGGAAAACTGGCCGACATTCTCACAAAGCCATTGCCATCTCCAAGATTCAATCTCCTTCGTGACAAGCTCAACATCTCAGAAGATCCTCGTCACTCGGCGTTGAGCTTAAAGGGGAGTGTTAAGGAGTCAGTACCAAGTGCGCCAACTCGCTCGACTTAGAGGCCGGCTGAATAGGGATTAAACAAGAATAGTTAGTAATTAAAAAAGCAATAGATATACTTGTTAGAGAACTAGTGGTCAGGATTCAATATAGGGTCAAAGATAGTCTAGGATTCAATATAGAAGGCCAGGATCAAACATAGAAACTTAGGATTAAATCGTAGATAAAGAGAACACGAGATTGACTCAACGGTCGAGATCAGTGCACCCGTTCACATTATAACGGTCAGGATCTAATCCCCGCTATAATAAAAAGACGGGTGCACAAATCAATGGCTACATTCGGTGCACCCACATCAGTTAAAACGGTCGAGATTAAATCTTGACCAATTCAAATATATGAACATTGTATATGTTACAACGGCCATATGCTTACAACAGAAACTTACTATTTTATACTTACGATACTACAACATAAATATCAACCCATATTATACAAAATTCTCTGAGGAATGAATACGATCTAATCTCCATCTATCTTCTCTGTGTTCATCTTCTTCTTTCTCTTCTCTCCTTTCATTCCCACTTCCTCGCTCCAATCTCTTTCGAGAATTCTTTTCAGACTGAACACAATTTTGGGACAACAGTGGAACAAGAACATAGAGGCAAGTAAAGGGTGACGAGAGAGTGAGAGACACAGAGAAAATGGGGATGTCCCTAAACCATCAGAGAGAGAGAGAAAATGGGGATGTCCCTAAACCATCACAAAGAGAGAGAGAGAGAAAATGGGGATGTCCCTAAACCATCACACAGAGAGAGAGAGAGAGGGAGAGAGAACGAGAAAATGGGGATGTCCCTAAACCATCACACAGAGAGAGAGAGAGAGAAAGAAAATGGGGATGTCCCGAAACCGTCGGAGAGAAATAGATAGATAATGAGAGAGAGAGAGAGAGAGATAAAGAGAGAGAGAAACAATGCTGATCCCCTAAACCATTAGAGAGAGTGAGAGACATCAGCTAGAAGACAGAAGGAAAGTCATAAAATTAATCCAAGGCACTTAGGGGATTTTATACGCAACCGTAGCCATCTTCACTGAGATGATCAACCGACTAACTTTAGTACACATAGAGAAGGCATCAGAGAAAGAGGGAGAGAGAGGGAAATAGCGGGATAGTGGGAGAAAGAGATAGTGGGAGAGACAGAGAGAGAGCGAGAGAGGGATAGCGGGAGAGAGATAGAGAAGGAGACAGGGAGAGGGATAGCGGGAGAGAGACATGAGATATGGAGAAGGAGACAGAGAGAGGGATAGCAGGAAAGAGACATGAGAGAAAGAGGGAGAGAGAGGGAAATGAGGAGAGAGATAGAAAGAGAGAGCGAGAGAGGGATAGCGGGAGAGAGAGAGAGAGGGAACTGAGGAGAGAGACAAAAAGAGAGAGCGAGAGAGGGATAGCGGGAGAGAGAGAGACAGAGAGATATACAGAGAGAGAGAGAGCGAGAGAGATAGAGAAAGATACAGAGAGAGAAAAGGAGAACACATAGAGGTAGTTTAAATCGTTGAATCCTCAATTTTATTGATCACTTGTTCATATTTATAGTACTTTATATAATAGCCGTTATCTAACGATTTAATCCTAGCCTTTACAATTGTTGTAACGGCTAGAACCAAACTCATCCTAACCGTTAGTTTGTTACCTATCTTGGTTTAATTCTGACATCTATATTTCATCCTAATTATGTTTTAACTTATATTTAATCCTGACCGTCTAGTTCTCTTAACGAGTATAGGATACATGTCTTCTTTTACTAAACAGTCTTATTAAAATCCCAATTCAATGGCTGTATTGCTGATGTGGCTGCCGCGTTGTACGTGTCTTCTTCATCCTCCTTAACACCCCCAAGCGAAATGGCAGAGCTGCGACGTTGAGCTTGTCTCGAAGAAAACAAAATCGATATTGAGGAAGAGGCTTTGTGAGTGCATCAGCTATCTGCCGTGGCTTATTACATATCATATTTGCAATTTCTTTTCTGCGATTTGTTCCCGAACAGAGTGGAAATCAATTCCCACGTGCTTCATCTTGCATGAAAAACTGGGTTTGCTTCAAGTAGCACATATATTATCACACCAGAGCACCGGTATTGTGTTTGTTTTGATGTGAAGCTATTTTAGGAGAGATGGAACCCATAGAACTTCTACTCCCGCATTTGCCAATGCTTTGTACTCGGCTTCAATACTAGATCATGCTACCATTGGCTGCCTTTTACAGCTCCACAAACTAAATTTTTCCTAACGTAAACTAAGAAGGCACCAGTGGAACGCCTGTCTACTTGATCTCTTGCCCAATCTGGATCACTAAAAACTTTCATAAATAAATCCGAATTCATATGGAATAATAAACCATGTAAAATTGTTCATTTGAGATATCTTAGTAAGTGTTTTAAAAACTTCCAGTCTTCATTCTTGGGTTGATGCATTTTTTTACTAGCTTTACTTACTACATAGGATATATCAGGTTTAGTTAGTGTTAAGTATTGTAAAGAACCAGCTATTTTCCTATATAAAATATGATCTCCAGTACTTTCTGTACTTAGTAATATTTTTGATACACTATAGGGGAGCTAACGACGGTTTACTATGTTCCATATTAGATTGATGTAGAATCTGAGAAATATATTTTAACTGTGAGAGTGCAGATTCATCTTCTTGGTTAGTAAATTCAATGCTAAGAAAGTAATGGGCAAGGATGAATTCCTTAATCGCAAATTCATATTGTAATTTTGATATTAAGTATAGTACTTCAGACAAATGAGGTGATATTATAAGAACATCATCAACATATACAAGAACAAAAACAGTATAATCAGTAAAGATTTTAAAGAAAAGAGATGCATCAGTTTTTGATCTAATGAAGACAATAGTATGAGAAATATAGCTAATTTTGTAAACCAAGCTCTTGGTGACTGTTTCAGTCCATATATAGATTTATTAAGTTTGCAAGCATGATCTAGATTATTAGGATTTTTAAATCCTGGTGGTTGCTCCATCAGTACTGTTTCTTTAAGATCACCATGTAAGAATGCGTTGGAGAACTCTAGCTGATGAATTTTCCAATCATGACTTACATCAATTGAAAGCAGTAACCGAATGGTTGTATGTTAAACCACAGGACTGAAAGTTTCAGTGAAATCAAAGCCCTCTTATCGGTTGAAACCTTTGGCAACCAGTCTAGCTTTATATTTTTCAATACTACCATTGGATTTATATTTAATCCTACAAACCCATTTACCTCCAATAACATGAAAATTTGGATTTCTACGCACTAAATCCCATGTTTTATTTTGCATTAAAGCATGTATTTCAGTAGTCATAAAATTCATCCATTCACTACTTATAGATGCTGTATTAAATTATTTGGCTCCTCATTGTTAACACAAACAGTTCAACACTGAGGAAGTGGATATTTTATCTCAGAAAATATTAAATATGAAAATATTAAATGTTTATTTAATGAGGAACGTTAATATTAACTCCTTCTTTCAGGTACATATCTGAAAGATTTTTTGTCTTTAATATAAAGACTATTTCTCAAACTTTTAATATCACCTCATAGAAGAACACGAAGAAGAAGAAAAAAAGAAAAAGAAGAAACAGAAGAAGAAGAGAAGAAGAAAAAGAAGAAACAGAAGAAGAAGAAGAAAAATAACAAAGAGAAGAAGAAGAAGAAAAAGAGGAAAATTAAATCTTTAAAAGTTAAAACTATTTGTTAAAAAATTTTAAAGGATGTTAAAGCTTTATATGTTTAAATTTTTAAATATAAGATTAGTAGTAGAGAAGAGGGCCCATGCCACGAATACATCAGAAGAAGAGGCAAAAGTAGAAGAAGAAGATGAAAAACGAAAGAAGAAGAAGAAGAACAGGAAGAAGAAGAAGATGAAGAAGAAGAAGAAGAGGAGGAGGAGGAGGAGGACGAAGAAGAAGAAAAGATGTAGTACAAGAAGAATAAGAAAGTAAGAAGAAGAAGAAGAAGAAAAGGACGAAGAACAAGACGAAGAAGAAGACGAAGAAGAAGAAGAAGAAGAATGGACGAAGAAGAAGACGAAGAAGAAGAAGAAGAAGACGAAGAAGAAGAATAAAAAGAAGAAGAAGAAGAAGAAGAAGAAGAATAGTAATAATAATAATAATAATAATAATAATAATAATAATAATAATAAGAAGAAAAATAAGAAAATAGGAAAAACAAATTTTTATAAGTTAAAACTATCTGTCAAACATTTTTAAAGGATGTTAAATCTTTATATGTTAAAACTTTGAAATATAAGACAGCAGTGGAGAACAGGGCCCACGCGACCAATGCATAACAAGAAGAGGAAGAAGAAGAAGAAGAAGAAGAGAAAGAAGAAAAGAAGAGGAAGAAAAAGAAGGAGAAAAAGAAGAGGATGAAGAAGATGAAGAAAAAGAGGAGGAACAATTTATGGCAGTTTTAAAACTTTGCGTACATCTAGAAGGGAACAAAAGTTTGAGCTAAAAAATTCCATTGATTTAACAATTATTTTTCTGACTAGTGTTAGCAAAATTCTACATTTAAATGAAGGAACCCATTAGTGATGATGAGGATGACCTGTAAAGAAAACTCGCAAGATCACAAATCCCCGAATTAGTTCCCCGAACGTAACCGTGGGATGAGAAAAGGGACGGGTAGACGTAGTTGAAATAAGTAATCACGTAATCAAGAATAACTGAGAAGAAAACAAACTGAGATAGAAGTGATAGAACAATTCAAACAAAGTCAAATTATGATAGAACTGCATTCATAGTCAATTATTAGTTGAACAAAGAAGAAGAAGAAGGGAAGAAGGGAAGAAAAAGAAGAAACGCAGGAAGGAGTCGAAGAATAACAAGAAGATTTCACTAATAAATATTTCACATTTATCAATCAATGATGTTAACAAGGCAAATTCCATTTATTAATAAACAATGTAGATGGCTAATTACCTTCACATTCAGACTTTCCAGTGTCTTCTTCAAACAAGGGTAATTTGTAGACACCGCACAAACGCACAGTACGTCGTCTTCTTCAAAAGAAGGGAAAGATAGAGAGCGAGAGAGACAAGGAGAGGGGAGAGGAAGACAAGCAGGAAAGCAGAACGGAGAAAGGAAGATGAGCATGAAAGCAGAATAGAGTCAGCAAGACTGAGAGAGGGGGTGTGTTAAAAAAAAACTGCACATTCGCACATATTTGCACCACACAGACCTTTGTGCGGTGTGCGAAAATGTTGTGCAGTGCCGTGTACGAAATTCGCACGTACCCGACAAAAACACAAAAAAATTGGTCACACATTTGGACCTTCCCTAATCCCTTGATGTATTCTCCTTTCTCCCCTTGAGTTCAATTGAGTTTCTTGAAAGTTCATTTGAACTAAAATTCTCTTCCTCCCCCCCCCTCTCTCTCTCTCAGTTGGTGTTGAATTCTAGAGGCCTTGACATGGGTGAAGATGAGGATTCCATGCAGCGGAAGACACGTAACAAAATCAGAACATCATAATTAAAATCATGAAATGAAGTACCTTTGCACGGATCGCATCCATGGTTTCTTGGATATGTGAGCAAAGCATGTTGAGCTGCTCAAGTGTGCAACGTCTAGACGTATCTGCGCAATCCTTGGCACGTTAAATCTCCTCCTTCTCGTTGACAAGCCGCGTTCTACCTCCATCATCGTCGTTACGTTGTCCCAGTTGCGTTGGGAGTGGAGAAGGGGTGTGGGGAGAAGGGAGAAGAAGAAGAAGACCTTTGAACAGTTCTGGCCTAGGCAAAAAAACCATTTGTGTTTGACCCTCTAGGCCCATGTATCAGTCTAGCTAACGACTCCAATGGCCCAATAACCCTTATTGACCTTCCAAATTAATTAACTATATCATCATTTAGATTAATTAACGTTGGATCCATTTTACCCAATCGATAGGTTGAGTCTCCAAAACGTGGGATGCCAAGCTACACCTCGTGCTCTAGAAGATACAGAGTGTGTATCGACTCACTCATGGAATCTATTCATCATCGGTTACCATGTACGTATAATCTCTCGTCCACTTGACACTCATTTGACGACTAAGGGTATGGTCAACTATCAAACCCTAATCGGTCATCCAAGTTGGTACTGATGCATTCTGAAGTCATCGGAGAACTCTTCTCTGATATTTCACTACTTTGGCCAAGAATTTCATAGCATTGTCTTCCTTGAGCTATTACCTCTTATACTGAGGGTGGATGATCCTATCTTTACCACTCAATCATCTTTATGAACTTGTTGATGCACCCGAACTAAGACAGTTTAAAATCCCATGATTAGAGACTCATTGGGCGTAATCAAAGTACAATCGTCTGTTCACAAGATGTCTGAAGTGTCTCAAGTCTGAGGACCGCTAACACAGCTGTGATGTGAATCAACCTGATTGACAGTTTGGCATAATACCATTCATGAATTTGAATGGATTAATTCAATGAACTCTTTTCATTAAAGAGCACCCATTATCTATCTATAGCGTATCCACACTAATGGCTTGGGGACTGCCCATACTCATCATATGAGTGAGGCTAGATAGTGCTATTCTGTTCGGATACTTCGATGTCCTTCTCGTGTACCCTTCGAATAGGAATGTTAAGAGCACACGCTTAAAGACAAGTGATATCAGTATTATGATCTCATCATAATTCACCAAGTCCGATCTCGTATTCACAAACATCATTATTAGCATCGCACGTGCACGATAATGAACATGTTTTATTGATAAACATGAAACAAAATGTGGAATGTGTGATTGTCTTATCGGCCACATATATATTTCCATCAATTGGTGCTCTCTTGACGATGACGATGCGAAGACGTGATGAGGCTAACCACTATGCCTCCGTGTTTCTCCTTGTATCATCTTGGGATCATCCTCGACATCTTCTAGAGTTGTTCACATCCAAGTATGCTTCTACAAGTGTTTGCGCCCAACCTTCTCTCTCTCTCTCTCTTTGTCTCTCTCTTTATCTTGCTCTCTCTCTCTCTCTAACTCCATCTCTTTCTCGTGCTCTCTCTCACTCTCTCTCTTACTCTCTCTCGCTCTCTCTATTGCTCTCTCTCTCTCTCGATCGTTCTCGCTTGCTCTCTCTCTCTCACTCTCTCTCCCTCTCTCTCTCACTTTCTTTCTTTCTCTCTCTCACTCACTCTCCCTCTCTCTCTCTCTCTCTCACTCGCTCACCTGCTCTCTCTCTCTATCACTCTTTCTATCTCTCTCTCTCTCTTTCTCCCTTTCTCTCTTTCTCTTGTTCTTTCTCTTCTTCTTTCTCTTGTTCATTCTCTCTCTCTCTCGCTCTTTCTATCTCTCTCTCTTTCTAGGGATCGAGGATTTGGACTGATTGTTTTAATGTTTGATCAGATTAGGCATTCGAATGATCAAATACAAACACCGATCTGTCAATTTCAGATCTGGTCTGAACCCAATCTGTATATCTAGTACGGATCGAATTATTCAAACAAATCCTGAGTATGGATCAAATGTTTAAATTTGATTCAATTCGAACGCGTTGTTCAAAGTTGAATCCAAAATCAGTGTCCGAATCCAAAATCAGTGTTCATTTCCCACCCAAGCTGTCGAGTCGTAGTCTCGACAATAGTGAAGAAAAGAGGAACAAGGATAAAGAGAGAGAGTTTCTAGAGGGAGAGAGAGAGCAAGAGGGAGACAGTGAAATTGAGAGGAAAAGAGAGAAAGAGAGAGACTCCGGACTCACAACCAGCTCTTGCTATCCAATTCGAATACAAGGTTGGGCCACTTCTTTTTTTTTGTTCATTCTGTGTTTTTTCATTCTTCTACTTTGTATTCTTCTTTTTCTTCTTATTTAACTTCTTATGGTTCTTCTTATGGTTCCCCTAGGAGCAAAATTTGTCCCTTTGAAAAAAACAAACAATTGCCTAGTACGTCTTCTTTTGGAAGGGGAGTACAATGTCGATTTTATTCTTCATCTTCTTATTGACTCATTTGGCCAATTCTGTAAAGAGAAACGAGCTTCTCATAGTTCAAGTTTGAAATTTCTTGGATATCCTTCGTCTTAAAGCTTCTTCTAGCTTTTTGTTCTTCTACCTCTTCTAGCTTCTTAGACCTATTCTTCTTGTAGCTACTTCTTGTGGCTCTTTCTTCTTCTTCCTCTTCTTCTAGCTCCTTCCTCTTCTAGCTCCTTCTTCGTCTTCTAGCTTCTTCTTTCTATTCTTCTTCTTGTTGGGTTTTAGAGGCCTAGATCTAGATGAACAAATCAAAACGGTACGCAGCGAAAGACATTTGTGAATCGAATGGCATCATTAAAATCATAAAAAAAATACCTTTACACGTATCACATCTGTGATTTCTTGAATCCCGAAGCGAGCTGAGTCAAGATACTCAAATGTGCAGACTCTAGATGTATCCACGTGATCGTCGGTACGTCAGATCTCCTCCTTCTTCTTGACAAGCCCCGTTCTACCTCCATCGTCATCATTACACCGTACCGCTCGCATCGCACGTGGAGGGGGTGTGTGGGGAGAAGGGAGAAGAAGGGGATAGGCCCTTAAACAGTTCTGGCCTGGGTGAATTTCGTTCAAAGCCTTCCCCTATTTATACTAAGTGGATATTTTCATAAAACCCCCAAAACTTAAGTATATCTTCCGACCTCCAAAAGACCATTTGCCTGTGACCCTCTATGCCAATGTATCAGTCTAGTTAATGATTCTAGTGTCCCAATAACCTTTATTGGCCTTCCAAATTAATTAACTATATCAAGATATATATTAATTAATTTTGAATCAATTTAACCCGATTGATAGGTCGAGTCTCCAACACGTGGGGTGCCAAGCTACACCTCGTGTTCTAGAAGATACAAAGGAGTGTGTATCGACTCACACATGGAATCTGTTCATCATCGGTTACCGTGTATGTATAGTCCCTCATCCACTTGACGCTCTTTGGACCACTTATGGTATGGTCAACTATCAAACCCTAATTGGTCATTCAAATAGTACTGATGTATTCGAAAATCATTAGAGAACTCTTTTTTGATATTTCGCTACCTTGGCCAAGGACTTCATCGCATCGTCTTCTATGAGTTGTCACCTCTTATACCGAGGGTAAAAGATCCTATCTTGACCACTCAATCGTCTTCGTGAACTTCTTGATGTACCCGAACTAAGACTGTTTAGAATCCCATGATTAGAGACTCGTTGGCCATAGCCAAAGTACAATCGTCCGTCCACAAGACGTCTTTGGTGTCTCAAGTCTAAGGACCACTTACACAGTTGTGATGTGAATCGACGTAATTGAGAGTTCGGTATAATACCGTTCAGGGATTTTTACGGATCAATTTAGCGAACTCTTTCCAGTAAAGAGAACCCACTATTTATCCTTACTGCCTCCACACTAATGGCTACGGGACTGGCCAAACTCATCATATGAGTGAGGCCACATAGTGCTATTCTATCTGGATACTTCGATGTCCTTCTCATGTATCCTTCAAATAGGAATGATAAGAACACATGCTTAAAGACTAGTGATGTTTGTATTACAATCTCATCATAATTCAGTAAGTTCGATCATGTATTCATGGACTTCATTAGAAGTATCACACGTGCACTATAATGAATATGTTCTATTAATGAATATGGAACAAAATGCGGAATGTGTGATTAGCTTGTCGGCCACATATTTCCGTCACATCTAGCTCCTTCTTCCTTTATTTTTTCATCTTCTAGCTCTTCTTTATCTCCTAGATCCTTCTTCCTCATCTTCTTCGTCTTCTAGCTTCTTCTTCTTCTTTTTCCACTTCTTTTTTCTTCTTATTTTTCCACTTCTTCGTCAGCCGGAGGCAGTCTCCAGCGAGGCCTTGCATGGTCGAACTTATTCAATCAGTTTGAACAAATGGCTGATGAAACAGGAACAAAACAAATAGTGCGATTGGAATTTTTATTCGAACATGAACAAAGGGTCTGCTAGATCAAGACATTAGAACAGATTCACATGAATCGGCATTTGTTCATTCGAATCTTTCGATCAAGATTCAAACAATCAGATCCGATCCGATCCCGATCCCTATCTCTTTCTCCTCTCTCTCTCTCTCGCTCTCTCTCTCTCTTTCTCTCGCTCTCTCTCTCTCTCTCTATCTATCAATCTATCTCTCTCGCATTCTCTTTGTCTCTCTTACTCTCGCATTCTCTCTTTCTCTTTCTCTCGTGCTTTCTCTTTCTCTTTCTCTCGCTCTCTTGCTCTCTCTCTCTTTCTTTCTCTCTCTCGCTCTCTCGTTTTCTTTTTCTTTCTCTCTCGCCCTTTATTTCTCTCTCTCACCCTCTCTTTCTTTCACTGTCTTGCTCTCTCGCTCTTTCTCCTCTCTCTCTCTCTCTCTCTCTTTGTTGAGACTCGTCCATGGACTTGAGAGATATATGAGAAGAAGTATATGAGAAGAAAAAGAGAGGGGGAAGTGAACCCAGCATAGTGTATGGAAAGAAGAAATTTCACCTTGAACATTGATCGAGGGAAAGGTCACATTTATATAGAGTAGATTAAGTACAGATATAAATAGCCGTTTATAATGGCTAGTTCTTGATTAATCGGATCTAGTCGGTTGTATGAATGCCGATTAATCTAGTCGGTTGCGTGTAATCAGAACTCTCAGGAACAACTAGTTTGTGTGCAATTAGAGCCGTTGGGGTTGTTCTTAGTTACTGAGATACGGTACGTGGAGTGTGCCTATTTGCAAGGCCGTGAAGATGACTTTGGTTCATTGCTGGGGGAGAGCGGTCCTAAGAAGATTGGCATCAATACACTTTAGCAAGCTCATCATCGATGACGGTGGTGGAAAGACGTTGGGCTTGTCACAAAGCCAGGAGAAGCAACTTGCTGAAAGCCCCGACCAGCTGGTCATGGGTAGGGATGAATTTTATGGAGAGGGACTCGGCGGAAACTTATTCCCTCACAAAGTGAGAAACAATTTCAATGTTCTTTATTTAGGCATGGAAGATGGGGTTGGCAATGAGGTAGGTGACACCAAGATTGTCACATCATAAGGTGGGAGTGACACTAGGCTAGGGATGAAGTTCTCGAAGAAGGGATTGGATCCAAATGGCTTTGACGGAGGCATTGGCGAGGGCTTTGTATTCAGCTGCAATGCTGGACGGGCGAGCGACGATTTCTTTGTGGAACTCCAAGAGACCAAATTTCAGCCCAGATAGATGAGAAAGGCGCTGGTAGGTTGAGAATCAATCCAATCACCGTCCCGATCTGCATCGCTGAAGATATTGATGGAGAGATTAGATTGAGCATGAATAAATAAGCCATGAAGAACAGTGCCCTTGAGATACTAAAGTAATTGGTTTAAGGAATGCCAATCGTTTGCTGTTGGAGCATGCATTTTTTCACAAGCTTGGTTGACGACAAAGGAGATGTTAGGGCAAGTAAGAGTAAGGTACTGAAGGGAGCCGACAAGCTAGAGATAAAAGGTAGAGTCAGGAGAGGAGGAGCTGGGAGTGTCAGCTGGTTTGCAATATATCATGTTGGCGCTGCTGAGGATTTTGGTGATGTATCTAGATTGTGAGAGAAGTGTAGCCAGAGGAATGTGGGATAAGTTCAATTCCTAGGAAGTAATGGGGGGTGCCGAGATCTTTGATCGCAAATTCGGAGTGCAAGTGAGATGTGATAGAGGAGATGGCTGAAGGCTCAGCGGAGAGAATAAAAATGTCATCGACATAGATGAGGAGAAAAATGGGAGAGGAGGTGGAGATATTGTAGAAGAGAGCGCAATCCATTTTAGAATAAAAAAATCGTGGAGCATGAGGAAATCGGTTAGCTGGGTGAACCAAGCGCGAGGCGATTGTTTGAGGCTGTGCAGATATTTTTTAAGGAAACATAAGTGATCAGGGAATTGCGGATCATGGAAGCCAGGAGGTTGATCCATGTAAACGGTTTCATGAAGGTCACCATGGAAGAATGCATTAGACATGTTTGATTTGTGAATATGCCAGCGATGGCTAATAGCAATGGATAGGAGCCATGATAGTGGTGTGCTTGACGACATGACTTAAGGTATCAGTGTAATCGAATCCTTCATGTTGGCTGAAGGCCTTCGCAACAAGGCGGGGTTGGAATTTCTCAATAGCACCGGAAGAGGTAAACTTCAGATGGTATACCCACTTACAACCGATGACATGGAGGTTGGGGTGACCAGGAATTAAGACCCATGTATGGTTGGATAAGAGAGGATTGAACTCGGATTCCATCACTTTCATTCAACGTGAATCTTTGTCTACAGACGTAAAGGAGGTGGGTTCCACGTGGTGGTCTGTGTGGAAAAGGAGACAGGTGGGAAGAGGATGTTTAGGAGAAAAATTGGAGGATGATGAAGAATGGGTGGCAGAGACATGGTAGAGATCCTAAAGAGGACGGACTTATAGGAGAGCACCAAGGGTTGGAGAGTGATCTTGAGTAGAGAGAAGGGGTAAATCAAGTGTGGAGGGCCTGCTCAGGTCAAAGAGAGAGGGAGATAACGAAGTGGAGGGACTGAGTGGAGGGTGTGGCGAAGATGGAAATGAACGGATGGAGGAGTAGGGAATGGCATTTTGTTCAAGAGTGTGGCGACAAGACACTCGGTGAACAATTGGTGGCGACCACGACAATGCATTAGCACCGGACGTGCTTCCACCTTCAAACAAGACATACAGTGTCATGACACATCGTCAACGACAGCTTCAGAACTGTCCTTTGACGTGACACATCAACACGTCTCCGACATTGTTTAAATATTAGAATTTTCAATTTACAGTTATCCTATTTTCTCTTTCCTCTAAGACATGTACATAGGCCAATGTTGAAACAAACACTTGGTGAATTTTCTTATGAATTCAAGTTTCTTTCTTCTTGAGGAAATTTTGCTTCCTCCAAGCCACCGCCACCGCCACCGCCGCTTGCTGCCACCGTCGCCGTTCAAGGGAAGATTTTCATCGCTTGCCGTTTGCATCTGCGCATGCACGGTAACCTCCCTATGCCGCTGCGTGCATGGTCCTCTGCCTAGCCTGCCAGCCACCTGCGCTCATGCACGCCAGGCCGCCGTTCACGCCCACACGTGGGTGACCACCGCTCGCACTCACACACGCATGGCCACCACCCTACTTCTCCACACGCAGGGCTATTCGCCTCACCCGGCAGGCCGTCTGCACCCACTTGCAAATGGCCGCTTACCTACCCCGCCATGCGCATGGCTGCTCGCCCGCACCCGTTGCGCGCACGGCCGCTCGCCCGCCCCCGCCGCACGTATGGCCACCCGCCCGTGCCGCTACACGCACGATCGCCTGCCCGCACCCACCACGCATGGCAGCCTGCCCGCACCCACCGCGTGCAACAGCCTACATGCGCCCACGGCACGCACTGATCGCCGCCTCCTGGCCTCTCTACCGCCACTTGCAACCGTCTTCGTGTGCAGCTGGCTACCCCAAATGGCCCACGCAGCCACTCATCATCGCCTTCATGGATCAGTGACACCTTGTCGAAGCGCACGTCACTCGCCCCCACCAACGACACGTCGAGAATTTCCTGCATCAGCACAACGCACTACTCTTGTGCTGAGGTACTTTCTGCACTCTTTGGTGTTAGTGTTCTTTGTCCAATATTCTTTGATTGTTTGTCCACCACCGTCGGATTAGTTTTGGGATTTTGAATCTTCTGGCAATCGCACGGTCAAATTTATTGAAATTGTGGCTTTGTTTTTGCTGTAGTGGTTTTAAGACAGTGCTCCCACTCTGGACGAGAAAAGGGGCTGCACCATCAGTATTTACATTGGACTTAAATCTTCGAATTTGATCGTGTGATTTGTGATCTGTTTTATCCATCCCTAGTTGAGTTAGTCTACCCTACCCATGTCAGTCCTATCATCCTGCATCAACAATTCCTTGGGATTGGAGGTAAGTGTGAAAATATTGATACTCTCCACTCGAATCGGATTGCAAATATTTAATTGAAGCAGAGAAATGTTTTTGTACTTGTTTTTGGAAATTCTGGAAGACTTGGAGAAGATCACTCTTCTTTTTGACCAGGTAGATCCATGTATATTTGCTAAAATTATCCACAAACACAACCTAATATGAGAAACCAGAATGAGATAAGAGAGGTGCAGAACCCCATCAGTCAAAGTGAATAAGCTCGAGAGGATTGCTGGCAGAATTGCCAGTGGATGTGAATGGTAGTTTGTGGGATTTAAAAGTAAGACAAGAGTCACAAATCAATAATTTTTGAAAATGAGAGAGTAGAGGTCCAAATTTTTGAATAACAGAAATTAACATCTTCATTCGTGGATGGCTAAGCCAAGAATGCCATGTAGTTGAGGATGAACATTTCCTGACATTGATGAATTTGGAGGATGTTGACGTGAAGTCGTAGAGGTCGTCTTTACTGGTTTCCCGAAGCAGCCCTTGGTGGGTTGCTTTGTCCTTCACAAAACAGTAAAAAACATGAAAATCAACGTAGACCTTATTATTTGAAGTTAGTTAATTTCAGGAATTTTCTTAATTTTCTTATGATAAAGTATTTTCTTAATTTCAGGAACATGTAAGACATTACGAAGGTGAAAAGTGTTATCGCAAGTTATGATTTTCGAAGAGACAACTGCGAGGATGTGCAAACCTGTACCATTACCTGTGTGTAGATGATCTTGGCCTTGATATGCTTGGGGCTGTTGGAGAAGTTTGGGATTGGTGGTGACATGGTGGGTTGCTCCACTATCGGGGTACCACATCTGATTCTTGACCGAGTAGGCTTGATGCACAGGGTTGGATCTTGATTGAGAGGTGCATTGAGATTGTTGATCTGGTTGAATAAACTCTTGACATTCATGAGCCGTGCAACTGAATTGAAAGCAGACATTGAAACTGGGTTGAAACCATTAGGGTTCCGGCCTCTACCTCTTCCTTGACCATATTTCCCATCATAGTACCAGTGGTAGTCCTTTGTGTAACCATTTTGGTGATTGCTAACATGTGGTTGACTCGAGTTTCTTTGAGCAGCGTTATCCACTTAGGGGAAACTGACAATGTTTCCTTTTTGATGATGCATTAGGTAAGCATCGTGTGCTTTGAGGGTGGCAATCATTTGTTTCAATGACATATGATTGAGATTTGCATTTGTGCTGATGATGAATGGGGTGGTACTTGGTACCCAATTCACGTAGAACGGTGAAATAATGGAAGGTTCACTTACTTGTTAGCCAACAGCTTCCAGAGCTTCTACTACAGATCGAAAGTATTTCACATACTCATTGATGGTCATAGATCCTTGGCCCATGTTGTAGACCTTTCTGTGTAACTCCATAACTCTTGATTGTTGTCTTCCGTGCATTCCATTTATTTCAACTGAGAGACATAATTTAAATTTACAAAAATAATGAGTGAATCAAATGTTTGATAATTCTCATAAAATGATGTAGTTGCATGGTTTAACCACTTGGATATTTGACTTTGTGAAGGACAGGGCGATTAATGTGGTAATACTTATTTTGGTAGTAACTCCATTGAGTTCCCTGAAGTCAAGAGGTAAATTCTTTTATCTCCTTGAATTTTGAATGAATGCATGGACTCATGTGGATATTATACTGATCCTAAGAGCCAATCAGGAGGGCAAAAGAAACCACACATCACAGATCGACCCAATGAAGGTACCATCCATGCCAAGGGTGCCCAAGATGTACATCCGAAAGGAACAATAATGAGCATCCACGATAGGGTTGCCCAAATGAAGGGAGTCTATAATTTCAATAGGACACTATATAATTTGTGTAATATTTGTAAGGCCAATAGATTCTCTTAATATTGTAGTTCATTGAGGAATCAGCCCATAAAACTATATACTAAGGAAATTTATAAACATTAATCTATTAATTTAATTGCTCACAACCATATTAAACCCCAGAATCAAGTTCATCAAATGGAGTTGTAACCAGAAAGCAAGGTTTCATTAAGAGAAAGTAAATTTTATTTTATTTTTCTTCCTTTCTATAACCAACTTTTGAGTTCCAGCACTAAATATCAAAAATATTTTTGGATTATTTCCTATGTGTCAACCTTAAGTATGATAAAAATTAGTGTTTGATAACTTACCATGTCATAAGTAATTTTATGAATTATGTGTCCATGAATGATTATAGATCCAGAATAACTTTATAGGTTTTAATGAAATATTGAGCCAAAGGTTTTATAAAAGAGTTAATGAAATATTGTGTACATTCTAATATACACAGTGCCAAGTTATCACCTCAATGTTGTGCACCTGACCTATAAAGTGGATAAATAACCCTAATATTAACTAAGCTTGTTGTTCCATATAGCTAATTAATTGGGATAATCAAGAAAGAATCATTCAGTAGAGTTATTTACTAGACTAGCCATTGGCCTACAGGTTCCCACACGATGAAACTTGGATGATATACTTGAGGTGTAATACTTTGTGAAAAAAATGGTAAGTATAAAATGACAAAAGGTCTAAGTTTGAGAAACACTACTAAAGGTCTCTGTTGCGCCCCCTTCTTCAACCTTCTTCTTCAATTGTCCTACCCTTCTGGCATAACTAGAATGGTGATAGTATCAGACTAGATTTATGATATTGATGATCAAGAAATGACGAGGAGACCCGACATGCCATGCAGTGTGTGGGTACAACATAAAAGGAGTGCATTTGATTCCCAGAAAGGTGATTCCATCATAAACCTAATTCAGTTTTAGTTTTAATAATCCAATCGAATTAATATTTATCTCAATTCTTAACCTTTTCATAGATTGATGATCACGGCTGAACTAAAGATAATCACAATAAATTTTGGTGTACTTTGTAGGTTCATGAAATTAGAGTTTCATATTATACACATAGTGGTCATGTTTTCACATCACCTATGCCTTGGTATCAGTGAGAAGAATACAAAACATTTTGGTATTAACACGACCAAACCGTATCTCATGAACTCTTGGTTATTGCGCTGTATTTTGCTTAAGTACTGAAGGAACGAACCACATTTTTGTTATATAATCACTAAGTTGTGAGATTCCCAGACATAAATTTGTCATAGCTAGTCGTCAACTTTTGATATCCTTTCTCTCAAAATGTTCACAATAAGAATGTACTGATGTAACAAAATATGTCCATGAGGAATCCTTTGCTCAGAGGTCACTTTATATTTACAAGTACTTGTAGGTCTCCCAAATGACCCTTATAATGTTGTTGGATTTTTTAGGCAAGCTGAAATTGGTTTTCCCATGCAATATGATAAAACTGAGATAAACCGAAAAAATAACTTGAACTATACTAATATAGCGATGTTTAGGATTGATCAAACTTTAACTCTCTTAGAGCCCTACCTTCTACTTTAGCTCGTTCTCACTAGAAAACAAGGCTTTACGAGAAATAGACAACAATCTCTGAAGGGCAAGTCTATCACACATGTTTAGACATAATGATTGGGTTTAATTTACATGTCAGAATATAGCTTATGCACGTCATGCATATTTTCTTAGATTTCATTCATTTATCAATTTTCATCGCCATGATCCTAATGAGGTTCATCTTCATAGACATTCTAAAAATTATTTAGATAATTTTAACGAAATCTCTATAAGGTTTTTTGTAAAATTTCATTTTTCAATCCTCAGATGTCATTCAGGTCTTATACATAATCCTGAATGCCATAGGGAAAGTTCAAATTGTGGCTACCTATGTGATACTGTATATCAACTATCATATTCCCAGCTGGATGAACTAAAACTTGGTCATCAAATGAAAACTTCTTACCCTTTGTATGTTCAGAGATGCCCTCTAAACTAGTTGTTGATAATTCAAAATTTTGGGTACTTCCAGTCATCTTATTAATTCAGATACAAGGAATAAATTTTATAAAAACTTCCAATTTTTATATCCACATGAAGGCAAACATTTAACTTCCAATTTTTTTGTTCTAATGTAACAAAAATGGGATTTGTTCCCCTTTGTATGTTTTTCAAGATTATAGAAGTCAAAAATAATTTATTTTTAGGGAGTTACCTATTTTTTACAAAATTTAAAGGCCTTATAAATTTAACCATTAGTGAGGTGATGTCAACAAGTATGTTAGCATGTGTAACTAGCTCCAACCTGATAGGTTCAACACTAGTGACACATGTGACATGCACTGGGCCGGTGGGAATAGCAGGCATCTGCCAGTTATCTTCATTGTTGTGGTCTGTTATTTGGCTTAGTTGTTTCATAGCTCAGCCAGCCCCCTCAAGAGTTGGCCAACTTTAGCCACTTTTTGAATGGGATGCCATGATGTTTGATGGAAGTATATGTGGTTGGTAAGCCAATAACACATTACATATCTTGTTCCATGTTCATTCATATAATTTATTTATTATAATTATGTGTGATGATTTGAATAAGGTTCATAAATATGTTATATTGCTTAATGAATTATGATAACATACTGATACTAAGGTAAATAGTCTTAACTATGTGTTCTAAATATTCCTATTCCAAGAATCCTCATGATAGATGTGTTGGGTTCTAGGGTCTCAATCTGGATGAAAACATAGAATGATTCATAGTAGAAGACTTAAACATAATTGTTACAACATAAAAAAAAAACATGAAATAAATCACCTATGCATGGATCACCTCCATGATTTCGTGGATCATCATGCGAGACAAGTTGAGCTGCTCATGTGTGCAGCCTCCAGACATATCCACGTGGTCCATGGTGTTGGGTTATGGGGCTATGGCTTGTTGCATGAAAACTTATTCTTAGTAGCGGAAGCATTAGATCATTTCATAAATAATCTCTAAAATACCGAATGCATTTATTACCCTTTGGGGAACTTTTTCAACCCTTGACTTGCTTTTTGGGAGATTTTCTTCAAGCCAATCAATTTCTCGGCCTCCCATAGTATCCACTCAACTAGAAGGTTGCAAGATCTCATCTTTGTGTACACAAATCCTCAAATATCCTCTAATTCTTCTCAACATCATAGTGACTTATATAATGAGTGGAGAAGGTAGAGAAATAAGAAGGGGGAGGGGGGACTTGGCTTTCCTGGGCACCTAAAGTGCCCCCCTCCCTTTATTTATACTCTTTAAGGGTTTTTCTCAAGAACCCTCAAAATAAAATCTATCGTCTATCCTTGGTCTCTCCACACTAACAGCCACATGAACAACCGTACTTATTGTATAACTAGGATCAGATAGTGCAATTCTATCTAGATAATTAGATTCCCATCTTGATAATTCATGAAATAGTAATATTTAGAATACATTTTTAAATTTTATCCGTCATTATATTATGATCTAATCGTAATTCATGGACTTCACTATCAACATCACACCATAATAATAATGAAAAATATTTTTTTTAATGAACTAATTTAAAAATATGGTGGTGTGATTTTCCTTAATGGCCACATATTATCCATCACATGGCACATCGAATCTCTTCCTTTGCATTGGTGAACTCCGTTCACCCTGTGACAACGTTGTGTCATCTTGATCACATTGGGAATGGAGGGAAACTATGGGGAGAAGGGAGATGAAGGGAAATATCCCTGAACAATTCTGGCATGTATGAATGTTTTCACAGGCCTTTCCCAAATTATACAAAGTATCTAGAGTTCATAAAAACCCATAAACTTTAATTATATATTATGACGTTCAAGAAGGCCGTTTTTGTGTGACTTTCTAGGCCCATGTATTCGTCAAGTTAATGACTCAAGAGGCCCAACCAACTTTATTGGCATTTTCAATTAAGTAACTATATGATCATATAGACTAATAAATGTAAAATCGATTTAACCTAATTAATAGGCTGAGTCTCCAACTCGTGGGTTGTTATGCTACATGTCTTACTCTAGAAGATACAAAGGAGTGTGTGTTGACTCACTCATGGAACCTATTTATCATAGGTTATCATTTAGGTATAGTGCCTCATTCACCGACACTCCAAGGATGACTTAGAATATGGTCAAATTTTGATGATCTGTTATCATTCATTCAAATTAGTATTGATGTGTTCACGAAAATCATCAAAGAACTATTCTATGATATTTCACTACCTTGGCCAAAAACTTCATCACATGTTTTTCTTCATATGTATCCTCTTATACTAAGGGTGAACAATCTTATCTTTACATCTCAATTGTCTTCATGGACTTCCTGATGCACTTGAGCTGAGATTGTTTAGAATCCCATGATTAGAAACTTGTAGGTGATAGTCAAAGTAAAACTATCTTTCCACGAGACATCTTTGGTGTCTCTGGTCACAGGACCAATTACACAACCATGCTGTGAATCAACTTGATTGACAATTTGGTAAAATACAATTTAAGGATTTATACCCAGTATCTATCCTTCGTGTCTCCATAATAATTGATACGGCTCGGGCCATACTCATCATATGAGTGATGCTCGATAGTGTTATTCTATTTACATACTTCAATGTCGTTCTTTAGTGTCCCTTGAATAGGAATATTCAGAACACACGCTTAAAGGTAAGTGATTTTCGTAATTCACTGAGTCTGATCAAGTATTTATGGACTTAGTTTTAAGCACCATACATGTTTATTTTCTATTAATGAACATTGAATGAGATATGGAATGTGTCACTACCTTGATGGTCACATATATTCCTATGAGTGAGTCAATACACGCATTTGGAGGTTCAAGAGCAGAGGTGTAGTTTGACACCCCACGGGTTGGAGACTCGACCTATCAATTAGGTTAAATCAATATGTCATTATTTAACATACACAATGGTGTATTTAATTAATTTATGAGGTCACTTAATTATTTCGGGCCATTATAGTCATTTACTATAATTATAGATAGGCCTAGAGGGTCAACACAAATGGTCTTTGGGAGTTTTAGATAGACTATAAAAATTAGGAATTTTTATAAGTGAATAGACCCTTCCTCATGCTCTCATAGGATTTTGGTAGAGACTGATGCCAGACCCCCCTAGGAAACCACTACGGAGGCTCAACCCTAAGGTATGACATGTAGTCAAAGAGGCTGAAGGTTGATATCATATATCCCATGCTGGTATCATATATCCCATACATGGGTCCATCCAGTTCATGTTGTTTCCATGAAAACGAAATTAACATCACCAAAATGACTAGGGCACATAGTTTCGGAATGCATATTTTGACTACATGGAGAATATGTATTGATTATTGAAAGTTGAACTTGGCAACAAAAATGACACTTTCCCTTACCATTCATGGTCCAAGTCTTAGATATGCTAGCTGGTCAAGGCCATTATTGCTGGACATTTTAGGTATAATCAAAGGTGCCTTGAGTACTTGATTGTGATCCTTCTGGTCATCCAAGCACTCAACAAAAGATCGAGAAAAGACTACTTTTACATGTCCTCTTGGAAAATATGTGTTTCAATGCATATCATTTGGATTGGGTAATTCCCCTGCCATATTTAAGAGGTGCATGCCAAAAATTGTTTGATTTTATATGCAAATTAAAAATTAGCATTGGCACAACATCAAAAGTAACTCCTTTACTCAATTAAGGTTCTAGCGTGATGATTTTACTCAGACATTACTATATAAATGTGCAAGGCTTACAAAATTGCTCAAACAACCACAATATTTACCACTTCATTTTGAAAAACAAATTATTGTTATTTATGCTACATTCAAGGGTTTGTTCCATCAAAGGCCACTATAAATAATTTACAAAAAGGAGAGAGAAATTACATGTAGTATAAATCCAAAATTACTAAAATCTTTTTTTTAATAAAAATATGGGTTAACAAACAAAAGAAAATTAGAACTAGATGCTTCTTTAATAGAAAGTGTTTTGCCTTACCTATAATACAATACCTCAGGGATTTCTTCATTGTTATCTCAGGTCAATTGTTGTAGAGCAATAACTATGATAGAATGTCATGGGCGCAGGTGGAAATTGGGTTGCCATTTGGTGACAAGTGTGAAGAGTAGGGTCTAAGAGAGTACAATGTGTACATAACTGTTGTTGGTTTTCATACATAATGGGTTGATAAATCAACTCATCAGTATTCTTAAACATTATCATTACATGCAGTGGCACGAGTATGTCAACCAAAAAACAGTCTCGTGCATACCTCATGTGGTTGAATAATTGCATTTCTTTGTCAAGACATATAAAAGTCCCACATTATTCAATGACTCAATGACATTCTAGAGATGGCGACAAAAACCAGGGAACCAAATCTGTACTGAACCACAAGAAGATGATGATCATGGGTGCTCACTACCATCTTGAACATCCATTTGTTGGCAGGTAGAATGGTTTCACTAATCCCCTAGCACGTATAGTGATGAGTCCAAATTGAAGCATGAAACCCTACACATTTTAAGGCTTTTTAGCATTATTTTAATGATATTATCGTAATCTTAAGGTAAATTTTGATATGTATTAGCTGGACCATTAGGCTAAAACAATGCTTTTTAATATGGTTCCTACAAATATGTGGAATTTATAGTCACACATATTTTTGCTTTCCTCCAAATGGTATTACCATTCCCGATTTTGTAAATTGCAGGTGGGTCGGGCTAACCAAGTGAAGAGAAGGGTCATGGACCAATGGGACATGATTGTAAGATAATGAGAAAAAATAAATGACCTGGCCACATGTGATAATGGGTTTCTATAAGTTTGTTAATATTATGTTTGACCATCCAATCTTCCTAAAAGAAGATACCAGGTTGATATCCTCTTAGTTTAAAGAATTTTTCTTTCTAACTATTTGGCCACTAATTAGGATGGTGGTACTACTCGATTGGAGAATCACAATGAATGATGGCTGGAAAGGGCTACTGACAGGGTTTCTGACATGGATCTGGGGTGCACTAGAACTAACAGGGATCCAACACTGAGACAGCTTATTAGACATTATGTGAAGGGGAAAAGACAACAAGGGGCAGATCCATCCATCTTTGCCCCTCGCCCTCAACTCCATTGGCCCAAAAATGATTTTTTGCCGCAAGGGACCTCTCAAGGCAATCAAACAGCTCAGCTATGCCACCAAATCTAGGCTATCAAAGACCTTTCCTAGGCCTTAAAAAGGGGTCTACGACCCGCAATTTCAGGATATTCTATTTAGCATCCATTGTGGTGGTGGGAGACCCTCTGGGTCTCATCTGGAAAAATCAAAGCTGGTGATAGCTTTAGGGGAGCCCAACTGGCTCAAGAAGGTGCTTTTGGAGCTCCATCTCTACCCATGAGTAGGCCAGCACTAGGAAACAACACATTAGAGATGTGACAACTTGGATGTGACAGGCAGATGATGGCAGGTGACAAACAAAAGTGTGATACCCAGAAATTGGTGTGATCAAATGTCAATTCCCTTTCCAAAAATACCGCAAATATAGGTTGAGAAAAGGGTCAATCTGTAGGGAGGAAACTGGATATAAACTGCAAAAAATCTATATCTTCTTGATTCAATTGTTGAATAAAAGAAAAAATACAGAATTACTTATGTATGTTTTCTTTAATATTTTTCAGAAAATGAAGACAATTTACAGGTTTCCATTGATTAGTTATAGAGTTTCAGAAATAGGGTACGATGTCGAACCAAACTCGATTTGCAGACCAAAACTCCATAAGAATCAATATAATATATATATATATATATATATTCCATTTTTACAATATATATATTGCTCTAAGAAGCAATTGAAAATTAAAATTCAAGGTTGACATGAATGAATATTTTCATGAAATTTTAAGAAGAGATATTTTTGATAGGCTATTGTATTTAAAAACAATCCAGTCTTTTTTCTAGAGAGATAAAGTGGAGCTAGTGATGTAGAGAGAGATAAAATTGTAAAATTGGTAGAATGATTTTCATATCTAAAAGGGTAGATGTGTCAAGGAACATAGCACAATGTTGAAATAAAGTGATCTTAACATTCAAACACAATACTGAAAGGACATGAAAAAGTTTCCCATGACTTGGAATTTTGTAAATATTCAATAAGGAACTCAAAGATGAAGAATAAACTTAAAAAATCAGACAAAAAACCGAGCAAAATTTTTATTCCAGAAGGTTGATGTGTCTGTCCTGGCCAACTATGGATGGGGCAAGTTCAAAGTATTTTTATAATCCACCAAACCTACCCTGAAAATTTCAGATTGATCTGACGGTTGAGAAACCTTGAAGATCATATTTTAAACAAATCCTGGTTGCATGCCTTGATTTATAGCCCCCTAATTTATTTATTTCCACTCTCCTCCAGCTGCCGCCAGCACAATTAGATATCCATGTTTTTATTTGCTGAAAAATAGATGCACAATTACCTCCATCATTAGTCATGTTTGTCTTGAATATCTGAGTGTCCATATTTTCACATGACGAAATCAAAGTCATAAAAGGACAAGAGATCACGGTTGTGGCCATTCCACGTCTTCTTTTTGTCACTCCTGGTCAACCCGTTCATTGTGAAAAGGTAATTTCATTATGTTTGATGATGGCATTTATTTAAAAATTGGCTGCATATTTTACAGCAAAAAGGGCATCTTTTTTTGAATTGGCCCATGAAAGCCATATTGCTTTTGATTTAAATCCAAAGCAAGAATCTCTCTGTCTCTGACACATACCCTGCAATCTGAAGGGAACCACTTATTAGCTCATAATTGGTTATTTTGACTTTATAACTCAATAGGCCAAAACTGTTGTGGCGCGCAAAGACAGATTAAATCAAATGATTATAAGCAAACTTGATCACAACACATCACACAATGACACAGACCCATAGTTTACTTTAAACATTGTATTAAATGTTCAATGATACCAAAGAATATTATTTATGCCTTTGAAGTTAATTTTGGAGTGGATTAGCTGTGGGAAATTGTGAGAAAAATACAAGACAATCTAGAAAAAATAATTCTTAGAATTGGTTATTTCATAAATATCATGTTATAAAAGTGGCAAACTTACTAATCAATTTTGGAAAATTCCTAATATCAGAGAAAAGAGTAATTTAATTTAATTACCTCATGACAACATGAAAATATGGGCAATACGACCCAAATATTTATGTAGTATGCATGGGTTTTATAAGTTATTTTTCATGTTATCAAAATGCGACAGACATCTTATCGTATCTCCCATCCCATCACTTGTCCCTAGATTTTACAAAAATTGATCACATATTTGTCACCCGTCACCAAATTCATCATCCTCTCCTCATCTTGCCACTAGATGGCATCCCTGTCAAAGGGGAAAAAGGACATATCAACAATTTAAAAATATGTAGATATAATTATTTAATTTAGGTATAAATTTTCAATAGTAACCTAGTTGTCATCTTGACAAGTTTACCTACTGCATGCACAGTAAGTTCTTTTCTTACCGCTACCACACCACATGCCCTTTCTCAACTGTTGCCTTCAACTCTCTCTAGAACTCTATCTACATGCATGTGAGTCTGCCAGTATAAGTAACTTGCCTCCTCGAGCTCTCTCTTCCTTTTATCTGTGTTATTCCTTTAGTCTTCCTCTCACTAGATAACTCTGTCCATCTTTCTTTCTCTTGGAAACTCTGACTTTGGCTCCCATAATCTCACTCCCCTTCTCTCTCATATTCTCCCAGTCTTTCTCTTGATCTTTCTCTCCCTCTTTCTGATTTCCTCTATCTCTTTTAGTATCCTCTCTCTGTCAGACTTCCTATGTCTCTTTGTGACTTGGTGACCTATTCAACCTCCCTCAATCTTACTCTCTATCTCTCTCATTCGCCACTCTCCCTCCTCCCTTGATCTTGCTCTCTCTCTCGTTCTCCCACTCTCCCTCTCTCTTTCAGTCTTCCTGTCTTTCTCAGACTCCCAATCTCTATCTACCTAATAATTTCTCATTCTCCACTATGCCTCTCACTCTCAATCGTCCTCTCTCTATCTCTCATTCTCCCACTCTCTGTCTTCATCTGATCCTGTCTCTCTCAGATTCCATCTATCTCTTTTGGTCTCCTCTCTCTCTCCCGGACTTCCTTTGTCTCTCTCTGACCCAACGACCAACTCTCCCTCTCTTTCTCTCTCTCCCCTCTCTTTTTCTCTTGATATTCCTCTCTCTCACACACACACTCTCTCTCTGAATCTTCCACTCTCCCTCCCTATCTCAATCTTCCGAGTTTTCTCACATTCTCATACTCTCCATCCCTCCATCAATCTTCATCTCCCTCTCTCTAATTCATTTTATCTCTTTCCATCTTCTTCTCTCTCTCAGGCTTCCTGTGTTTCTTTGCCTCGGTGACCTACTCTTCTTTTTACTCTCCCTCACTCTCTTGATTTTTCTTTCTCTCTCTCTCTCTCTCTCTCTCTCTCTCTCTCTCTCTCTCTCTCTCTCTCTCTCTCTCTCTCTCTCTCTCTCTCTCTCTCTCTCTCTCTCTCTCTCTCTCTCTCTCTCTCTCTCTCTCTCTCTCTCTCTCTCTCTCTCTCTCTCTCTCTCTCTCTCTCTCTCTCCTCTGTCTCCCTCTTTCTCTCTCGCACTCGTTCTCTCTCTCTCTCTCTCTCTCTCTCTCTCTCTCTCTCTCTCTCTCTCTCTCTCTCTCCCTCTCTCTCTCTCTCTCTCTCTCTCTCTCTCTCTCTCTCTCTCTCTCTCTCTCTCTCTCTCTCTCTCTCTCTCTCTCTCTCTCTCTCTCTCTCTCTCTCTCTCTCTCTCTCTCTCTCTCTCTCTCTCTCTCTCTCTCTCTCTCTCTCTCTCTCTCTCTCTATATATATATATATATATATATATATATATATATATAGATATATATATATCTTTCTTCCACACTCTCTCTTGTTGTCTCCATCTCTCTAGTTCAGTATCTCTCTTGTGGTCTCATTATCTATATCTCATTTGGTGGCTCCCTCTCTTTTGGTCTTCGATTCTCTCTCTCTCTCTATTCTTCCTATCTCTTTATCCAACTCCCTATCTCTCTCTCAGAGACTCTGACTAGGTCTCCCACTCTCCATCTCTCTCTCATACTCACATTCTCAATCTCTTTATATCTCTCTTGGACTCTAACTTTGCCTCCAACTACCCTATTCTCTGTCTTGTAGATTCTAACTTGGACTCTCACAATCCTTCTCTCTCTGTATCTCTCTGAGTGCCTCTATCTGTTTCAGTTTTCCTATCTCTTCATTGCCCTCTCACATTCAGTTTCCACTTTCTCTTTCAGTCTCCCTCACTTTGAATATTTTTCTATCTATCTGACTTTATCTCACTTGATCTCTCCCTCTTTTTATCTCTCATTGACTTTCCAATTCTCTTTATCTGTTTTATTCAGTTCAACTGTTTTGCAATTTTATTTTGCCTCAATATTATTGCAGATTAATACTTGATAATTTTGGCCGCTGACTTACCAGACTTACCACTGTAGCTGCATCCCATGGAAGGTGCAGAGATGAGTAGCAAAAGTGAGCTGAAAAGGCAAGCTGGAAACGTAAGTTCACGAGTTTTATATTGTTAATTTTTTAATTCATTGTTGTTAATATTACATCTTTACTTGTAACATGTAAAAAATTATGCATTTAATGTCTAGATTTAGTTTTTTTCCTTGATGTATCTATAAAATCCATTACGGTGGATAAATGGAATGACATCATAAAAGGTGGAGTATGTTGTCGATTCGGAGTTGGGTGTTGAAGAGGAGGGTGAGGTGACTAGTGTGGCAGTGATGGAGCTGAGAGGTTCGGGGTGTCGTGTGAAGTTAATGGGACAAATTATAATTATAATATTGGGCTTACATTTCCAACTATAAAAAGGGGGAGTATGAGGGAGACATTTACCTTTGACAAGGTCAAATTATCAAGCCATTGGTCAAGAGGTTATGGGTGCCAGAGGCGGTTGGGTTTTCAGAGTATTAGTGAAAAGTGAGAAGAGTCAGAGCACAATGTAAGGGTCAAGGTTTGTTCTATTTTAATAATAGTATTTATCTTTTATACGTACTTATTTGAATGTATATGTTTCTTCGTAAATGTGTATTATGTATATGATAGAGTGGTTTCCACTCATGGTGACTTGCACGTTGAGTCAAGTGGAGAGTCATCATCAGCTGATGTTTGAGAAAGCCATTTCTTGGGGGTTTCTGTAGTTCAATTGTGAGCCTTAGTCACATCCATCTGAGGATTGACTCAAGGATACCGACAATATAGGAAGACATGCATAGACCTTTAAAAAAAAGAATCAGAACTAAATCCCTTTGGATTGTCCAACATGATGGAACATTGCGCATGATATGTTACATGTTGCATTGGAGAAGCAAGTTTTCATTGATTTCATGGCTTTAAAAATCTTGGATGCACCATATTAGGGCAAGATTACTAGGAAATGCAAGCCAAATTTCGCAACATCCTAGGGCCATTTTACAGAACGTCAAACTATCTTAGTGGCTGGAAGACTAGAAGATTGGTGGAAGTGCCTCCCATTTTGAAGGCGTGTATGAGACATATTGATAATGTACTACACAAGATTGACTCATGTACTATCTTTACCTCAAGAAGAAAGCTGCCTACTAGAAAATTTTGCATCGATCTAAGAAGTGTGTGAGAGTATGAAGATACTTATTGAAGTATATGACAAATATATCAAAGAAATGGGTGATGATTACAACGACCATGCTTGATCCTTTCAATAAGGGGTAATCTGATGGAGGACCATCTCGAGGACGACACCACGATGACGAAGAACCATCTCGAGGATGACGCGACGGGACGTCGTCAGCCACGCCGAGCAGCTCGCGCCGACGCTCGCCACCTGGGGTTTAAGTACCCCGCGTAAGAACTTTTATCTTTTTACTTATGCTCATTTTCATGTGTGTATGTATTTTCAGATTCGTGGACTAGGCCAATGTTGTTGGGCCCCGTCCTCGTCGTTTTTACTTTTTATGTTTGTATTTTTGAAGTTGTAAGGAGAGGCCGAACCACGTCTCACGACGGTTCGTCCTCTCCCACGTTCACTTGGCACCCATCCTCACTATATAAGGGGATGGCATGCCCAAGGAACACCTTGGAAGTCATTGTTGAAAATTGAGTTGCAATTGATCTTCCCCCTATCGTAGTTCTAGTGTAGGGGGTTTGGCTAGCCCAACCCCACGTCGAGATCACTCCGTGGGTAGAGCCCACGTTTCTTCCGTCGAGACCACTCCGGGAGGATCGTGCTGAAGCGTGCTGTCGAGATCACTCCGGCACAGGTTAAAGATTTTCAAGAAGTCGCTGTCCTTCAGGGCTGAGAAGAGTCTCCGTCGAGATCACTCCGGGAATTCTTGGAGGTTCCTGAACGTCATCGACGCCGCGACCAAGCTGGGAATCCACTCCGTCAAGGGAGAATTGCCCCGACCATCAAGAACCCGACGCCAGCCAGGTTCTTGATCCTCCCCCTGTCCACCTTCCACCACATCCACCCCCGCCCCCTTCTCCTTCATCCAGCCCATCTCGCCCACATTTCCTTGGACGCCACCCCTTCACCCTTGCTTCTTGATCATCTAACCCCATTTCTTGATCTTTCCCGCCGATTCTTGAACGCCACCCATTCTCATCCTCCATTTTCTTGAAATTCTTGATCGCCCAACCGCTTCCCCTACCCTTTCTTGAACGCCCTTTCCCCTTCCCCTGCCCTTCTTGATCGCCCAACCACCTCTTCTTGCCTTTCTTGATCACCCTCCCCCTACCCCTGCCTTTCTTGATCACCCCCCTTTCCCCTTCGTTTCTTGATTCCCAACCGCCTCCTCTTGCCTTCTTGATCGCCCACCCTCCTTTCCCCTTCGTTTCTTGATTCCCAACCGCCTCCTCTTGCCTTTCTTGATTGCCCACCCTCATTTCCCCATCGTTTCTTGATTCCCAACCACCTCCTCTTGCCTTTCTTGATCGCCCACCCTCCTTTCCCCATCGTTTCTTGATTCCCAACCGCCTCCTCTTGCCTTTCTTGATCGTCCACCTTTCTTTCCTCTTGATTTCTTGAATTCTTGATTTCATGATTTCTTGATTTCTTGGTCTCACCATATCACCTTGATTCCCCTTCGTCCTCCCCTTCACCCTCCCATCGCCCTCATCTTTCTTGATTTCTTGACTCCCACCCTCTACGCCATAACCGATTTCTTGGTTTTCTGCCCCACCCACACGATTATTCCCACGATGCTTGGTTCGTTGTCTTGCCCGCCCACACGGCTGCATCGTGCGCCAGCCAAGTGCGCGCCTTGTGCGCCCTCTGCTCCGACTCTTGCTACATGCCACCCATGGACTCAGCTCTCTGCTGGTAGTTATGACCGCACTGTCCACACCTGGTTTCATCCTCGTCAACGACACTCGCCCGCACGATCCGACACTAAGCATCCGCTCGACGACTTGGACACCTTGGACTAAGCGATACAAAGGTCAGTCTCGTCTCACCTCCATAAACTCCAGTATTATTATCTTCGACAGTCTCCTCTTCCCCTATCGCGTCCGCTACCGCGATATTCTCGAACATCATCGGATAGGACTAGCCACCTTGTCGAGCGTAGGGATTCTTGTGGTAGACGCACTGTCATCCGACTTGGATGCCGAACGCTTTAGGGCTGTTAGACGCCCCTCACTTAGTAGACGTCTAGTATGTCCAGCGGGTCATTGGGCCGACGTCGCTATCCGTCAAGTCCTTATCTGCTCATTTGTATTTTCTCATCATTCGGCTTACATCCCATACATTCGCATCATAATCCTGTGACGTGAAACGCGCCGATCGATCCCGGCCATCGTCGTTTCACATCATAATCACTATATCCTTGTGCCAATGATGATGATGTGACATTTATCTGACCACTAGTAGCCCTTCGTATGAAAGATTTTGCCTCAAATGGCCAAGATCTAAACTCCTTAGTGAGGAAAAGGGGTGTGAAGAGTACTCAACCAAACTAAGTAATTGGAAACTGATCACTTGCAAATTAACATGATTAATTGATGAATTTCACATTATATTTATGTCTTTTAATGACCATATTTGCATGTTATCATATAAAAATGAAGATAAATGACTTACACTTTGATCTCTAATTTTTATCATTTTTTACATGGAATTTAACCTCATTTCAGTGAAGAAATATTTTCTACAGGGCCTTAAATACTTGGCTAAAGTTTGGTAAGGGCTTTCCTATTTTTTCTGCAATTTTTCCATATTTTTATATAATTTTCTGACCAATATTTAGTTAAGAAATTAATTTTTCGTATTTATATAATATATATGCTATTTATTTGGCATTTTTATAATAATAATAATTATATATATATATTAAGAGGCATCCACGTCATTTGCCCGAAATTCAGGTAAATACGTGGATGCATTTTTATATGTATACATATATAACAAGACAAAAGTCGGCGTGTTGGCGAAGGTATTTTTCTTAATACCTTGTCAGTTAGCCGCGTGCACGCGGCAACCGACACGCATGTGTTTTTTGCACGTGAATCGGTTAGCCGTGTGCATTTAATGCATGTGGCAACCGACATGCACATGCAAACAGGTAAGTTTTTTTTTATTTTTTGCGGTGTCGATTCGCCGTGTGCATTAAATGCACGCAGAAATCAACGCCGTGTATTTTAAATTAATCGGCAGTAAGCTTACCTCGTCTTTTACTTTTATATTATTATTTTTTCAGGCGCCAACAACGCGTGTGTGATCAAATATTGCGGCTTATTTTGTCCTTTTGTGCCTTTTTTAGAAAGAATAAGAGAAGGGCGATGTGGCTTCTTCGTGGCCGTTTAAAAAGAACGAATATTCTCCAATGATTTTGGGTGGCGGACGCGGACAACCACGTGTCAGATCACGATCCAAGATGTGGGACAACGAGGAAATAATGCGGCAGCCAATCAGGAAGCGCCATTTCCTAACTTATTGGAGGAGAGATAAATTAAATCCAATGGCTAGGATTAACCCTCAGTAAAACGGTGATATCTCGAGATCTAGCTCTTCGATTGGGCTGAAATTTTGAAGGCATGTTTGTCTTTTTCCCCTCTACATTTCCTACCGTTGGATCTTCAAAATGAGTGTGGAAAAGGGCAAAATTCACTTTTTGAAGCTCTCTCCAAGGATTTAGCCAGGAAGGACACAAGAGTTGCTTCGGAAGTCGACTGTTCTTGATTCTAAACTCAAATTTGTAAGTTTCTGATTTTTATTTCAATCTTCTTCTTGAACGATTCTAAAACGCCAAGGCATGAGCGAAATGTACATGCCCTAGAAGTTGTTTTGAATGAAATTAGCACTGCATTTTGATTCTGATTCAAGATCTGGTTTTGGTCTTTAATTCTACATCAATTTTCAACATTTCTACATCATTAGATTTTTAATTTAGGGTCGGATTTCATCTTTTCCCAAAATTTTTCACTTTCTCTCTCTATTTTAATTCATCTAGTTTCTCTCTCTACATTTCAATTTTTATTATTTGGAAATTTAATTTGATATATAGAAAACGTAAAAACAATTTTTGATTCAAAAATTCATTCATCTCGAAGTCCAATTTTAAAATCCCTTTCTTGATTATTAAATTCCCAATTTTAATTCATAAAAATTGCCTTAAAATTTTATAATAATTGCGAAATTAATAATCTGAATTAATCTGATCTTATAATTGAAATAATTCGATCTTGACCTTTCTGAACAAAATATATAAAATCTAAATTAAGTTTTTTACTTGATTTTGATTAATTCAAAACACTATGAAGCATAATTAAGACTTATTAATTGCACAATTAATTCATTTTTGAATTAGTTCATTGAAATTGGATAATAATTCTTACTTGATGCCTCCCTGTGGTTTGACCCCTTTCTTGCTCTATATTCTATATTAAGTGATTAAGGGTATTTATAAATTTTATTGTATAAGTCTAAACATCAAATCAACGACATATTTACACGCATTTTTTTGGCTTATCAGAAACTTATATCCAAGTGTTTGAGATGAAGGAAGACTATATTACAATGGTGGCCCCACTAGGCACATAGAGCTACCCTCGAATAACTATGCTTGCATGATAGTTTATTTTTTTATGTGTGACTAGTGCCCTAGTGGAGTGCTTGTTCTCTGTAGGACGTGCATTCATCACATTCAAAAGGGTGTGTCTTAATGCAGAAACCGTAAAACAACATGTCAATACATGGTGATGGTTATGTACTGAGAATCCTCAACTTTGTGATGGATAATGACAAGGGGTTTTGTTGACAGTGACTAGTAGTGTGAGGTAATAAGTCTTATCTTTGACTCTCACACTGCTTTGTGTAAATTATTTTTTGTCATTTATCCATTCATCTTTTTTCAGTGAACAATGTGTCTCACGTCACAATAGTTGGGAGCGTACCAAGGTGGGGAGGAGCAATCGTATCACTTGATGTAGTTTTGGTTCTGAATTTACTGGTGAGTCTTTTGTATGTCCAAATACATCTTATAACTGAGTAGTAGGATCAATGTTTTCTATCAAGGCAGTAAGATAATTTGATGCTGACTTGACTAATGAAATAATCAAGAATTTTATTATTGACAACAATTTAAATATATTTAACATAAGATAATGCTTTATATTCATATGATAATTCTCGATAATGCTTTATATTCTTAACATATTGTAACGTTAGTATATTAAATGGACAAGCTCCATTAAATAAATCAAGTTACATTGACTAAAGAAAGCTAGTATATCGTAATGTTCTGTTATATAAATAAGCTTCATTAAATAGTGGAACCTCCATTAAATAATCAAAGCAATAATATTAGCTTTATATTTCTATGATTAGAAGAACAAAAATCAAATTGGAGACTTTCATTGTAAAACAGGAATAAATGATTAAGGAAACAAGTCTATAGAAAGAATGTATAAATAGGGTAATAAGTCATTTTATATCGAATGAAAGTTTCATTTGATAGTAATACAGACTACTATTTGCAATAATAGTCATGTTAAAATATTTACACGTATGATAGGGCTATATTGACACATGCATAATTACTTTCTATAGATTTTTTGCATTATTAATCGGAATCAATCTTTGTTTGCTTCCACTATGAGTACACATTATAATATTTTAACATCCTTTAAAATGTAATTTTCGACCATCATATATCTCTTATCATTATAACTGTGTATAAAATTTAATTTTCCTTATATTTCTTTTTTCCATAATTTAAAATTTTAATATCATATAGGCTCTTATTTTTAAATACTTTCTTTATTTTTTGGCATTATCTTATACTAACTATTAGACACAGTATTATTTCTAAATTATGCAATAAAAATAGTGGGGCACTAATTTTATTTTTCCATTTATTTATAATATAATGTATTTTAAAATATTTTAAAATTTTAAAAATATTATCCACCCTTTTATGCTTTTAAATTTCTACTGCCACTGATATATGTGACATCAGCCATTGATGTCTGGTCACATCACACATTCGATTCTTTCCATCACCATTACATCAGCAATCACAGGTTTTGTGTCACATGATCCATGACTGTTCTGTGGCTGAAAATTGTCATTCGTCACTGCCACATCCTCGGTCACGGCTCTGAATGACATGGCAGATGACGTTTGTCATTCCCCAGCCAGCACAAAGGAGCGCTGAGTCGTACGCCAAAGTTTGGTAGAGGCAAACCATCATCTACTATTGTTAGCTTCATTGAATTTTAGGTCCCTCTACTATCCACGATTAATTCCAGTCACCTAATTATTGTCATACTATAAAATTCAGAGAAAACATTGAGAAAAATAAACCATTTGATTCAAGTGAATCAAGAAGGGTTACCTCATAAATGATTAAACCCCATTAGCGAAGATTGCATACAAAACTAGTATTAATTTGGTTTTTAGAATGAATAAGTAGCCATTTATGGCCTTTTCTTGATATAGATACAAAAATATATCATGAAAGACATATTTAGCATTGAACAAATCCCATTGGTTTTCCTATATATGATAATAGGGAGGAAATAAAATACATACAACAAAGAAATGGATCATTAGAAAATAAGATTGTTTATATAAGTAGAAAATAACACACATGTGAGAGACAAAAAGGGATCAACGGAGTTAAAGTAATCTGAATACGAAGATAGAATTCACTTTTCAGGAAGGGTCTACAGAGTTTCATATAATAATACCCAAATGTTTAGTGATTGATAATCTGGAAAACTAGGGTTCTAGGTTATTGGTACTAAGTATCACTAACCTAGTTTGAATGAGGAGTTCCCTAGATTTATCAGTGAATTTATATTCCTTAGTAATACGAGAGTGAGGATCTAACCACAGAGACCAACTATACCAACTTTGAGTCCATATAAGCTAAAAAGGGAATGTATGAATTTTAGGAATTAGATTCAATTTTATTTTGATTAAATGGTGTGTAAACGACAATAAATTATGAATTTCACCATTAAAATATTTTTAATAAGTGTACAAAAGTTCAGGTAAGTTATGAACAAGTTTTAGTGATTTTTAGGTGTTTTATATAATGTGTATCCGATATAATTTACTGGGATATAATTGGGAAGAAATTCAAAAGAAAATAATTGACTTGTTCTTGAACAAATCTTGGTCAAAAATGTAATTTCGACAAAGATTTGCAAGATTCTTTTTCACTCAACACTTGTGGGATCTGCCAAATGTTGAGAATGGAATTGGGTGTGTTATTGGGCCAAAAACACCCAATTCCCACATGGGCAGGTGGTCTAGAGAGAGGAAGAACCCCTAATATTGACGTCTATTACAAGAAATAAAGATTAGTCAAGGAAGAGAATGGTAGATTGATCTAATATAGCCTCACTCATATGATGAGTATGGCTGTTCCCATAGCCATTAGTGTAGAGACAATAAGGATAGATAGTGGTTGCTCTTTAGTGGAAAGAGTTCACTAAATTGATCCGTACAAATCCCTAAATGGTATTATACAGAACTGTCAATCAGGTTGATTCACATCATGTTTGTGTAAGTGATCCTTAGACCTGAGACACCAAAAACGTCTTGTGGACGAACAGTTGTACTTTGGCTATGGCCAACGAGTCTCTAAGTATGGGATTCTAAACGGTCTTAGTTCGGGTACATCAAGAAGTTCACAAAGACAATTGAGTGGTCAAGATGGGATCCTCCACCCTTAGTATAAGAGGTGAAAGCTCAAGGAAGATGATGCGATGAAGTCCTTGGCCAAGGTAGTGAAATATCGGAGAAGAGTTCTCTGATGATTTCTGAATGCATCAGTACTAACTCGGACGACCGATTAGGGTTTGATAGTTCACCATACTCTACGTTGTGCAAGGAGCGTCAAGTGGATAAGGGATTATACATACACGGTAACCGATGACTAACAGGTTCCATGAGTGAGCTGATACACACTCCTTTGTATCTTCTAGAACACAAGGTGTAGCTTGGTACCCGACGTGTTGGAGACACGACCTATCGATTGGGTTAAATTGATTTGACATTGATTAATCTATATGACTATATAGATAATTAATTTGAAAGGCCAATAAAGGTTATTGGGCTGTTGGAGACGTTAACTAGACTGATACATGGGCCTAGAAGGTCACACGCCAATGGTCTTTTGGACGTCTGAAGATATACTTAAGTTTTGGGGGTTTTATGAAAAAAACCCATTTACTATATATAGGGGAAGGCCCTGAACAAAATTCACCCATGCCCTATGCGATTAGGATGGCTTAACCACGACGGTGGCGGTAGAACGAGGCTCGTCAACGAGAAGGAGGAGATTCAGCATTCCGAGGATTGTGTGGACACGTCTAGAGGCTGTAACGTGAGTAGCTCGACTCGTCTCACTCGGGGATCCAAGAAATCATGGATGTGATCCGTTTTGATTCTCTTCAAGTCTTCTGCTGCGAATCGTTTCAATATTTCTTCATCCATGTCAAGGGCTCCAGAACCCAACAGGCCTCTCCTTCCATTTCCACAAGATCTAGATGCTTCTCATTTCTTGGATCAATTGGCAGCTCCAATGTAGAGAGAGAGGGGGGGAATGCTTGGAAGAGGAGTAGAGAGAGAAATACTTCTCTCCCACCTAGGCCTTATCAGCTCACCTTCCACTTGGCCCTCACTAACTCTCAGAATTCTAGAGATAGAAAGATCAAGAAAAGAATCCTCTCACCCTTTCACTAAAATTACAAATGAAAATGCAGGATGTCTTTTACAAAGAAGTCTAAATCATTTATGGGCATGGCATAGATGATGGATCAATTTGATGGGTGAGATTTAGGCCAAGCCCATAGGCCCATTAGTGCCCCTCCACAAGATCTGAATCCTTTAAAAGGGTCTCTGGGAATTCCTTCTTGGGGCTTCTCATAAAAGAAAAGCCCAAAAGCCCATTTACCCAATGAGATCTCCTTTTGCTTTATAAAGAGTCCCTTGGTCCTTTCATAAGAGAAACTCTCCTAGTCCTGAAAAAGGTCCAAAATTTTCCAAGGAAGAGGTTAAATTCAGCCTCTTGGCTGATTGACCAAGTGGGTCACATTAAGTAAAAAAAACTATACTTTTATACCATATAAAAGATAAATATATAAGGAGAGTTCTATCATGATATTTCATTAAATCCACATGCTCCAAGATAGATTTAATAACAAATCTGAATAAATGTGCCTTAGTGAATTCTTATTTAATACCTTTACATTAACTTATCACGGATAAAAAGTTAGGATCGTATTAAAATGTTCACAGAGGAAAGGGAAAGAGGAATGCATGCTAGTTGTGATGCCACGGCCTTAAAAATACCTTCTAATCATGATATCTATTGCCCATGTTACACAATCATAACCATCAGGAAAGCAAAATGAATCTCCCACCTAGACTAGAAATATGTAACCTCCTCAAGTATCTCTGTTTTCACATGAGAGTGAAGGAAAATCAATGGGACTTCATCACTTTGGTCCTCTCACTGGTGCAAGAAATAAAATATGATGAAATTTGAGACCACGATGAGACTTAACATTTAAAGTCAGGAGATCCCCTCCCTTGCATTTGTAACCCCATGGTTGATATCTCGATGAATGTATATGCCCTTTGATGCAGAAAATGATTATGTTATTTTGAATTATGGGTTACTAATAAAATACACTTTTTAATTGTTTATTGAATTAGATATAATATGGAATGGTCTACCCTATGACAACAATGCTTACATTTATTAAAACCATGGTCCGCCACGGGCATATGTCTAGCCGTATCATGATCTTTCAAAATTAATGTATAAATATTGTTTTTGAAAAATATGGTTTGTTGTGAAGCTTGTAATGTTCAGGTGAAATAAATAGTGTCCAAATCAAGAATAAATAAAGTTGCCTATCGTAACATACATTATTAATATTTAACCATCATATATCTTTCATTTCAATGCTGAAGGAAAGAGTGATAGTAAGAATTACTGATGTTCAGAACCGTAGTATATAGTTATATATCTATTGGATTTATATGAACTATATTATACTTTTAATAAGAAGATTGCTGTCTGGTCATTAAATAAATTTTTAGGGATCCACTGGGGATTGATAGTTCTATGACTTGATTTATAAATACGGAAAAATGATGTGACGAGTGATGAATTGGAATTGAACCGATAAACGCTATAAAACTGCATTCACTGAAATAGTTCGGGATTCAACACTCAAGGTTTCAAATTTAAGAACAAGAAAAGCTGGTATGATTGAGATAGCACGAAAAGAAAATTGTTGATGTGTAAGATGATTTGAGGAATTATGTAAATAAATTTCCAAAACTAAGAAGTCTTGACTGAAGTAGTGGATTCAGATTTATACAATTGACAATTATAATTAAATTAGAGGAATTTTGAGCATTGAACCAACCAAATTTAGAACTCAAACCACATTGAACCTAATTTCAGAATATTTTATGTTAAAGAATATCATTTCAATTGGAAGTTTAGAGCATATTGGAAGATAATGAATTTCAAGTTAGACAGTATGGAAGGAGGGAACTTAAGTAGTTGTGTTGATTATTATCCATGTCGCATTTCAGTATTATTTTAAGTTAGAGGATGAATCCTCTCCTAGATGATTAGGCAGTTGAAATATTTGAAGAAACAACCTTCTTCATTTTATGATGTGATATGATCGGCATGCTATCTCAGATAGTCTTGTAATGCCACAAGGGTATTGTACTCATTTGAAACTTAACTATTTCCTTTAAATATGGCATCCCTCCCTTAACGAGGGCACCTATGAATAATGATACTAGGATCATTAGTTTTCTTCTCTATGCCTAAGTCTCTCCTCGCCCTATGTGATCCCCATCCTGAATAGTCACCTCTACCTCATTCTGTCTTCAGTGGGCTCATCCCTATATCATCACATCCTACTCTGTTAAAATTCTCATTCAATCATTCCCACTTTACCCTCCAACCCGAGACCATTTACACTTTTCATCTAGAGCCCTTCCCCGTTACGAGCCTAGAAGAAGGTCAACTAGGGAAGATTGGGTTTTGTTCTATTGCAGGTAGGTGTCACCGAGGCTGAGAAGATTTCCTTTGGTTAGGACAAGGAGGTTGGACGTTAGGAGCTCCGTGGTGCTGTGGAGGAGGCATCTCTAGTTTCCTTATTCTTGACATAAGTGTAATTGTTAGGCGAGAGTGATGCTCACCCGCATATAGTGAATTGCAGTTTTTTATACGAATTCCACTGGGCCTTTGAGCCTGTGACTGTCCTAAGATCTAGATGATCTCCCGGGCTGCATTAAGGGCACTTTTGTGCCCTCAAACAATGTAAAGTACTCTGTTAAGGTGAGAAGAGTGGTTGAGAGACAATATTAAACAACGAATCTTACAAAGAATAATATATTACATGCATACAAAAGTAGACTAATTCACCCCCCTCTTAGTCATCAACTACTACTACATTGATAACTACCACTGCGTGACCTTTCCATTATTAAGACCTAGAACCTCATGGGGGACCATCTCACCAGCCAGACCATGGGACGCCAACAACCTCACCATGCATCCCTAGCAGACGTCTGCGACCATGACTTCAAGTACTCGGCATAGCAACGATCGTGAGCGTTGATTTTATTTCCTTTTATTTTCATGTATTTTGATATATGAAATATCAGATGGGCCATCATAATTGGGCCTTGTTTGTTTTTATTTTCATTTGATTCATTTTGATGTACATTTAAGCGGAAATCTCTCGCCACGAGATGGATTTCCTCTATTTCGGCCCACTTGGGCATCCTCCCTTCTCTATAGTAAGGGATGACATGCCCAAGGAAGCCGTGAAGTTCAATTAAAGTTGAAAGAGATTTTCTCATCAAGGCTCCTGCCTCCTCCCCTTAGGAATTACCTTCACCATTTTCGAGGGTAGAAATCCAGGGCCTCCTCCCTTTGGGAATTACCTTCACCGTTTTTTAGGGTAGAATTCCAGGAAGTCTCGCAATGCTGCAACGCCAGATTCACCACGTTGAAGCATGTCTCTATGAAAGAATAACATTGCCACCATCATCACTTCTTGAACAACATAACCACTTTTTGGAGCATTCTTAGAGCTTCTTCGATCTTTCATGGAGCTTTTTAGAGCAGATTCAAAAAGTTCCCCTCTCCAAGAACACACGACCCACAACGCCTAACTAGACGATCACCTCTCCGCCCCGGCCACCAAGAACCCTTTTCTGGGCTGACAACTTTTCAAGAAATCACTTCTAGTAGCTTCTTAAAGCCAATTCAAAAAGTCACCATCTCCAAAGAATGCACAGCCTGCAAGAATCATGCCCCAGCCACCTTCACTGCTCACCCTTCCCACGACGTCGAACCCCATGATTGCCTCTCTGCCTAGGCCATCAAGAACCCTCTACTTGGTTGACAACCTTCCTGAGCAACCACTTATTGGAGCTTCTTGGAGCAGATTCAAGAAGTTGCCCTCTCCAAGAATGTGTGGCTTGCAATAAGTATGCCCCAACCACTTTCACTGCTCGCCCTCCCCACGGCGCCAAACCGGACAATTGCCTCTCCATCCGGGCTGCCAATAACCCTTTTCTGAGTTGATAAAATTCCCAAGAAACCACTTCTTGGAGCTTCTCGGAACAGATTCAAGAAAATTCCACTGGGGTCTTCTTGATTTCTCTCTCTGCCAAGAACACCCCCCCCCAGTATCTTCTCGGCCGACCCTCGCTCGCACACTCATTGCCCTCGCGCCTGCACACCGCCGCACTTGCGTGCCACCGCATCAGCATGCCCTTGCGCCCACGCTGTCATCCGCTCTTCCACGACCTTGCACAACCACACCCATGTGTGGTCGTACCCATCTCTCAACGTGTCGTGCATAGGCACATGTGGCGCTCATCAGTCTTGTCAGCTGAGGTTGCCTGCATCTCTTGCGCATTACGCCCCCAAGCGATGATAACTAGCAAATTATAATGTTAAATTGAAGAAAACTACATGCACATATGTGTTTTACAGGCCACATTTGCATATTATCATAATTAAATGGACATAAATAGCTTGCACTATAGTTTTATGATTGTTTTAAATTTTTAAGTATCTTTTACATGTCATTTATTCTCAGTGCATTGAAGATTTATTTTTTGCAGCGCATAAAATACTTGGATACAGGTTGTTAAGGCTTCTACTAGTTTTCTGGAAATTTGCATAGTTGTTTATAATTTTCTGACTATTACAGAGCCAAGAAATATTTTTTTAGAATTAATAGAATATATTTTATGAATTATTTCACATTTAAGCAAAAGGATTTTTATTAAAATCTGTGGCTTTCACGTCATTCGTCTCAAAAAAATGGCATTGCAATTTATGATGCCATCTGCATATTTGTCATAGGCTAATTATGGCATCACGATGAGCAATGCCATACTTAGCCCATCTATGTCTCAGTTTTAGTTGGCAAACATGGTTTGAGGATAAAAATGGTATATTCTCCCTTCCCTTCTGGATTTTTTGTGCATTTAATGCACGCAGATAATTGACAGTGGCGTGCAATAAATGCATGTGGCAAATCATTTCCCCATGCATTTATTTTCAGAAAACAAAAGAAAACTTGTTTTTTTAACTCATTTACAGGAATGTGGAATAGGCAACGTGGTGCCCTCCGAGCTACTCAATAAATTCACCAACAACTGATTTTGCCCTTTGGAAGCGCACAAAAAAGTGGCAGTGCAAGATCTGAGTATAGAGAAAACAAGACAACGAAACAGAAAATGACATAGAAAAAGATCCAACGGCAAGGATTATTCACCAGTAAAATGGCGATATCTTGAGATCTAGCCGTCCAATTGCACCCAAATTTTGAGGCTAGGTATGTCTTTTCAACCTCTATGATCCATATGGTTAGATCTTTAAATTGAGGTCAGGAAGAAAGGGAAAATCACCGTGGAAGCTTTCCCCCAATAACCTGGCCGGGAAGGACAAGTTTTGCTTTTGAAGTCAACAGATCTTGGTTCAAGAATCAAAGTTGTTTCTTGTTCACTATTTAAATTTCTTCTTGAACAATTTCGAAATGCCAAGGCATGTGCCAAATGTACATGCCCTTCGAGTTGATTTGAATGGTGATTAGCATTACAATTTGAATTTGATTCAGGATCTGATTTTCTCTTCTTAATTTGACATTAATTCTCATCTCATATCGTTTCGTACATCACTAAGTTAGAGTCAAATTTCATCTTTAATTCATTTTCCCCAATTTTTTTCTACTTTCTTTTGCTAGATGAATTCACCTACTTTCCCTCTCTAGATATAGAAATTGATTGTTTGAGAATTCAATTCAACATTTAAAAAAGCTAATTCAAAATTTTTATTAAAAAATTCATCCATCTTCAAGCCAATTTCAAAATCCCTTTCTTGCTTATAAATTCCCAATTTTAATAGATAAACAATTGTGTTGATAAATCATATTGATTTAAATCTTCGTAATCCAAATTACTTTGACACAAGAATAAAAAGTTATCCTATCTAGAGATTCTTGACTGAAAATATTAAGATCGGTATTAAGGTTTTGCTTGCTTTTGATTAATTGAAAAACTAAATTAAACACAATCAAGGCCCATTTAATACAAAAATTAATTCATTCTCGAAGTAAGTTATTGAAATTAGGATACAAATTCATGAGAAGTGCTTCCTTGTGGTCCGTATCCTTTTTCATCCTAAACTTTCTATATTTTTAAAAAGGTAACTTTATAAATTTATTACATAAGGTTTAATCAAAACGACACTTCTAAACTTGCATTTAACAACACCAAGTTTAGGTTTATCATGCAACCAGCCCAGCCACGATGTCTGGATCATCCTCACCATGGACTTCGGATCTACGCACAGCCACGGACCCGATCAAGTTCTATCGTTTCCCTCACCTTAGCAGTATTATTACATGTTATAGTGCCATCTTTCCCTATTTTGCTCCTCTCCCAGATTTTAGTGATGAATTATAGGATTAGCCACCTTCGTCGAGAGGTAGGATTTTCTTGAGATATCAGCTTGGTATATTAGCAGAGGAAGACAAGGACATCATTGGGCACTTTGTTGTCCCCCACCCATAGACGTCTAGTTAATCCATTTGGGTCAATGGGAGTTTGGTCGTGACAGCCCACTTCTGGAACTTTAGTCAAATGATATTCTAAATCAGCAGTCACTGGTTATCTCTCATTGAATTTTATCAATATCATCACATCATTACATTCATCCATTCAGTTACCTTCTTTCCTGTGTTCTAACATGAGCAATCTGATCACGGCACACATTGTGTTACGCCCAAACCGCTCGTGTCTACAAACCCTAGATGGCTGCCAATGTGAGGGAAGGGGATACTAGACCCTTCCAAGCCTCTTGAGATGGTATGTTGGCCCAACCACTTATTCCACAAAATGGACAAATAAACCAGAACTTCGGTTAACTTGTTTCAAGGTGTTTATTAGGAACCAATCTTTGTTAAATTTTCCTTAGAATAAGGTAAGGGTCAAATCCACAATGAGCAGGTAACGAGATATTAAATTGCAATTCAACTGTATTTTACAAAAACTGTTCTAGGTAATATATATTTCTGTTGAGTTTTAATTATTTTAGAAAAAAAAAATTAATGAAATGAAGGAAATTCGTCAAAATATTTTAAATAGATGAAATAAAATTTTAATTTGTTTTGATAAGTTCAAATAATTTAATCTGATGCTTAGGAATGTTTGTGTACCTTTTAGGGAGAGAAATAAAAATTTAAGGTTAAAGATAACATTCACTGCCCTTCCCGCAATTGGGCACCAGCATGTAGTAGACAAAAAGGGACCTTTCATGCGTGGGAACTTTTGCTACATGAGAATTTTTGTGTGCTCTTTGATGGTCTGGAAAGCTTGAAGTCTAGGCTATCCATTAGAATATTTACCTAGGAGATGATGAGAAAATTCAAATCAAACACTCATACATATATATATATATATGAATATAAGTATTTCTGTATCCCTTTTATTTGTATCTTAATAAATGTATAATTCCTTATTTAAATTTTGTTATAATAATTTTTTTCTTATTGCTTCGTCTTTCTAAACTAAATACCTCAACAAAGTAACTACTTACATCTTAATACTACAGCCTCTTATTCTCTATCTAACTAAAATCTTAATATCATTATCCTTATATCCACTTTTTATTTTCCATATAGCTTACTAATTATATGTTAATAGGATATTGATAGTTACATCTTATTACTATCTTTTGATAGTATTTTCCCACTCTATTTATCCTTTTAATCTTCTTTTCTTCCTCCACTACATATATCAAGATAACATACAACTATTACTCCATTTGAAATATATTCCTCTATTATTTCTAGTCTCTTAAGAAATATATAAGTAATATCTGATATTCTTTCTCTCATATCTAGTTGTCTCATTTGTCCAATATTTCATCCACTCATCTAACTACTTATCCCTTATAACATTCACTATCGTTAGTACTCTATTACTCCTCCTTAATATAACACAATTCTTAAAGTCACATCTAAAGGCTAGTCCTTGTGGAGACGACCTTGCTCTAACTTTACATCTGAGTGAGTTTCTATATTTTAATAAATTTATTTGATTTAGGAAAATTAAAAGTATAATGACACATAAAATTAATACAGAATTTGTGTTCATCAGTTATCACATAGCAAACCCAAATTGTCCCAAGGAGCATTCGATGGACCTTAGCAGGCTACACAAGAGCCTCACTCCCTTTTGCCATGGCCCATCCCATTGTGTTTTCAGCCGGGTGGAAAGGGATCTAATTACAAGCACCTAAACGGTGTACACCCCAGGGAAAAGAATGATAAGCTGAACTCTCTCGTAATTTGCTAGGTTAATTACTATTATTGTTCGTAATCAAACTGTACACGAATATTTTTTAGTGAACCTTCTATCTTAAGAAATCCATGATGAATAGAAGATTAGTCCATAGGGAGACTTAATTCAAGGATTCAATTCATGCTATTTAGAATGAAATTTTGATATATCTAATATTGAATAGGAAATATTTGATCTTCAAGAGTAATGAGGATGATATCTATTTATTTCCTTTCTAAATAAAGGGTGGTGGATCATTAGTGATCATAATGATTAAGAAATCAAGAGAAGGATGTAGGAGAGATGATAGAATATGAAGAGGATTTAGGTCCTCAGTACATTTAATCTGATCTAGAATAAAAAATGAAATGCGTTAAGGAGACTACTGAAGTAAATGGTTTTTTAAACAATAATGTTTGATGAAGAATGTAGGGATTCAGATAAGGTTAATGATAGATAATACATCTAATTTATGGTATTTTTATGTTTCATAATAGAGTTAGATAACTAACTATCTTACTTCATGAATCAAGTCATGCGCTAGTAGACTTTGTCCTAGCCCATACGATTTTGAATATGAAGATAAATTAAGAAAGAAACTGAAAATCAAATACAATACCACAATAAAGTTTGATGCAAAGTCAGCTCCCCTATGGGAGTAGGCTGTTGTTAAGTATCCAAGAATGAAAAAGAGAGAAAATCAGGAATTTATACCAAGCGTAGAGGGGTAAGAAAAATCCTCTTTTGCCTGTAGGTTTTTCTTAAATTTCTGTACTTTTGGACTTTAATGGTCAATCTATCTACATAGTTGGAAAGAAGAACTACCCATCAAATTTTGAGCTCAATCTGATGGCTATATGTTCAGATATTAAGGTTCGCATCTGCAGCAATTTATGGTGTTACATTACTTTGGCTTATCTCTCTACATAAAATTTCAGAACAATCCCTCCCCCTTTGATGCTCTTCTTATAATTTTTTCAAAATACCCTCTCTAGTTCTCTAACATGTACATTATCTATCCTATTTTACCTGTTTTTTTATGGAAAAGCCTTCTAGTCTTTTGAGACAAGTTAAAATACCAAAAATCTAAATCAAATTGGAGATTATGCCTGAAAAGAATACTGAGAGCAGTTTAGAGCTCTTTTCTTCATGTTCTCCACTTAAAAGTTTCTATATAAAATATGGAAGAATAAGGGAAAAACACGAAAATTTTGGATAATACAATAAAGATAAATTTATTTTTTTGTTTGATAACATGCAATTGAAATAATTTATTGCAAAAAATGGAATCTGTATAAAAATAGTATTATAAATTTGATGTTATCACAGAATGAACCAGTCCTCCTCATCCCATCATACATATGGAAGCAGATGAGAACATGCTTGATATAAGAAGGGGATTTTGCTCTTTCAGTCCCAATGGTTAGTTCTAGTGCTCCTTTGCATGATTGTGTTGTAGAATTAGGCTAGGTTCAAATCTTAGATGATGACATTATCTTCTATGATGGATCCAGGTGCCTGTCATGCACTAGAGAACTTTCTGAAGGATGTCCTTACCACCTTGCATCCAAATTGAGCTAGGCTAAAAAATACTGCAATGATTGAGCTCACCTTTGTCATCCGATTGCTCAACCCTCTACCTTCTCTAACTAAGATGTGAACCGATGGTTGCACTGTATGGAGCAGTATTTTTTAGCCATCCCCATCAATGATGTGGAGCGCATGCAAATTGTCTCATCCTACCTGGATGAAAAAGCATTTGCCTGGTATTGGTACCTAGATTACCACACTAGCTTCTAAGCCTGGCAGATGTTTGAATAGTAGTTGAACGGCAATTTCAACCTCTTTCATCCACAACAAATGAGAACCATTGATGAATTCATCACCACCTTTGTAGAATTGGTGGGCTATTGACCTGAATTAACAGATGATGCAGCGAAGAATGTACTACATGTGACTCTTCATCTCGTTCTCCTCCCAAAATTAACCGCTCTCATCTTCAGCCCGCTACCAAGTTCATAGATGTGCATTTGAAGTTGAAGCAACCTTAGCTCAATTGGGGGATCTGGGTGATCATACACCACCCCCAAAACAATGCACTATAGTGTGCACACATGGTCAGCCCCCTGCCGCCCTAAGCCTAAAGTTGGAAAAAGATGAATTCGTCCAACATAAAGCCGAATGCCTATGGTACTTGTGCCACCATCAATTCATGCAAGACCGTAGATGTGACAATGACCTGGACCTACACATCATCATGTATCCACCAACACTATGGGACTAACTGAGAATGGTCCCGATGCCATGCCTATTGAGGACCATCTAGGTCCATGAAAGATGTTGCTTACGAGCTTGTGGAAAATATGGACATAAAATGAGGAGTGTTGATATGATCCCTTTCCCATTTTAGGGGCAGTCACTTCATTTCCCTTCCACCTGTTTTCCTTTACATAGGGTGCCCCTCCTTTGGGACCACAACCATGAAAGAATCTTGTTATTGGAAGCACTCATTGCTTATCCCCTCTATATATGAACCTCATCTCTTCCTCTACAATCCCCCTTCCTTGTAATTATATCACCTTCAGTCCCCGTTCAGGTGGCTCATCATTGGTCGATCTTTATCCCCTTCATTCAGCCTCTCTCTTCAACATTCACATTCTCTTTGTATCCCAAAAACTCTCTTTCCTCATCAAAATTACATCGAAGATGATGCATCATGAGAGGAATGTATCATCATCCATGACATGGACATTGGTGAAAACCATCACAATTTCCATGCAGTCCCAGTTTTCTCTGCTAGCCAAGTAGATGAGAGTGCTAACTCTCATCCTCTAGCAACAACATACAACAATGATGGTGTTGCCCTTGAGAGGGTTGTCATCTCTTGATGCCTCCATATTGTGAACGTCCTGCTTTGTGCACATCCAACCCTTCACATACCTCCTCAACCTGCACTTGGTATCAAACAATTGTGAGCACTTCCTCTTGGCATGGCCCTTGCACCTACCACCCCCTTAGGGGCATCCAACTATGTCACTTCTAATGCACATGACACCCTCTCAGCAGCATCTGCTTGCCACCTCCTCTATTCTCCTTCCCATCGCAGCTCTCTCAAAAGCGTCCTCCATTGCTCGATCCAGCTAACACAAGGGAAGTGAATCTGGGCACACACAACATCCCCACACGAGCCCTACACATAATTGGGCTCTGGGCCTTCTAGGTCACTACAACCCAATATGGAGGTGACCTGCTAGTTAGACAAATCTTAGCTTGAACTTATCCCACAGACACAAAACTCAATTTTCCCATTAAACAAGGGTTCATAGTGGTCTTGTCCAGACCCACATTTGGCGCCATTGTAGTAGTGAGATTAATGTTTTACCTTCAACACTCATGTGGACAATGTGTCTTTGGTGCCAAAAATCATTCACATGAACATGCTTCCTAATACCTCTACAATTACCTCAATCGTGTAGCGTGCCCGCGGCCCCTACAACGGCCACTCCTTTCCTCCTTGAATGACATCCTCTGCCCTACCTAGTACTGCCACAACTTCAAGCACACACATATCCTTCAAGAAATAATTTAACAGGAATGAGAAGATGGTAATTCTTAAAGAGTTGGAAGATTTCTTAGAATTAAGGGATTCTCAAAAGGGGCCTGAAAGGAGCAAAAGTTGTTGTGGGCCTTCAAAAGAGAGGTCTAAGGGAGATGCGCCACAACCTGGCATCTCCATTGAGCTCTCAAAAATCTTACAAAGACAGTAGTTATAGATTACAAGGCGAAGCTCTCAACCAATGGAGAAAAAGAGGCAAAATGACAAGAAAAGAGAATAGAAAATGCCCAAACGGGTATTTTTGTAACCCTCCCAATGTATGAATACACTTTTTCTCCCTCATTTCCCCTCATTCTGGATATGCACTAGCAAGTGGCTGGCCAGAAGGACAAGGCATTTTTAAGAATCCAGGTCGTTCAGGCTGCTTAATCTAAGTTTATCGTAGTATTCTCTTAATCCTATCTCTTGTTTGCATTGAAAATGTCTGATCCTAGTGAAATATAAGGATCCAGACTTGAGAGGAATCATCAAGGGCTCAGTAAACTTTCATTGAGGTTTTAGGAACCTAGTTTTAAATTACCCAATCATTATCCATCCATTTACCCGTGGTATCCCTCATTTTCTCACTCTAAACACTCATTTTCCCTATTTCCTCTCTCTAGAATTGGTTATTTCTCTCTCTAGAACTTCATCCATATCACTAGTTACTTCCCTATAATTTCACAAAAAATGTTCTTCATTTTCACCTTCTAATTTTATCTCAAACTCTCTCTAGCCCCGTCTTCATTTTCTCTCTCTATGTTCTCATTTCAAACTTTCCTCTCTCTAAACCCAGTTATTTCTCTCTTTAAAATCCATTCATTTCTCTCTCTTAATCCTCTACCATTTCCATTTCAAATCCCAAAAGCAATCCCATTAAAAAATCATTTTTATCCTTTGAAAAAAATCATTTCCCCCTATTGGCGTCCCTATACATTGACGTGCAGTGCCGTGCAGAGCTTATGTAGCAGGGACACCCCTTTGTCCGCTGGTCTGCACGTGGGCAGCAGGTGCGATCACAAGGCATAGAAGAGCCCTATGCAGGACTTAGTCAAATTGGCTACGTCTTGACCATATTGGGTCAAGCCCAATAGGGCTTGGCCCATTTGGCTAAGTCCTCAACATATTGGGTCAAGCCCAATAGGGCTTAGCCCATTTGACTAAGTCCTGACTTAGCCTAATTGGTCTGAATCTTAAAGGGCTGGCCCACTAAGGCCAGCCTTATTTGGGCTACCAGGGCCCATTGGCCCATCCGGTTTGTCACCGCTAATGTGGTCGCCATTGCGCCGTCGTTGCCGCTCTGCCGCTGCACCGCCACCGCTACTTAAAAATTAGGAAAAATCCCTAAAATTAAGAGAATAAATTTTCAGTGATTTTAAAATCTCAAAAATGCTCAAAAATCTAACTCTTGTTTTTTAATATTTCTATTGGTGTCTGGGGTAAATTAAAATTTAGAAATTTCTCAAAATATTTATCTTTGATTTAGAAAATGTTCAAAAATTAGTGTAAGATGTTTTTAGTGTGTTTTCTCTCTATTTGTTGTTCAATTTAAAATATAGGAAATTATATAAATTAACTAAAAATCTAGAAAAATCCAGAAATTATATTTTTCACTTTTAAACTCATTTTATTTATTCCAATCTTGAGGAAAATTATGAAATCAAATTTATGCCTCTTTGTGGATCATCCCCTTACTCGCCCTATATTAATTATAAAGTAATTAAGTAGATTTTTTCCTAAATATTGTTGGTTAAGTCTAAATTAAATTAATGATATAAAATCCCTAAGTTTGGACTTAACACAGCAGAAGTGACACATGGACCAGCCGCGATTTTCTGGCAGACCCTTGCAAGCCGCCTATAGTCCCATTAGTAGCCACCCACACATCTGTTGTGGGCCAACTACATGCCTCAACAAGCTGCCTCGAGACCTGATGCGAACTGTTGGCATGCCTATTGCTAGCAGCCAATTGATAAGCCAAAAATAGGGGTAAATTTATGCAATTTTAAATCCTTGTCATTGCCAATTTTAGCTTATACAATAAAATTTATAAAAACTCTACTTAAGATGTGTAGTGATAAGTACGAGTGTCGTCCAAGGGAAGCTAGTAAGGAATCCAATTGATGTTCTTCTTGAATAATTTGAACCTAATTGGGGTTAATTTAATCTTCAACAGAGATTAAATCACCCTAATTAGATGAGAAATTTGAAAGGGGTGGGGTAGAAGAGATGAGAGGAGTAGATGAAATAAGGGGCTCTAAATTGAATTCATTGATCCAATTGAAAGGATCAAATAATTCAATTAGAGAGATTAGGAAGAAAATTTAGACGTCTTTTGGTTGGTTTTTTAGGTTTGACAATTCAGTAATAACTACTCTATTGGATAATGAAATGGAAAATTTAATATCCTAGAATGTTAACCCTTTTTATAAGTTTTTTTTATAGTTTTCTTTTATATGCACTTGGAATAGCTAGGAAATCTCTCAATTTCTCCTCTAAATCCTAGTCAGGGCTTGTACATTCCGCTCAAGCCAAGCGATTTAGAAGTTCAGACAGGGATCAAGAAGAAAGATTAAGAAATTCAACTAACAACATCCAAAATACACCAAAAGTTCAAATACAAAGAAGGAAAAAGTACCAAATAGGTTGATCCAAGCTGGAGCTCCTCTCTGTCTTGCAGCTGTGATAGAGTACCATCAAGAATGAGCTCCCCCTCTCGAAATTTAGCTTTTATACTTAGGTTACATGGTAAAAATCACTATTTTACCCCCATTTAGTAATTCATTTTTATCTATAAATGTAGGCTGTATCTGAATAATCCAACATATAGATAGAAATAGGGAATCAAGATGAGCAAATCCATAAAAAAATCATCTCAATCAGACTTCAGGATCAAAAGTTATTAATAAATGAATTTTAAACCAATTTAATCCATTGGATTTAAAAAGATTTATTTATTCATTTATTTTTTTAAAACGCCATGACGTGTCGCTCTCTCATTGGCTGGCGCATTTTGAATTCTCCTTTTTGCAGAAAAGTCCTTTAAAAAGGCCGGAATTGCTGTCGGACGCCGCCCAAAAGTAATTGTGTATATGCCCCTTGTATACTCTCTCTCCTCTGGTTTCTCCTAAAAACATTAAATAAAATATTAAATAATTACAAGAAAACACTGGCACAGTTTAAATAACATCTTTACGCCTGCAACCACGACTGAGAGCTGTTTTTGAGGGCATTGTTGCAACTAAAATTTACGAAAAGCCCCTACATGAGTAGAAATTGCTTTAAAACTCATTTTCTCATTATAAATGTATCCTTTTCCTATTAAAAAATTCATTTCTTACTTAAATAAATCTCAAAAAATCCATTTAAATCCTAAATAAATTCTAGAAAATTCCATAAAATTCTAGAAAATTTAGTATTTCATCCCCGTAATAATTAAGCTCGAAATTAAATTTTAAACCTGCCATTTTCATTTAAAAATAATTATTTCAAGCTCAAATAAATCTCAGAAATTCATAAAATTAACAGAAAATTAGGGAAAAATCAGAAATCACTTGGAAACATTAAATTTATGTAAATATATGATAACAACCCCATTTTAAGCTCTTTAAATGCATAAAATTGTGCTAATATCATGAAATAAAGACCGAATTTAGGGTGTTATCACCAATGCACCAAAGTGCAAGCAACCTGCAAATGTGTCATATTCTACTCATGAATTTGTCACGAGACGCCTCTCAATTCACCGCGAGCCACCGCCAACTCATCCAACACTGCCTTGGGCTCCATATGAACTTGCCAAGAGTCGCCACGAGCAAACCATGAATTTCAGTTCCAGCTTGAGGACCAGTTGGTTTTTAAATGTGTAAAGATACTATCCTAATCCTATCGAGGGGTAATTTTGTCATGTTAGCCTATAAGGGCATTTTATTCATTTCCCACTTATGTATTTTCTTCAAATAGGGAAGCATTTCCGTTAGGAGGTTAACCAAGAAGAATTAAGGTGGAGTCCTCAATATCCTCTCTCAATGTCTATGTTCCTACCTTACAGCATCTTCAGATGGCTCGTTCCGGGTAGATCCCTGCCTCCTCATTCAGACCTCTCCTCAGATGTTCCCATTCTGCCCTCCACCCCTAGAACTTGACTTCTCATCTAGCCCCCTTCCCCAATACAAGCCTACATCCGGGTTTGTATCATGATGTAAAAATAAATATAAGCAATATCTTATTTTAATTCTACACCAAGCTTCGAATCAATCACATGATATCAGAGAAAATTTTCATCAATCCAAAATATTCAGGGTGTACAATATCCTCAGAATTTCTAGATGGTTTTGTTACCGGTGATTAAACATAACAAGTTGGCGACTCTATTTTTAGTAATGATTCCCAATTGGAGTAGGGGATGCATTAAAAACAATTAAAATTTTCACGGAGAATAACTCTTTGAACTACTTTCGAATTTTCTTATCAAATGTCAACCGGGGCACGGGGATATGCCGGACTCATATGTGAAACGCAAGTGTAGGGCAAGTTCGTATTCGTTGGCAAAGGCAGATATATGCAGCTTAGGTTTCTACAATAGTTGACTTTGTCTAGAAAAGACGTGATTAGTGATCACCCATCGCGATACCGGTATCAGGACAGATGCTGTATTGGATACTGAAAAGCAAATTTCCATTTTTCTTTTTCGATATCCAGATATCGGATATCGATATCAGATATCGGTTGCTACAATGACCATATCCAATGTCGATATGCATCCGATGTCATCATCTGCCTCCATCTCAGGTTTAGGATGACAACATCGGTTTTCCATATTGAATTTCAATATCCAACATCTCTAAAATAATTTTGTGTTTTTTTTTATTTGATACCAAATTTCATATTTGGTGCTTTTGCGGACAGCGGACGATGTGGCGGTCGGTGGATAGCGGACGGCTGACGGTGGCATCGGCGGAGGGCGGCGACAGCAGCATCGGCGGATGGCAGATGCTGGTAAGTTATTTTCCCATTCTTTACCCCTCCCATTCCCCTCTCCCACTCCCCATATTCCCCGTTATTCACATATCACAGTTCAAAGTTCAAACGCTTCCCTTTCTTCCCCTTCTTCGCCATGGAATTCACTACTTCTTCTTCTTCCACTATTTCTCATCTTCTTCTTCTTCCACCAATTCTCATCTTCTTCTTGTTCATTAAATTGCTGAATTTTCCAGTCTGATTGCATGAATTTCAAGAATTTGATTTCACCATACTGACAGCGCGATGAAGGATTACTACTATGAATGTTTTAGCGTAGTGATGAAATCAACTAACCCAACTTTCTTAGAGTAATTTATTTTCAAGTATCATTCTCTTGATCTTTATGACACATTTATTTTTCTCAATTCCTATGGAGTAATTTCTCTACGTAATGAGTACATCTCATTATTTTCTCTGGATGGTTTACATACTAAGGTTTTCAGTCAGGCAATAGATATAAATGATTCAGCAAACAAAGCATTCTTTGATTGCAGAAATCAACATATGTAATTAGCATTTCATAACTGGAGGTTTCATGGATTTGTACTTGAATAGATATTTCACCACTCGAATTTGTTTCTTGAAAGAATTTCATCACTTAATTGGTACAAACATTTGCTTCTATTCGACTTCTCTTGACTTGCTTATATCTACGACTGAAAAAAAGTTGCCGGATATCCGTCTCGTCCCCCCCCCTCCGATATCCGGTACCGATATCCGTCTAACCACTGATAGACGGATATCGCCCGATATCCGATATCCGGTATCCAGAACCGTCCCATTTTTTTCCGGATATCGGATTTCGGTTGTCCGATACTGGATATCGGACGGATATCGGGACGGCAAACACTAGGCTGAGGTATTGGTGCTGAGAGCTACTGTACAAAGAGATTTTTTTTTCCGAATCAGGGCAGAGCTGTATTCTCTGCGTATGATCTATCTCGTTTCGATATTGCCAATGCGTCCTTATTTTACTCAAGATACAATATGAATTTGCTAATGTTTCGATCATATCATAGAAACAAAAGTCAGCCAGATGCTCAGGCTGAAAGAAGAATGGACACGGCAGCTTGATTCCGATGGAAACGTATCATAACGAGTATTTATTCCATCGGCGTTAGAGACTGAGGTCATCGTCAAGTGAAATACTTTAATATCCAGGGCTGTACCATTAAACAGTTCATGCTATTCCATTGGATTTTCTCAAAATTTTGTAGTTTAATGTTTCGAGGTCAAATATTTTCGTTATTCAAGAAAGAGTAATGTATCATTTAAACTTCACTAAGCGTTTTAAAATAGTACATTATCAAAAGGTAATGCGTGTACTTCTCGAAACACGTCTAGAATCTACGCATGAAGTAAGATTTTATATCTAGTGGGCATAAAATTATACGTGGCCCACATTATACAAGAAAATTATACACTTGACACAACCATCTTTCGATGGGCCAACTATTTAAATAAATTCCCATGAGAGCTGTCACATGTGCTCAATCCATCGAATAACTTAGCTGGTGGAGTGACAGCCACATCGATTTCCCCTACCTAGATATTACCTCTTGTTATTTACGCAAAAGGGACATTTCTCAACGATCTTTCCGTGCTTATTTCATGTTTCCTGTTATTTTCATCATCGACACACATATGCAAAGGACACACTTTAATACAGTTCCTCCAAGTGAGAGAATTTTCCTGTTAGACTCTACCATCCTTATGGGATAGTTCTCTTTATGGTGCGTCATGAGCCATATCCCTCGGGTATTTGAAGGGATTAAGGAGCATGTTTTTACTCGGGACCTAGTTCCTTCCAGAAAGGGAGGCGCTATGAATCTACAAACCCCGAACTGGAGCTGCTTCACGGAGAAGAAGTGCAACTTCAAGAGAATGATGCTAGTCCTTGGAGAGCATAAACTACGTGAATGGTACCATATGCTAAGTTTTATGCGTTCACCTGGAGCGGCGAGTTTTGTGTATTCAGGACCAACAAAAATAAGGCGTGGCTAATCGCAAAACATAAAAATGGAACTGCTTATGGGAAGATGTACCAATGCAAGGGAATGATGCTGAGTTGGTCTGCCAACCATGGCAAGGGTGACATATGTTAAAAATAATTTTTCTCACTTGGGGCGAATTTTGGCTTCTAACAGCACGGACATCCCTTAAAACAGGCCACACGCATGCGCCAAGAGCGTGGGACAGGAGAAGGACCACGATCCACTCAGCATTTTTCGTGCTGTCCCAAACGATATGATAGATTACTTCAACTCGGTGAATGAAAATCCCAGTGAGCCCTAATCACCCTAAACATCATCCGACACCTATTGTTGACCTCATCTTAAACTAGCCGCTGAGCGGGAGCGAACAGCCAAAACTTGCGGACCCATCGTGAAGGTCTTGGAGGATTGCTTGTGAGGTCTCAGAGAAGGTGCCCACAAAGGCAGCGCCGCGGTGAGGACGAGCTCTATAAAGAAAACCTACTGTCCGGGCTCCCCAGACTTTACTAGGTTTCCTGGCTCTTCTGCGACGGCGTCGGGGTGAGAGGTCTGGGAGAGGATGGCAGCCCCTCACTTGGTGATCGTCCCCACCTGGGGTGTGGGGCACCTCACCCCGATGGCCGAGTTCGCCAAGTGCCTGCTCCTCCGGCACGGCATCACTTCCACCTTCGTCGCCGGCGATGTCTCCTCCAAGTCTCACATGGCCCTGGTCGACCGCCTTCCCCATGGGATCGACTTCGTGAGCCTTCCAGACGTCAGCCTCGACGATCTCCCCCGCGAGGCTAAGATCGAGACCGTCATCACCATGGGCGTCATCCGAGCGATGCCCGCCCTCCGCGACGTCATCGCCGACCTCAAGACGCGCACCAATCTGCTCGGCCTGGTCTGCGACCTCTTCGGCGGCCCAGCCCTGGAGCTCGCCCGCGAGCTCGGCCTCCGCCCCTTCATCTTCTTCCCCTCCAACGCGTTGCTGCTCTCCCTCTTTCTGCGGCTCCCCGACCTCGACGCGCGGACTGTCGGCGAGTTCAGGGACCTCCCCGATCCGGTGTTGCTCCCTGGCTGCGTCCCTCTTCTCGGCGCCGACCTCCTTGATCCGTGCCAAGACCGGTCCAATGAAGCCTATGCCTTGCTCCTTCGCCAGGCCAGCTCCTACCCCCTCGCCGAGGCCATCTTCGTAAACAGCTTCGACGCCATGGAAGGCGCCACGTTCATGGCCCTCGCGGGCTCCCCCGGGGCTCCCCCGGTATACGCCGTGGGCCCGCTGGTTCAGTCCCCCGACCCCGGGCCGGACCCGGGCGCGTGCACAGCAACGGAGTGGCTCGACCGGCATCCCCCCGGGTCCGTCCTCTTCGTGTCCTTCGGTAGCGGGGGAACGCTGCCGTTGGCGCAGCTGACGGAGCTAGCACTGGGGCTTGAAGCCAGCGGACAGCGGTTCCTGTGGGTGGTCCGCCGGCCTAGCGAGGAGCGAGCCGACGCCGCCTTCTTCAGCGTCGTGGATGCCGAGGACTCGCTCGGGTTTTTGCCCGAGGGCTTCCTCGAGCGGACCAGGGCCACGGGCCTGGTGCTCCCCTCTTGGGCCCCGCAGGCGCGGGTCCTGAGCCACGCGGCGACCGGCGGGTTCATGACCCACTGCGGCTGGAACTCGGTGCTGGAGAGCGTCGTCAACGGCGTGCCCATGATCGCGTGGCCTCTCTACGCCGAGCAGAGGATGAACGCCAGGCTGCTCGCCGAGAGGGTCCAGGTCGCACTGCGAGCCACCCCCGAGGAGAACGGGCTGGTGGGCCGAGACCAGGCAGCTCGGCTGGTGCAGAGCCTCATGGCGGGGGAGGAGGGTACGCACCTGCGCCAGCGGGTACGCGAGCTGCAGCGTGAGGCCGCCAGCGGCCTGGCCGATGGAGGGGCCTCTCACGTTGCCCTGGCCAAGGTGGTCGCAGACTGGAAGGGGTGCTGCACCGCCACGCCGTAGATGAGAATTGCAAACAAATATTTACGAGCAACTCAGGTCATCGCGTCTGTTGTTGTTCCTTCTATCCTTTGATTCCGATGTCACCGTTGGGTTTAATCCTGTTCCTTAATAGTCCACCACCATCGGTTAATGATGAAGCCACAATTCCGGATATAGAAGAAGCTGTTTCTTCCATGGCCAGAGAGTTACCTTCAAAATTGATGGCGAGTGAAAACGTCCATGGCATGTGCTTTTACGCGCTTCCGTCCAGCCCACCAAACAACGTGATCTCCCGCCTGCTCTAACTAATTTAAAGATACTTACCTGGGCTCCAGATGAGAATATGCTTGCTCGGTCCACCCACCCCCAATTCTCTCTATCTCCTTCACTCTCTCTCTCTCCTCCTCTAGCTCTCTCGCTCTCCCTCACCCTCCCTCTTCTCTCTCTCTCTTTCCTTATCCCTCTCTCTATTTCTCTCTCCCTCTAACTCTCTCACTACCGCCCTAGTTCTCTCTCTCTCCCTCTATGGCTCTCTCTCTTTTTCTCTCCCTCCCCCTATCGCTCTCTCTCCTTTTCTCTCCCTCTCTTTTTCTCTCTTCCTCTCTCTCTCCCTCCCCCTATCGCTCTCTCTTTTCTCTCCCTCTCTCTCTCTCTACCTCCCCCAATTCTTCTCTCTCTCTCTCCCTCCCCTTATTCTTCTCTCTCTTTCTTTCTCCCTCTCTAACTCTCCCTCTCTCTCTCCCTCCCCCTATTCTTCTCACTCTCTCTCCCTCTCTCTTCCTCCCCCTATTCTTCTCTCTCTCCATCCCTCTATTGTTCTCTCTCTCTCCCTCCCCCTATTATTCTCTCTCTTCTTCTCTCTCCCTCTCTCCCTCCCCTTATCCCCCTCTTCCTCCTTATCTCTCTCTCTCTCTTCCCCTATCCCTTTCTGCCTCTTTCTCTCTCTCTCCTTCCCCCTATTCTTCTCTCTCTCCCTCTCTCCCTCCCCTTACCCCTCTCTTCCTCTTTATCTCTCTCTCTTCCCCTATCCCTCTCTGCCTCTTTCTCTCTCTCTCTCTCCTTCTATAACTCTCTCTCTCTCTAGCTCCACCTATTCTTCTCTCTCCCTGCCCATATTCTTCCATCTCTCCCTCTCTCTCTCCCCTTCTCCTTCTCTGCCCCTTTCTTTCTCTCTCTCCCCCCCTCCCTCTCTGCCTCTTTCTTCCTTTATCTCTCTCTCTCCCTCCCCCTATCCTTCTCTGCCTCTCTCTCTCTTCCTATACCTCTCTGCCTCTTTCTCTCTCTCTCCCTCGCTTTCCCCCCCTATCTCTCTCTGCCTCTTTCTCTCTCTCTCCCTCGCTTTCCCCCCTATCTCTCTCTGCCTCTTTCTCTCTCTCTCCCTCGCTTTCCCCCCCTATCTCTCTCTGCCTCTTTCTCTCTCTCTCCCCTCTCCCTATCCCTCACTGCCTCTCTCTCTCTCTCTCTCTCTCTCTCTCTCTCTCTCTCTCTCTCTCTCTCTCTCTCTCTCTCCCTCTCTCTCTCTCTCTCTCTCCCTCTCTCTCTTTCTCTCTCTTTCTCTCTCTCTCTGTCTCTCTCTCTCTCTCTCTCTCTCTGTCTCTGTCTCTCTCTCTCTCTCTCTCTCTCTCTCTCTCTCCCGCTCCCTCCCCCTCCCTCTCTCTCTCTCTCTCCCTCTCTCTCCCTCTCTCTCTCTCTCTCTCTCTCTCTCTCTCTCTCTCTCTCTCTCTCTCTCTCTCTCTCTCTCTCTCTCTCTCTCTCTCTCTCTCTCTCTCTCTCTCTCTCTCTCTCTCTCTCTCTGTATCTCACACCTCTCTCTCCCTCCCTCTATTATTATTTCTCTCTTTCTCTCTCCCTCCGCCTATCCCACACTTCCTCTTTCTCTCTCTCTCTATCCCTGTCTCTATTTCCCTCCCCCAATTCGGTCTCTCTCACTTTATTTCTCCCTCCTGTTATTCTCTCTCTCTTTCTCTCTCCCTTTCTCTCCCTCCCCCTATCCACGCTGCCTCTTTCTCTCTCCCTCTCTCTCTCTCCCCCTATCCCTGTCTCTCTTCCCTCCCCCAATTCTACTCTCTCTCTATATCTTTCTGTCTCCCCCCTCCTATTCTTTTCTCTCTTTCTGTCTCCCTCTCTCTCTCCCTCCCCTTTTATTCTCTCTCTCTTTCTCTCTCCCTCCCCTTATCCCACATTGTGTCTTTCTCTCTCCCTCTCTCTCTCCCTCCCCTTATTCCATGAAAAGATCACTCACGATGAGTAGTAGTAGAAGAAGAAGAAGAATGGAGATAGAGAAGGAGAGATGATGAGAAGAATGAGAACGGGATGTAGATCGTGATTCCTCTCTTCTAAAATATTGAAAAATGAAAGACAAGTGGGTTGGTACTTATAGGATGTAGATGTTGAAATTCATTAAGCCTGGTGCAAGAGCGTGAACGAAGAAAGAAAATAATGTGTTGGGAAGACAGAGAGAAGAAGAAGATGCAAAAGAAAACAGAGAAAGATCGTCATTAATCCGCAAGCTTAAAATGATATACGTTTGTTTCTATTTATAATACTGATGTGATAGCTAAATGAAGATGTTGAGTTGGTTGAAACGTTCTGATCCGTTAAGTCGAGTAACGGCTCTATTGAACCAGATCTTAACCGTCTATCTGTGTCCTGTCTAGATTTCATCCTGTCCGTCTATCTGTGTCCTAACTATGTGAAATCCTAACCATCTATCTTTTCTTATATTGAATCATAGCCACTAATTCTCTCAGCGAGTATAGGGTACGTGTCCGTATTTTGCTAGCCTAATCTTAAATTAAATCCTATTGGCCAATGGCGAGTCGAGCTCCTTCACACCCCTGCAAGATCATTGCCGTCGAAGACGACGTTGAGCTTGGTCCTGAGAAAAGAAAATTGAATCTTCGCAATTGATTTCGTCAGTAAATCAGCTAACTGTTTATCACTGTTAATATATTGAACTTTAAGTGCTTTGGCAGCAGCTTGTTCACTTACAAAGTGATAATCTATTTCTATGTGTTTCATTCTGGCAAGAAACACTGGATTAGCTACCTGATATGTGGCACCAACATTGTCACACCACAATGTTGGTATGGATTCAGATTGCATTTTTAGTTCTTTTAATAGTGACTGAATCCAAAGAATTTCAGCAGTTGCGTTTGCAACTGCTTTATATTCTGCCTCAATGCTTGATCTGGCAACCGTGGACTGTTTTTTTGAACTACATGATACAAGATTTCTTCCCATGTAGATTAAATAGGCTCCAGTTGATCTTTTGTCTTCTCAATCACCTGCCCAATCAGAATCACTAAAAGCACTAATGTTAGAGTAAGTGTTTTATGAATGAACAATCCATGAAGAAGATTGTACATTATATGAATGAACAATCCATGAAGAAGACCGCCTTTGAGATAACGAAGTAAGTGTTTGAGAGCAATCCAATCATTAGAGTTAGGTGAATGCATTTTTTGGCATGCCTTATTCACTGCAAATGCAATATCGGGTCTTGTGAGAGTTAAATATTGTAGAGCTCCAACTATATGTCTATACTCAGTATCACTCAAAGAGTCATTTGTTTTGTCTTAAACCTTGACTGTTGAAGGCAGAGCAATGGGAGTTGATAATGGTTTTGAACTTTCCATGTTTGATCTCTTAAGTATAGATAAGACATATCTCGATTAAGTAATAATAAATCCTTTAAGATGTGGTACAAGTTCTATTCCAAGAAAGTACTTAGCTGGTCCAAGATCACGAATTGAAAAATGTTTATGCAAATTAATCACTATATTTTGAATTTCATTAGTTTATGGAGACATAATCAGAATATCGTCAACATATATTAAAACAAAAATTGGAACTCCATCATGATTGAAAAACAGCGATGTATCAGTTTTAGAAGCAACAAAACCAAGAGACTAGAGTGATGAAGTTAATTTGTAAAAAACCATGCACGAGGTATTTTTTAGGTCATATATAGACTTCTTGAGTATGCAAACGAAATTAGGATGTGATACATTAATGTCGGACCGCGTCGGCGACGTCGTCCGGTCAACACCGAGTATGATGGCTCGGTGCCGATAAGAGATAGTGGTATCAAACGTCGACGGTTTCGTCGTCTGACGGGTAACCCTAACGGGTCGATGTAACTACAATGCAAGTATGAATGTCCTCCGTTTAGTACGTGCAGTCTCCGATCAAAGGAGGAGCCATGCCCCAAGCTTGGACGGGGTCGCCAGGTGATGGCGACGATGGCCTCTCGAACCTCGTCGGAGCGACGAAGGTGTCTATGGCCGAATGGAGTCTCTCCATAGGGCTCGCACGTAACGGACGTACTCGTCCGTACCGGTAATACACTCAAATGTCGTAGTTCTCTCAATGCCTCTCTATCCAACCTAGCCCGAGCGCGGTGGAGTCAAATCGAAAATCTACTGCAAGTGATAATTAATCAAGCGACGGGAGAGGACAGCGTACCTTGTCAGTGGGCTCGAGAGCAGGATTTGTCGATGATCGGTGGCGACCAAAACAGCTGGGGCAGAGAGGCACCGGAGAGCGGCAGCTCGACGAGCAATGTAATGCTGGAGCAGTTGGAAGAGGGGAGAGAGAGGGCGGGCGTGGGCCAGTAGTGAGCCAGCAGGTTGTTGGAGCTTCCGTCGAGTAGGTATCGTCCGCTCCGACGACTCGGGCAGGTTGAGCCAGAGGATTCGGCAGCACACCAGGAGATTTCGTTGAGCACAGGTTCACCAGGAGAGAGTGAGACAAGTTACCAGGAATGAATCCCGATCGCCGGCCTCTTGCACTAAGGTCCTAATCGGGGGTGCAATCTCTGTGCCAAAGGGCGCCTGATGCTGATCTGGGCAGTCGTGGTCTTCCTGGGTCCAGGCGGATCGATCGACCCCCCCTTCTACGTGGAAAACACGGTGGGGCCTGGGCACTCGAAGGTCGTGGATGGCCAGGAACTCTCTTGCTGCCTGATGAGAGCAGCTGCCCGGGTGTTGAGTCGGATCAACGACCAGTCAACGCGACAACCCCCTTGGCGTCGTGAAGAGGCGGCGGGGCTGGGAAAATGCCGACTGATCGGATCTTCACCGAGTCAGAGGGCCATCCCCCCAACGTAATCTCCGTCCGCGGGCGAACTTCGGGTCGGGTGCAATCAATGGATCAGCGCAGACCAATATTTGTCCAATCTTCCAACTCGAAGACGACGCCCGACGTGGTTCCTCTCTGCACTCCGCACATGCACGCGGGATCAGCGGCGATCGCTCAGGGCGGTCGTAAGTCTCTCGACTGATTAGCCACGGCAGAGGAGTGGGGAAGGAGGGACCCTCCCGATCTGCAGGGTGGCCGCTCAGTTACCCCTTCCCCTCCCCTCTTCGTCTTCTTCCTTCTGCAAGGAGAGGTGAGACCAAGACAAAAAAATGAACACGATTTCTTCTTTCTTTTCCTGGTCTAAAGATTAGGGCGCCCCCCCTCTTCCCTTATAAAGGGGGAAAGGGATGGGCCCTTAAGTGGGTCAACAAAAGGGGAAGAAGGTCCATTAGGGGAGACCTTATACAAATGGGCTCCCCCCATTACAAAATAAAGGAAAGAAAAGCATAAAAAGAGAACAAGGGGGAAGGCGAAGACTAGGTACCCCTCCCCCTGACGACGATGAAGGACGTACGGAATGAGTCACAAACGCGACGAAAACACAACGACTCGACGAGAAAACATAAAACACGCAAGAAACAACGATGAAAAAGAGAAACGATAATTGAGCATTCGTCACCCAATCTTCGACGACGGTGGTGGGCAGCGCGGATGACATCGTTGACGATCTCCGATGGCGTGCACCATCATGTATCTTTGAAACCTTGAGGTTGCTCCATATAGACAGTTTCCTCCAGCTCCCCGTGCAGAAATACATTTGATACATCAAGTTGATGAATTTTCCAATTCTTGCTAATAGCTAATGACAGAAGTAAACGTATTGTAGTGTGTTTTATTACTGGACTAATTGTTTCCGTAAAGTCAAATCCTTCCTGCTTATTGAATCCTTTAGCTACTAAACAAGCCTTATATCTATCTATACTACCATCGGGTTTGTACTTGGGTTTGTATATCCATTTACACCCGATGACATAAAGATTTTGATTTGTGGGAACCAAAACCCATGTCTTATTTTGCATAAGAGCATCGTATTCAGCTTTCATCGCTTTCATCCAGTTGTTATCCTTGGATGCTTCGATGTAAGTAGATGGTTCAATGTATTTTAGACTCGTAAACAAACATTCTGGAATGGGATGTTTGATAGCTGATAAGATAAATGAGTGCTAACTTTATCATATTTATCACTAAGTTTCTTAATTTTGAGATTTCACATGGTTGAGGAATATGATCAAGAGTACTGGAACTTTCTTGCAGGACGAGACCATTTGGATCAGATGATTCTGTGTTTTTATTCAGTAATGTGGTTGACACTTGACCATCTAATCCAGGTGATTAAGGAATGATACCAGTATAAACCACAGAGGTATTATTATCAGGTGCATAATTTTGTTCGGATAATAATATTTTTGTGTTCTATATAATATCTGAATATTGGATGCTACAGGTGGGTGAGATCCAAGTATTCCTCTGTACTAAGTAGTATTTGATGAAAATGGAAAACTATCTTAAAAAATAACATGCCTTGAAATATAAATTTTACCTGATCGGAGTGATAGACACCTGTAGCCAGCATGCATTGAGCTGTATCCCAGGAAGACATCTTTCTGATCTTGGATCCAGGCTGTGTTGTGAATAAGATCTTAGATATGGATAACAAAGACACCCAAAAACCTTTAAGTATGAGTAATCTGGTTTGTTTTTGTGTAGAATCTCAAAAGGGGGCTTGTTTTCCAGAGTAGTAGTTGGTAGTCTATTGATGAGAAATGTAGCTGTAGCTATTGCCTCATCCCAAAATTTTCTTCACATTGAAGCATGATTGAGTAATGCCAAAGCTGTTTCTATGATGTGTCTACAATTTCTTCCTGCTGTCCCATTTTATTCAGGAGTATGTGGACGTGATACTCAATGAACAATACCCTGGGAATTTAAGATTGGATGAAGTACTTGATACTCTCCTTCCCGATCCGATTGAAAGAATTTAATTTTAGTAGAAAATTAATTTTCTACTATTTTTTGAAACTCAACAAATTTTTATTGTACTTCACTTTTTCGTTTTAGTAGATATAGCCAAGAATAATTACTGTAGCCATCAATAGAAACAACATAATAAGAAAAAACAAAATTTGAAAGAATTGGAGAAGGCCCCCATAACAATGATAAGTAGGTGAGAAGGGTAATCTACGTGATTTTGATATTCTACAGGAATCACACAAAAAATGTTTTGAAAATTTGAAAAAGGAAGTCCAAATTTCTTTATGACTATTTGAAAAACTCGAAATTGGGATGCCCAAGCCTTGAATGCCACGTATTTGGTGATGACTTTTCTCCAACCAAGGCAACTGGTTCCGTATTTGGCTGCTCTAGACAGTAAAGTCCTTCTTTAATTGTTCCCCTGAGTAAAACTTGGCTGGTTTTCTTGTCCTTCAGAATACAATAAGACGGGTGAAAGTAGCAGTACTAGCTTTCCACTGACTTTTCACTATTTCCTGTTAATTCACTGATTATATGAAATTACTGAAGCCTGGAATAACTATGTTTCGAAGAAATTGGCAGGTTTAAATACTTAGTTTAATAGTAATAATAATAATAATTAATACGGTGATGAAGTTAAGATTTTTCTGGTATTTTATCTCTAGCCAAAATGGGTGGGTGCATCAGATTATGATTGTAAATTTAGATTAAACAGACTATACAGGGTTTAATACATATAGGTTATACAGATATAGATTATACATATCAGAAAGATTATATATAGATTTTAAACTATCAGAGCTCATTCTCACTAGCCTAAAATGGGTGGGGGCATCAAATTATGACAGTAAATATAGATTATACAGGTTATACAGATATCGATTATACAGATTAGAAAGATTATATATAGATTTTAAACTATCAGAGCTCATTCTCACTAGCCAAAATGGGTGGGTGCATCAAATTGTGACATTAAATATTGATTATACAGATTATACAGGTTTTAATAAAGATTGGTTATACATGTATAGGTTATATATTTACATTCCATTTATTCCAAGTCAATGTCTGATTTTTCACTATTTCCTGTTAATTCACCAATTATATGAAATTACTGAAGCCTGTAATAACTATGTTTCGAAGAAATTGGCAGGTTTAAATACTTTGCTTAATAATAATAATAATTAATATGGAGATCAAGTTAAGAATTTTCTGGAATTTTATCAATTTTTTTTGGAATTTATCTGAGGAAGTAGGATCACTTGGTATGTCCTAGAATGTAGGATGTACCAAAGGAACGGCAAAGAGACAAAGAGACAAAGAGAGAGAGAGAGAGAGAGCGAGAGAGATAGATAGAGAGTGAGGAGCGATAGAAAGATAGAGAGAGAGAGAGAGAGAGAGAGAGAGAGAGAGAGAGAGAGAGAGAGAGAGAGAGAGAGAGAGAGAGAGAGAGAGAGAGAGAGAGCCTAGGGAATGGCAAGCGTCATCGGTCACATTACACGTCACCATGACAAAACTGTGATGGAGGATGTGACGATGACAGTGATGGTTTTAGGGGTACGTGACGATGACGACGGTGGGTGACGGAGGGGGCGTGACGGTGACGTGACAGTGACGGGGAGTCCAGGACGCGTGACGTGATGTTATGGCTGTCACGGATGACGGCCGTGATGTTATTTCTAAATTCATTTAAAATTGTTCTACGGAGAGAATTAGACAATATAGCAGACGGGCACAGGTAATATGGTCTGTAAACACGATGGATCTCGCAGTACTGTCTGCATTCACATTATTTATCTTTATCGAGAGATTATACAACTGGAAAGATAATAAAACAGTGTGAATTGAATCTGACCTACTCTCGTTTGGTCATCGTAAGTATGCCCAAGATTGTGCCGACCGCCCTCCGCTGACCCAAAAAACACCCTTTTAGATTTCTGTCAACTTTACTGGGTTTCAAAATGAGAGAGAGAGAGATAGAGAAAGATAGAGAGATTTGGAGAAAGAGTCTTCGTTTTAGTTGATTGTGCATGAAGTAGGAAGCCGTAGTTAATTTGGGGGGGGCCTGATTTGCCGAGCTGGAAATCAGCTCTCCCACGAAGCGGGAGCTCTCTCCGTGTACTGGGCTGAGGATGAAGGAGATGTACCAGGAAGCGACTTGCTGGTGTTTTTTTTTTTCGGCGAAGATGAAAGCAGCGGCGAAGGAAAACCACGCCGGGATGTTCATCGAGAGGGCCCATAATTTAATTTTAAAAGGAAGGGGGCAGGAGCGTAGGCCGATTAAAGAGGACGCCTTCTTAGGCACCTCGAACGGGTGGCTAACCACGAGATTTCTGGCCGACGGAGAGACGCAGAGCAGTAAAAACCAGAAGAGAGAGAGAGAGAAGAGAGGACTCGTCTGTTAATACTAGGTTTCCTCACGTCACCCGTGACGGTGACGCTGTCACGGTGACGGGGATGTGACGAGACGCCCAATAGAGGTGACGGAAACATGATGGATTTTTTCATATGCTGGGACGCGTGATGGGATGGTGACGCGATGAAAGTTTTGTCACGTCACCGTCCATCACATTCCGTCATCCGTTTCGTCACATCCGGGGCGTCAATTCCCGGATGTGCGGTTCCCTAAACCAGGGAGCGAGCGCGCGAGAGAGAATAATAAACAAATGGATGTTTTATACGCAACGCTGATGGAAGAATGATGCCAGCCCTAAATTTCGACGCCATGCAAGGGGGATGGACGCGATATTTCGACCTCCCCATCGCCACCCGGGTCAAATGGCATTAAGCGGTTAATCCCAGATAAGCTGAGGCAAGCCATACGCGCGCACTTACGTCGGCAGTGGTAGCACTTCAACTCGTGCAAGGACACGAGCTCTATAAAGCCAACCACTCCTCCAACCTCCGCAGACGTACCATTCCGAGACTCCATGGGAGCCCCTCATTTGGTGATCCTCCCCACGTCGGGCGTCGGCCATCTCACCCCAATGGCCGAGTTCGCCAAGTGTCTGCTCCTCCGGCACGGCATCACGTCCACATTCATCGCCGCCGACGTCTCTTCCCCCCGGAATCGACTACGTGGGTCTGCAAGACATCACCCTCGACGATCTCCCACCGGACGCCAAGATCGAGACCGTCATCTCCGTCGGCGTCGTCCGCGCGCTGCCCGCTCTCCGCGGCGTCATCGCCGGTCTCAAGACGCGCACCAACCTGCTCGGCCTGGTGTGCGACCTCTTCGGCGGGCCAGCCCTGGAGCTCGCCCGCGAGCTCGGCCTCCGCCCCTTCATCTTCTTCCCCTCCAACGCGATGCTGCTTTCTCTCTTCCTGAGCCTTCCCGACCTCGACGCGAGGACCGCCGGCGAGTTCAGGGACCTCCCCGGCCCGGTCCAGCTCCCCGGCTGCGTCCCTCTCCTCGGCGCGGACCTCGTCGATCCGTGCCAGGACCGGTCCGACGAGGCCTACGCCTGGCTCTTGCGCCAGGCCAGCTCCTACCCCCTCGCCGAGGCTATCTTCGTCAACAGCTTCGAGGCCATGGAAGGCGCTACGTTCACGGCCCTCGCGGGGGGCCCCCCGGTGCACGCCGTCGGGCCGCTGGTCCAGTCCCCCGAGCCGCGCGCGTGCACCGCGACGGCGTGGCTCGACGGGCAGCCCCCCGGGTCCGTCCTCTTCGCGTCGTTCGGTAGCGGTGGGACGCTGTCGCTGGCGCAGCTGACGGAGCTGGCGCTCGGGCTCGAGGCCAGCGGGCAGCGGTTCCTGTGGGTGGTCCGCCGACCTAGCGAGGACCGAGCCGACGCCGCCTTCTTCAGCGTGGTGGACGCCGAGAACCCGGTCGGGTTCCTGCCCGAGGGCTTCCTCGAGCGGACCCGGGGCCGGGGCCTGGTGCTCCCCTCTTGGGCCCCGCAGGCGCGGGTCCTGAGCCACGCGGCGACCGGCGGGTTCATGACCCACTGCGGCTGGAACTCGGTGCTGGAGAGCGTCGTCAATGGCGTGCCCATGATCGCGTGGCCGCTCTACGCCGAGCAGAGGATGAACGCCAGGCTGCTCGCCGAGGGGGTCGGGGTGGCGTTGCGAGCCACCCCCGAGGAGAACGGGCTGGTGGGTCGCGTCCAGGTGGCTCGGCTGGTGCGGACCCTCATGGCTCGAGAGGAAGGGTCGCGTCTGCGCCAGCGGGTGCGCCGGCTGCAGCTGGAGGCCGCCCGCGGCCTGGCCGAGGGCGGAGCCTCTCACGTAGCCCTGGCCAAGGTCGTCGCCGGCTGGAAGGGTTCCTGCCAAGAGTTACGAGTCTCTTATTGTCCAATCACGTCGCGACGGGTGGAGAATTATATATAGCTTCGTGAAAGTTTAATGGGTCTAGTGGGATTTCGTAAAGACTGGGTTTTTTGGGGGAGAGGGGGGAGAATGGAGAAGAGGGTGGCTGCGCTAGACGAAGGGGCGCTGTGTTGTGGATGGAACTACTGCGGACGGAGAATCGCGGTGGGTTTCGATGATGGAAGAATCGCTGTGCATGACTCCGCTGAGCCTGGTTCCACCACGTCATTCACTCGCACGAATCAGTGGCCGGTTAGTTTTCGATTTTCTTTCCTTCTCTTGCCGTTCTCTGCGGATTGGTCTCCTCTGTGATAGAAGATTCGCCGTTTCTAGGTTATTTCGTCGGCCTTTTTATTGTTTGTTCTTCGTTGGGCTTGTTCTCGCTGGACTAATTGATCATTGGTCGTGTACTGGTGGAAAACATGGTTTGCTAGAAAGTTTTCCTTGGGATTCTTCTCTATTCCATTTCTCAGTTGAAATGCATACATTTTCCACTATTACGGATTATGGTGAAGATGGACATTGATTTAAGTAGTTTCCGAATGAAAGTTATGGCTCTACTGACCCTTCGGGCTCGCGCTTTTCTCATTTTTAATTTCTTCATTTATTATTTTGTGTGATCCGCGTTTTCAACTCTAGGATCCTCTAAGAATCTCAGATCAGTTTGTTGAGTGAGCTCCTTTAGAAAATCGTGTTCGAGTATATCGATGAGAAGAATCTAAAAATACATTAAGGAACAAATCGTGGAGATGGTCAGAGCATTAGACGTCTGTTAGTCTGTTGGTCGAACAATGAATATTTTTATATCTTTCATTTATACAGGCGCATGGAGCCAAGATTCGGAATGTCATATGGGCTCCTCCGGTGTACGGTGATGTGATTGCGAGTATTTGTCTTGATGGCACAATATCTTTGTGGGAGGAAACGCAAGAAGGTTTTTCCATCCGTTTGTTTTGAAACGTATCGTTTAAATTATATTCTCTGCTACCAGTTTCTACGGAACACGTGAAATTCCGTTTGTCATAATCGATAGTCGTTGGCGATGGGTATGTCAAAGGATGAAATCAGAATTTTGAGTAACTAATGGATTGTGGATGCGGTTATCCTCCTCCCTAACCTTTTTTTGAAGTATAACTCATTCCTTTGGAAGTTTTGGAAGATGCCCTATTAGATTATTTGCTATTTGACGTCTTACTATGAACGGAGGAAACTTCTTTTATTAGTTTTCTTTATGCTCAATTTAATAATAATTCCAGTTTTGTTTCTTGTATGTTACATCCGAACAAGGAAACGTAAGAAGCTGGGCATCTCCATGTTTTTACTTGTATTAATATTTACTACTGATTTCGCATATTTTTTGATAACTACCGTTTTTCCAATCACAGCTCTCTCCCCAAGATTGGATCACAATTATTTGCTAATTCGGACAAGGGCTATCTTTCATACATTAACTATACACATCACCTCATACCCGTTCACATTTGTGTAGAATTATTACAGTATTTCGTAAAACTGCTCTCCGTGTGAAATTTGTGTGAGTTTTCAACACTCCCTATATTCCAACTGGAATCATTATTCTTGTAAATCTCAGCGCTCGTTCCCATTTTCGTTGGTTACACAATTAAAAAAAAGAAGACAAATAAGATTCCTTTTTTTTTGAAAAACCAAATAAGATACCAAATGCTTGGCCACAGTGATGAAAGAAAATTAAATTTCGTGGGATCTCAAATTCCTTTAATAAAACCTATTTAGCTCTTGTGACTTTGTGCACCAGATGTCATATGTTGTCTGTTTATTCCCTTTAAATTCAATGACTACCCTTTACATTATTATGATGCACTTCTATATGTTTTACGAAGTGTAAATTAATTTCCCATTTTTCTGAAATTTCCATTTTAACATTGTTGAGATTTATAGTTATAATAAGTAAACCCTTCTTTTTCTGACGGCAGACACTGAAAATCCCATTTGGAAGCTCTGTAAGCTCTTTGAGGGTGAAAAATCTAAAGTTCTTGATATTCAATTTGGAGTTTGCACTACAAGTTTAAAATTAGTGAGTCATTAGACGTCCTTTTAATTTTACTTACCGTCTTATGATTTGTACTATGCTTTTTACTTGCTGCCGTTTACTTTATGCTTCAAGCCCAAAATCATTAATAACGCATTATCATTATCGTAGTTCAGTCATTAACACCTTGACTCTTCCACTTTCTGTCTAAAACACTATTTTCCTCTTAACTCTGTTCCTCATGGTGTAAGAAACGGTGTATTCAATTATGCATTAAAGCAAAATCTAATGTGCTAAGTTGTGAGTTGACTATACTCACGAAGAAATGGGGTTTGTATTACAAGAACTCTATGGAGAAGGATGCTAAAGTGGGAGAAAACGCTTCTTTCTGGGTCCCTGATTCATGATTAAAGGTTAAAAGAATTACTGAACTCCAGAATTCTAGTTTTCTCTTCAGTCATCATTAAGTAGAAACAAATTTCATGTGGATATGTGTGTTTTCATTATCACCCCTTTGGTTGAACCTTTTGCCAATTTCTCGGGAAGAATGTATTCCGGTGGGCCAGGTTTATTCTTGTGGGCTTAAGGCCAAGGAAATTGTAAAAGTAGTCAGTGTGAATGCTTGGGAGCTCCATGATCCTCAATAATACTCGGCACATTGGACTCTAGCGGAGCACATGGTGTCAGTAAGCTTTTGATTTGAGCAGGTTAAGAGGAGTTTGAGTTTGGGCAGGTGACTATTTCGGCGATCAGTATGCCTATTTTAACTAAGCTCTGCTAGGATCTAGTTTATTATCTCTTAGGGACGCAAAAAGTTGTAGTTAGGAGGGTCATCCAGTTAAATACTGGCTTGTACAAATTGGGCCTGGGCCCATCTAACTTTAGTCACTTATTTCAAACGTGGGAAATAATGGACTAAAAATGACCTTAAATTGTGTAGGCCCCTTACGGGAGTGCCACTTTTAACCTGTGGCCACTCTTTGGTTTTCGCAGGATCTCTCACTGATACCTAAATATGATCCTGGTATTGAAGTAATCTAATACTGTTATCTACATTGGATATAAGAGAAAACAGAAACGTAGGGGCAACACCAGTCAAGTCAAGCGCACATAGCAGTTAACCCTGACTTGATTAAGTAAATAGAAAGTAGAGCCAGCACGTGCAGCAGCACATGACAACTTCTCAGAAATAGGCCAATGACGGGGCCAGTCAGATGATGGGGATAGAAAATGGCATATATATGGAGTTCAGGCGGAAAAGTTGGCTTGTTTGAAATCCTTAAGCATGAGACTTTGGAGAGGGGAACAGCTGGATTTGGTCAAGAATCTTCTCAGAGTGCTTGGGCTATCATAGTGTCTGCAAGGGGGAGATGGGCAACAAAATTCTTGGGAGGCTACTGTGACCAGGGGTGCTGAATCTTGAAACTCTGTTATCAGTTCCATAAAGGTACATATTTGTTAAATAAAAAGAAGAGAGAGAGACACACTTCAAATTTGTTAAAGAAGTTCCAGATGGGTTTTCCCGGTCTTCCTCCATAGGCTGTCTTCGTGATCCCCCCAGCTTCCAACTTCAATCCAGAGACTACTTTACCTCTTCAGCTCGCGATCTTTGTCTGATGTCTTATTCAATGTCGTAAGCTGGGTGGTTACAGAAAGCCGAGGGTTAAATAGGGGGTCATCCCCCTCCACTAGTCCTGAATAGCGATTTACAGTGGGTGCTCGACCAAAAGTCCTACTGGATCCATGAATTGCTAGTTGAAGGCAAATATTGCTCCATGGGAGTAGTATAGATTAGTAACATTAGGCAAAGATTTACAGTGAGTAAGATTGTCTTGAAAGTGTAAAAATATAGAGAATAGTAACATTAGTGCTAGTACTGTATCAGAGGGTTCTGAAAGATACCCGTGATTTGCTTTCAGTCGTCAATCGCTTTAATATCTTCATTCTATCCTTGTATGTTTCTTGTGTGTAGCCGGGAGTTTCTTATATTGTGATGTAAAAAAAACTTTCGTTCAGTTTAGTAGATAAAATAATATCAATAGCGAAAGCCAATGTGAGGCTTATTCAATGGGAACTATGTTGAATGGTCTCAGCTCTGTCACTGTGTTGCCTTATGGTCTATATTAGTGTGCCTCGGCCAAACCTTTCATAACGAATCTTTTATATATTCGACCCTTGCACAACCTACGTTTAAGGAATGTCCTTGTTAACATTGTAATCCTTGATGATTTAATACCTTTTTGGTGCTGCATAAATTGTCTGTGTCCAAGGTTGCCGCATGTTCAGATGGGACTGTAAAGATTTACGAACTCCTGGATCCTCTTGAACTCAAAACCTGGCAATTGCAGGTTCTTTCTCTAATTTAATTTTCAATGCGTGCTTTTACTTTCCTTCTTTTCTATATCCACATCTGGACTTAGTTCTCTCCTCCCTCCAGGCAGAGTTCCAAAATGTAACTGACTCTGCGTCAAGATTTGAGAAGCCAACATGTATTTCCGCATCAGTTGCATGGAGTCCAAGAAGGGGGGATGAACATCTATCAATATTTGTTGTGGGATTTAGCGCAGATTCTCCTCAAATAAATTCCCCGAAGGTTTGTTTACAGTTTGGGCTATCGATTACAATGCGTTTTTTTCTTTTAATGTTTATCCTGTCCCATTTTCCTTGTTGCAATGCTTAGATACTGGCGAGGGTATTTCTTGATTATACTGGTGTTGATCGTAGAAATTGCTGATCAAACTAACCTAGTTACTTCTATGAAAAATCCCATCAAAGTTTTCTGTTTCGTTTCAGATTTGGGAGTTCGATGAGATTCATCAACGTTGGCTAGCAATCGCTGAGTTAGCATTGCCTGAAGACCAGGGTGACCGAGTACATGCAGTCGCTTGGGCCCCTAATATCGGCAGGTAAAAATTCTTGGATTCTTCAACCTGGAGAAGGACCCAAAACCCTTTTCGTATCAAAAAATTCTTTTCAGAATGAATCTTTCTGAAATATTGTCTTTGATGTGGAGGCCCTACGATCTCATAGCTGTTGCGACTTGTAAAGGCATAGCCATTTGGCATCTGGGTTTGACCCCTGACACGGGTGGTAGACTATCCACAGAGAAAGTGGCACTACTCTCTGGACATGATGGCGAGGTATTCACTGTTGATTCACAAGTTAACTGATATTTACTGTATTGACTGAAGCAACTGCTTTTCTCCCTTGTAATTGCAATATTTTTCTCCTTGGTGAGGTAGGTATGGCAACTGGAGTGGGACATGAGTGGGATGACATTGGCTTCCACGGGAGGAGACGGTGCAGTCAGACTCTGGCAGTCGAACTTGAATGGCGTCTGGCATGAGCAGGCAGTCTTTCACTGTGGCGAGACTCCAGAGCAGTGAAAATTATGGGATACCAGCGACAGCGAGGGGGATGATATTTCCGTCGGTTAGTTGGCGCGCAGTGAGTTAAAGGTTTGTAGGTGCCAATATTTTTTATGAGAAATGGAATGAGAAATCTGACGCCTACTTGGAGAACTTTAGTGATACTTATATTTCATGCGGTGCCAAATGATGCGATAAAACAGTTGAGACTGTTCCCTTCCTCTGACTCTTTGGACTTGTTTTGGTCTTGTCAAATCTGAAGTTGATATTTATTTTTGTTTTAGTTTTCTGGTTTCGTCTTTTATTTTGTTGTTTTATTGTTCACACCGTCAATTATGACAGTTTATATAAATCATAAATATGAGTTACTGGTAGTGGGATAAAGGAAGATCAAGATTCATCTTTTTTTCCAATACATGCATTATGCTGAATAACGAAACGCAACTATTGAAAACAGAAATAACTATTAAAAGCAGTACACGATTCATATAGAAGGTTCCATTTATAGCTTTGTTGTAAATGTCTGTTTATTACAATATCGCTGATGAAAAAGAAAGCGTTGGGTATGGCTTGAATATTAGAATGTGCTGCACGAGAATGTAAAATGCGTCACAAAATGACTTAGTATTTTTAAATTTCAAATTTGGTTACGATCGTGCACCAACTAATCTTCATCTTGCCTAATCTGAAATAATGGTTTAACCAATCTTTTATATGTTTAAGTTGACTTTTCTTTCAGGACTCATTTCTTGAAGCTCAACAGTAGGAGAGGGAGGTGCCCAAAACTGAATTTCGATTACTCAATGATCAAGATTCCTCTTCTCTTTGGCACTACAGTTTGAGCACTATTGTTCTTGAAAGGGTGCTATTTTTCATATGGTAACATATTTTCGTAAATCATTTCTTCAGTCAATGTGACCTCTTAGAATTTCAATCTTAAATTAAATGTCAAAATTGATACAAGAATAGTGGGGAAATCGTAAAAATGAGCTACGGGAAACATACTCTAAAACATGTACATTTATGCAGGTTATAATAATTATATTTACCTATTTCAAGAATGATGATAAATTCATTTGTTGCTTTTTTTATGTCGCGTGATCTTCTGGTATCAACTCAGTTCATTAGTCGACATTACATCTAGTCATGTATTAAGTCTGCTAATGTCTGATAATGAATGAGAGAACATCGGATCATACAGCTGATGTCACAATCTAAAGGGTTCAACCATTTGTCAAATATTCATTACATTCATGAATGTTTATCCTCATTAAGGTGTGGGCCATTATCAGAATATGGAACGGATGGTACTTGTTGATCTTGAGAGCAACATTAAAAATAATTGATATTTGTTAAATGCCGTAATGTTTATTTATTAAACATGATTTTTTGGTATCATTTAGTGATTGGTTAACACTAAATCTCTTCATATATTTAGTCTGCAAAACAACATGATAGATATCTAGTAGATCTGTGACCAGGGATTTAATATGATCGATTGAATATTTAATCAGATTAAGCATTCTTTCAATTGAATCCAAACCTCAACCATTCAGGCAGAAAATCAGTTCCATCATGATCTTACTCATTGGATCAGATCATATAAAATTAGCCGACCCAGTGTTACAATTGAATAACTAATGCAATCCAAACTTCCCGGTTCATATCAGATAGGATTGAATTGTTTGAGTTAATTCAAAATAAATAAACATAATAAATAATGAGAGAGAGAGCCAGATGGAGAAAGAATGAGTGGGAGAGAGAGGTCCAGTGGGAGAAAGAATGAGTGGGAGAGAGAGAGAGCCAGGGGGAGAGAATGAGTGGGAGAGAGAGAGCCAGGGGAGAGAATGAGTGGGAGAGAGAGAGAGCCAGGTGGAGAAAGAATGAGTGGGAGAGAGAGAGAGACTGGAAGTGAAAGAGATAAAATGAGTAAAAAGGAGAGAGAGAGAGAGAGAGAGAGCGAGATAGAAAATGAGAGAGAGAGATAGAACAAGCAAGAGATAAAAAGAGAGATCAAGGGAGAGAAAGAGAGAGAGAGGATGAGAGAAAGCAAGAGAGAGAGTGACAGAGAACAAGAGAGAGAGAGCGAGTGAGAGAGTGACAGAGAACAAGAGAGAGAGAGCGAGTGAGAGAGTGAGTGATAGAGAAAGAGCCAGCGAGAGATTGCGCATAAACATGATGAGTTTCTGTTGACATTGGCTTTTGATAAACAAGAATTTGGGTTAAATAAGTCATTTTAAGGCTCTGGTTCATGCAACAATATTTATATAATTTTCCTTAGAATAGGGTAAGGGTTCAATCCACAAGGAGCAGGTACTGAAAGAGTAAATTCCATTTCAAATATATTTTAAAATAATTATTTTAGGTGATTTATATTTTTATGGCTTTAAAAGTACTTTCTAAATAGATAAATCAATGAAATAAATGAAAATTAGTTAAAATTATTTAAAATAAATGAAATACATATTTATTTTGTTTTAGATAAGTTATAATAATAATATGTGATTTTAAAGGAAATTTATGGAGCAGTTTTGGGGCATGAAATAAGATTTAACGTCGAAGAAAACCTTTGGCCACAATTTGTGGGCTGCGCACGTTGGGGGGGGGGGTAGAAGATTTAAAACATAGTAACTTCTGCTATAGGAGGAATTGTTTAGTGCTATTTGAGGCGTTGGAAAGCTTGAAGTCTAGGATATCCTTTGGAATTTTTACCTAGATAAGATGGTGAGAAAAATAAAATAAAACATTCGGGAGATCACATGAACCTTATTGTCACTTCCCCCAAGGGCTAAGTGGTGTTCTTTCTCCAAGAATCTTGATTACCCTTGAACTCTCTCTCCCACAATATTTTAGAACAAGTACTGATCAATGGAATATTTGTGATGGACTAGGCCTCAAATAACAAGTTGGGAGAATAAATCCAAGATGAGATACAAAGAGAGGGAGAAGAGAATAAATAGAAGTGCACTTACTCTCCCAGCCATTCGATTTAATTCCAAGGGATTGGAGGGCTAGGATTTCTTGATTTACAACCTGCAACCATGCGCCCTCTTTCCCAGATTTGAAAATAGACCTTTCAAATTCAATTGTGAGTTAGTTCAACAATGTTTGCCTTTAGTTGACCCGGTCTTTAAGGACGTTTGAATGGGCTTCTAGAATGGGTTTCTTGTGGAATTGGGCCTTCTCCTTTTTTTTTTTTTTTCTAATAAATCTCAAAAAATATATTGCACCCAATGGGATTCGACATCCAGACTTCTCAATTGATAGGGAAGCCAATTACCAATGACCCACCTATGATTTCTCAAAATGTTTCGGGCCTCCTATTATTATCTATTAGATTTCTACTTTTCTCCCATTTGTATCTCAAATTCCCCATAGTATTTACCGAAGTCATGTTTTTCAAATAAAAATCCAAGATGAAGTGAGAAATTCACTTGACTCTAAAGAGTCAAGTGGGGTTAGTCTCAACAATCAATAAAATATATAAAAATAGAACTTAGGACAACAAATCATAAATTTCTCATTTTATCCTTAAAAGGTGAATAATACTAGTGCAACACTAAAAATATATGGTAAAATAAAGTATAAAGCATAATTTTATTGATTTAATTTGACGCTATCTCCTCGTCCCAGATCTTCATTATTAGTGAGACTTGATGGAACATGTTTAGAGTAGTTTTGATAGTATTTCGATGCTTTTGCTCAATAGTTCTGTTTTGCTCCGATGTGTGAGGGCAAGATACCTGATATTTTGTAGCACAAGTTTGTAGATACTTATGGAGGGCTAGAAAATCACCTCATGAATCAGACATGAAGTTCCTGATTATGTTTAAGAATGATCATTTCAAGTTTTTGGAAGTGAAGAAAGGCGGGTAAAATTTCATTTTTGGCGTTCCGTTTGGATAGACCCAAGCGTACCTCCGGGTTTCATCAGTAAATTATGCACAAGATAGTACTTAATAGTAGCCAATCCTAATGAGTAGAGTAAATAATTTGAAGCAATTAGAATTAAAAGAAAGTTAATGAGTCTTAGCCTAACTACAAGCTATCCAAACAAATATTTTTAGAGTTAAAGAGAGAGGGAGACCAAAATGTTTGATTGTTTGTCAAAGAACACAAAAGCTGGCTGTCCTAAATGAATATGCTAAAGATTTGTCGGTTGTTGTTCTGGAAAATATGCAAACTTACTCATCCCAGTTTGATTCAGTAGAAGCCATTACGAACTGTTCCTGTGTGGAGGGGATCCCTGTCATTCAATCCTTTATAAAACATATACTAGGGTGAAATTCCACATATAACTTATTTTCTGTCGTAAGTTTATGAATAGGAAGTAAGTTTTTTGGAAATCTTAGCTACACGCAGAACATTTTGTAGCAAAATTATGGAATATTGAGGGAGAAGTGAGGAGGAGCCATATGACTCAATGGGCAAATCTGGGCCATCAACCCTGGAGATCTGCTCGTAGCCTTCATATGGAATGGCATCATACAGAATGTGGACATCAAAGCGTGACATGGTGAGTGCCCTCAATATCAGGGTATTGCATGACATCATGATATGGATGGCCAAAGAAAACTGGTTAGTGTCTTTGGGGTAGAAGGATTGGTCCTCCAAAAGCTTGTGGCAATGGTGATCTTAGAAACATCAAAATAGGATTGGATGTACACGGATAATTGGGAGCACCAAAGCTGATTTTGAGCTCTTAATGGCCTTATTTAAGACAGAGTTGACAATGGGGAGTAAACCATCTACCATGAATGCCTCTGCATTGGACGTCTCTGCCATGACTTCCATTGCAGTCCCCGCACCCTCTTGAGTTTTCTTGAATTTTCCGTTAAGGTGACTGGAGCTTCAGGATTTTCTTCTATAACTATTAAAATTATAAAGTGAGACTTTGGATCTGAGAAACACTATCAGGACATAAAGGAGAGGCTCTCATTTTGAGTGGCAAAACAGGAACAAAACTTTGAACCAAGGCCTCTAAAGAAGACAAACTTTTTGTGCATTCAGTAACATATTTGATAGGGGTAATAACTAATCTCTAGATGATTGATTACCGTTCTTAGAAAATCAGAACTTTAGGTTAACTACATGATGCATGATTCAGACATAGAGGAGAGATGATCGGCAAGCTTATCCCCAGCCACGTTTGCGCTTGGAAGCATGAGATCATAGGAAAGAGTTTGTCAGTTGTATAAGCAAAAATAGTGGGTGGTACATGTTGATCACTCCTCTTCCAGGGAGTGTTTTCATTATTTGTATCACATTTGTCAGGTGGAAGTGGATCTGTAAGCTGCCATCCCAAGCCCTATGCCTCGACAATGGGAAATATTTGGATTTTCCAAATGAAATAGTTGCTTCGGGTGGACTTGATAGACTTTGAAGGGGTTATCAATATAGCAGAATATCAAGTGAACTTTTGGTTTCACAAAAATGATATTTCCGTAGGCACACTTCCACCCTCTCCATGTTCTGGTCTCATGTCTGAAGATGATAACTTTTTGGATACAAGAGAATGAGATTTAGATATAATCGTAATAGGAGGAAAGAGTCCCCTGAACTTCAACATTGTCGATTTATACATGATTTATAGTTGTGACTTGAAAAGGAAGCATACGGCATGCATTTAAAAAAATAGAGGGAGGCCATCGTGATAGGTGTCCCATTGCTGTGATGTGTCATTTCACCTTTATACTCACCATAATGCTATTGTGTAACTTGAGTGGAGTTGGTGACTTAAAGGTGACTGATAGCAGCGCATGGCTCAAGATGTAATGATACTTCAACAGAGAGAGTGAGAGAGAGAGAGTGAGCGAGAGTGACGGAGAGAATGAATTAGAGAGAGAGAAAGATAGTATGAGAAAGAGATAGAGAACGCAAGATAGAGAGAGAACAAGTGAGAGAGAGTTGCCATTTAACTGAACTGTTAGATTTTGTTCTAACAATCCAAATAAGATTATAATTGGTTTCGATTTCTGAAAAAAAATTATTCAAATTTTAGATTAATCTAGAGCAACACTCTTTTTTGGTCAAAAGATTGAATCTTTTCGGACTTAGCTTATGTTTGTTGGAATCATTTAATAAACTTTCAATCAATCTGATTTGATTTGATCCCCAATTCCTAATTAATGATGTTTTCATTATCGAAATGAAAAATGCATTTGATCAAAAGGTCTAATTAAATTCATGAATCTTAGGAGTCATAAACTTTTGATGCATTAAAAAATAGGCTAAACACAATCAGAATAATGTGTAATTTAGCCTACTTCACATCTGGTGCACATAATTTTTAAATTGACCTGTTTATGTAGTACTAATGGTCTAATTACAAAAAGCAAACTAAATCTCAACACAATAGTCCCTTGAATAATAAAAATATTGGAAAATGGTTTTTTTATGATATAACAAAGTGCATAGTATTTTGAGATGTTTAGAGTTATTGAATTGCATTAGTGACAATAAGGATAGACACAAAGTGGTAAGGTACTTTAAGTTTGCTTACAGGACACAAGCGAAATATATTTCACACCCATGGTAGTTTTAATGTCTATTGGAAGCTAAATGAGTTGCATAAACAAAAAAAAATATACTGTTATCTAAAATATTTTATAATCATTTGGACGCGTTATACAAAATTATATAATATTACTAGAGTTGATGTGTGAAAAATAGAATAATAAAAATGCTACAAAAATTATTATTATAAGTTGATGAGTTCACAAAATGTAAGAATGAAATAGTAAAACATGCTGTCTTCACCCTTTATTGTTGTCGTTCCTTAGTATTGTTTGTCATCTATTGATGAAATCTGCATTGCCATACATGGGTTACCAATGTCATTGGTATCAACATTGAAGCCACTCAATGCAGCAATGTTGATAATGAGGAAGACAACAAAGTGATGGATGACAATGAAAATTTTGGAAAAATAGATGAGAACGGTAAATTTTGAGAAATAGATGACAATGACAAATGAATGAATCTGGATAATGACTTTACAAATAGTTTGTTGCGCCTTTTCATTAAGTTTGTTATAAGTGATGTGCATGTTGCTATTCATAAATAAATATTGCTTGCATGTATTTTGGGAATCTTTTGGGGATAGTTTTAGTTAGGCATACAAAGTAGAATCTCAATTTATATGAGGTTTTCAAAATTTTATCTGTGGCTTGTTGATATAACTTGTGTTTATAATTCTATCTTCAGACTTTTATTTCCGATATGAAAACAAAATTGTTTTGCATATCTGTGAGAAAGCATGTATAAAGGCATACTACTTTTGATGGATCTAAAAGCATGCCTATAGGTGCCATGACATTGAAATATTGTCACCTAGCTCCATATTTTGACTCTGATGGTCGTAAATGGCTCTAGCAAGCCAGTGGCTCCCTCTACGGCTTAGGGACCTGGAAGACCAAGCAAGGAGCCTGAAAACTAGTTACTGAGATCCCTAAGACGTTTTACCTTAAAAGGAGATGAAGCATAATACCCCCACAATGCCTTAACCATAATGTGCACTCATCTTCCATTGGAAAAAAATCACAATAACCTTGTGTCTTGTCAGCAAGATGAACATGGAAAAATCTCCCACTTGATTTGATTGGTATGCCATTATAGTGAATCCTATGGTTATAATTCAGGGTATCATTACTTATCACAGCATGCGATCATTATATATATTTAAAAACTAATCATATCAATAATACACCTCCATGGCCTGAATCCCAACTATACAACAAATACTCATGTAAGACATTATGTATCAGTACAGAAAATACAAGATGAACTTGTATTGTTATGACAATGACTCGAGCTTCATTCCAAAAATATTTTGAAAAGAAATATTTATTCATATAGAGTATATCAGAGAAAAAAAGAAATGTCATGTGAGTACATTAGTATCTCGAGTGAGAGTTTCACCACACAGATCAAGGAAAACTAGTCAAACCCCTATCGAAGGCATGCCCATAATAAGTATTAGTTGGAAGTGCCATAGTAAGCTGGTCAACTAGAGTTGAACCAGTACATGTGTGCTCAATAGACACTGATCCATATCTTATTCTCTTTTTAAAAACAAGGAACTTGACCTTTATGTGCCTTTAAGCACTTGAGCAATTCTAGTTATTGCAGAACCTTATGTTAGCCTCATTGTCATAATTTACTTGGATGGGCATCTTTACGGAGCAAATAACTCTCCAATATGACATCGTGTTCTATAACTATATGACTAATGATGATGTGGGTCACTTTATTATCTTCTAATCTACTACGTGAGGAAACAAGTATGGAACTAGTTCAACTAGTGTACACATATGGAGATTGTTGAGAAACCAATCAACTCAACAGAAAAATCACCCTTAATGATAGGGGCTTTTATTGGAAAATAATTTTCCACTAAACATCTCTACAACACAATATATATATATAGCCCTTTTGATAGTCCTAGAGTACATAGGGATCGAACTTGTTGTATTTCGACTGTAGTAAGAAAGTTGTCTTCACTGTTGTCTTTCATATCAAAATGTTTGGATAGGAATTCTTTGTTCTCTTCCAACAGAATAAATCTTGAAGCACAAAAAATAGGTCATCAACATTGAGCACTGACAGAATCCGGCTACTCCACTTTTCTCAAGGTATATACATTGAGATGCCAATTTTTAGAAGCTTTCTTAAAACCATGTTTTCTTTTGCACTAACACAAAACCTCGAGGTTGCTGCATGTACATTGTTTGATTCAATTAACCATCTAGGAGTAGCATGTTCGCCTCCATCTGATGTAGCCCTATATTGAATTGAACAACCAAGGCCATTATTATTCAAAATGAGTCCTCTGATGAGACATGAGAAAAGGCCTCATAATAAACAATGCCTTCTCTCTGTGTAAACCTTTTGCAACAAGTCTGGCCTAATATTACTTGATTGGCCCATTAAGATTAAGAATAGTTGTGTAGACCCATAGCCAATCGATTTCTTACCTTGTGGCAGGTTCAAAATTTTATTGACTTGGTTATGGTCCATCAATTCAAGCTCATCTTTCATTGAATGAAGTGAAGGAACGAATTTTGTAGAGTTTATGGCTTAAGAACATGTTCCAGGCTCATTTCTCCTTGACACATATTGCGATCCAATAAGTATACCACATAATATGATGCAATTGGTGGCCTTCAATGTCAAGTAGATCTTCTTAGAATAATAAGTGGTACGTATGAATATCTCTCCTAAGGCGGGTACCTACCGATATCCTTTGTACGATGACGAGGTTCCATTGTATCTCCAGCTAACTCTTTAAAGGCAAAAACTCTTTAGTATACTTTAATACACCTCTATTCTAAGAAGATTGCTCAATCAGACTCATCATTCCTAGTGGTATGTGTAGAACAATAGAAAATGTAGCCTCTTGGTCTCTCTAGAAAGCCAATATATAAATAACTCTGGATATTACTGCCCTCAAATCTGGATATCACTCATTATGATTGTAAATCTTCAATTCAGCTGGTCAACTTCAAATATGCAGCTGGAAAATAAGGTTTTTTATCAGTCCATAAATCATAACGAGTTTGTCTTATAGACGTGGTACAAGCCTTCATTAGTTTATGAATGGCTGTTGTCAACTACAGAAGTGTATGGCTAAATTGAAGTAATGTTTAGTATGAACTATCCATCTATAATTGATATACCAAAATGATTACTTCCCATCATTAAAATATTACATAAACTAATGAATCAAAAGATGATTTTCAATAATATTTAACCAGTTTGGTTACAGAGATAAGATTTCATTCAAACAATGGAGTGAAAAAATAGTCCTTAAAAACCAACACTTGTTTAGTATCCTGTGTAATGTGGTAATATCCCATAAATTTCATATCTGACCATGTCCTATTGCTGGAGATAATAAATGTTTCACTTTCAGTTGGGGGCCAAATGGGGCACATTTGTTATTTTTTTTTTGTTATTTGTTATTTGTTAGTTTTTTTTGATGTCATCGTAAATTTTATTTGCTTAGAAAAAATGAAATTTTAATTGCTTAAAACATTTGTTTTTATTGTCAAAAACAAATGAGGCACATAAGTATAGTGGGAGGAATGTCATCTCCATAGGGAATGGCCTTTAGACATTGATCTAATGTTTGAGTTAAGGTTAATGGAGATAACACGTTAAGATAAGTGAAAGCAAAACCGAGTTCAAAAGTTTTAAAAAATGAAAATTTCAATACATAAGTATGTTTTATCGAATAAATAATTTCATTAAAAAATCATATAATAAATTCAGTTTAATTTTGGGAGCAAATAAATGGGAAAGAAATGATAAAATATAGGCTTGGAACAAGCCATGTGCCAATTTTTAGTTTGTTAACGATTAAAGCAGCCCAACATCTTGTAATATTAAAAATAAAATTAAAATAATTAAATGGACCTTTATTCCAATATTTGGGTGGTTTTGGAAAATTAAATCCAGTACATTCGGATGATAACTCAAAGAAGCAAGAGTTTCCAAACGCACTACTATCCATAAATTTACATAACCTAGACTTGTTTCTAACTTGTCACTAGAGCGAGAAAGGCATCAGAGTAAATAGGTTCCAAAGGTAAGCCTAGGCCTCATTGACATCTAGGTACAGCCCAGGTTAGAGTGACATACCTAATGGGCCGCATGTCATCTCAACATGGCATTCTCATTTCAGTTAATACTTAAAATCTTATCAACCTTGTCTCTTATAAATTTGAACAATAAGAGATAAATGTTATCTCAAAATGGAACTGAAATTAGTTATTTAATTTTTTCTGTGATGATTAATGGATAATAATATTATTAGATGGGGAGGATTACAATTAAATATAGATATTTGCATTAGTGAATGTAGAAAAGTTAATGGCATACGTTAGTGTGATGAATGATGATGAAAGAGATAAGAGAGATGAACAACATGTATAGATGTGGAGGAGAGGGATCTGGATGGATAGATGTGAATGGCTGTGAATAATGAATTAGATGTTGATGTATAGCTGCCAATCGATGTGACGGATGAGATGGATGTGGATATATAAATATGAATGGATGGATGTAAAGAAGAAGCTCATGAAGTGCAAGAAGACTCACCACAGACCTATATATTCCACAAATATAAGGCTAATTTATGACATACTGAGAGCCCCTGCACTTCTCTTTCAATTCATAAGTACACTCAATGAAAAAACACAAAGAAAACTTGATGGATAATCAAATCACTTTCTTGCATATAAAATATCAAATATATTTCTTGAAAATATATTTCAATTTGTAAAAATAACAAATAAAGATTTATATACTCGGTTTATAATTTTTTAATTAAAATATTATATTTAAAAATATCAAAAATAGATTCTGACTATAGAATATGTATTTTAAAAATATGGTTTTCAAAAATGATAAAATACCAAAATCCATAAAATTATAGCATCATTATAAAAATGTCTTTAATCATATTAAGATTGCTAATGAGGCTCTCAAACCATTAAAATTATACAAGGGTATACATGTAGGTGCCTTGCCAGTGGAATACTGTCACTGATCTCCATGGATGAACTTAGATGGTAATGAAATGGCTCCAGCAGGGCAATGGCTTCCGTCATGGTTCAGGAAGTAGAAGACCAAGTATGCAGAGAAAAAAATCATAATCATGGTTAATGCCTTAATACTAATTTGTACTTGTGTACCATTGAAAATATGATAATGCCCTCATCTGTGGCTAGTCAGCAATGTCAATATCTAAAAAATGGAATAATATTTTTCATGATTTTTGTAATGAGGCAAGGTGGCTAACAACTGATGTGGTGCTGAAATAGTAAATCTGTCGTGATATAGTGGATGATAAAAAGTATACTAATTTACTCTACATCTTCCTCGTCATCTGGCACTAATGATCATACCAAGGATGATATAGCAATCTTCATAATATGTGAGATGAAGATGATGAATACATCATCATTATCATCATTATCATCATTCTCCTCATTATCAGATGACATTTAAATAAGGAGACAATGGTGAATTCATCCTCCTGAACATTATGAAAACACTACAAATTTTTAAAGATTGTAAGGTGTCATTTACTCGACTAATAATGAGATTTTTAAATGTTGATATGAGTATAAAATTTTTCATTTTAAAGATGATTGTTAAAATGTGAACTTGTTAGAATGTTTATATCGGTGTAATTTAAAGATGATAGAAGAAAATGATTGTTAAAATCATAATTATTTTACTTGTTTGGAATATTCAGTAATCATATATTTAAAGGGACATTCCATTGCATGATCATTGCACAATGAATTTCTCATAGATTACTCCATCCAAAAACACGTTTGGTGGTGGTTTTATGTTCATGGATTTACAGAATGGTGAATACCTTCTTGAACTCTATCTGTATATCATTGTTCAAAATACAAAAATTGTGTTTCAAAAATGCCTTCATGGAGAATATCTTTAACAGTCAGGCATTTAGCAAGGATAACATTTCTACGCCATTCTCAATAACCAGAACGTCTTTTATATAAAGGATAACTAGTAATCTTGATCTGACTGGTTTTCATGTTTACACACATGGATTTGTTATTATTATTCAATGAATACATGATATTTATTCACTTTATCATAACTCATAAGCCAACTTAGAGAAGCTTTCTTCAGTCCATAATTGCACTCTCACAACTTGCACACTTTGATATATATTTTTAGACTGTATTGCATATGCCTTCATCCATTTCTCAGAGTCCATAATCGTGGTATTATTCTATGGTCAGAATCATACCATGATTATGGCAGCTAGGAAAAACCAGTTTTCCATAAAATTCTGAAAATTTAACTTCTCCATCAGTACCAATATTTATTTAAAAATCCACTCTCACCTGATGGGTCCCATTGCCTTCAGAATGTGTACCAAATTCCAATGTTGGTTTAGGTGCATGGACTAAATTCAAGATCCATTATGTTCTTATTTTATTCCCTAATTTGGAATAGCTTCTTCGTAGACTAGACATTTTTACATCTAAGAATATTTATCTTTGCATTTACTTGAATTTTAATGTCCATCAGTGTGATCAAGTGTTCTAGTCGTCTTCTCCCTATGCACAAAGCTCTTTTGTATTTACCTCAACAAGTTTAGGATTCAGTCCTCATCTAATCAAGTTGTGATGGTTTTGAATCTGGAGTCTCTTCCAGTGAAACTTTTTCTCCCATTCTCTTCTTATAGAAGATATGTGTCTACTAAAAAGACATCCATTTTTCAGTGAAATATATATTTGGGTATTTATAAAATCCGTACCTTATACACTGCATCCTTAGCTAATCGAAATTATGCCTCCTCTTCTGAAATAAACTTTTATCATGATTAAAGTTGATTTTCCTTTCCTTTCCTTTCATTTCCATAACATTCATGGATTATAATTCATGATTTCATATGAACATGTTAATCACGTATGCAACTAAAATTTCATATAAAATAAGAACACAAACAGTATGAAGAAGCTCATAGCAGATCACACTATCTCCAAAAAGTTCTATTCCGCCTGTTTGATGAAACAGTCATCTGAAATGTATGTGGTTGGGCTAGTCCAGTTAGGATAGCAGTATCCTTCATGAACTATATGAAGCCCATAAGTTTTCTTCTTCTCCATCCCATTAAAATATCTTAATATTCTTTTAGGTAGTTAGCCTCATACATCAGCATGTAACAAACCTATCACGTTCTTGGCATATTCTCTATTTTCAAAATGTATGAAATGACTACGTTACCCACAGGTTTGATTAGAAAATTCAAATCAGTGTGCTAAGTATGCATCCCATTCATCTTACTATAATACCTTTTATCAATACTCCATTAGCTCATGTAGATAAGCCTTATTCATATAATAATTTATCATCTTAGTAGAAATGTCATATGGAGATAACTGTAAGGCAAAACCCAATTTATTTATTCCCTTTATTATTTATGCCAAAGAAATCCATTTATTTTTCATATAAATGGAATACCTATTGTTCAAAATAGTTAGATAATATCTGATTCTGCTCATAGCAGATGAAATGTTACTTTTTCCGCTCGGAACATAATAATGCTCTAAAGATGCTACATGTCCCAAGTGAAGTTTGAGGTGGACTATCCATTTAGTGATCATCAGAACCTTTCTAGTATTTTCTAGCCTCAAATTTCATCCAATTTTCAGAGTTTGAGATATCTCACAGCTATCTCAACAAGGTATTTCATCTAGTGAGATTTCACACACAGTGAAAGCATTCAATGTTGTAGATATCCTTTTGGGGTAAAGCTACCTTAACATCATTCGTTTTATTATCCTTCTCAAGGATATGAAACTTATTCTCATTGGTCATACTAACCAAGGTTTTTTCGGTCTTTACTTCTAAAATTTACTTTGAGATTTTTGAACAAATTAATTACTCAAACCAGGTTGATCTGAATTTTGTTTACGTAAAGATTAATAATGAACTTTGAACTTTGAACATTCAGCACATCATCATTTGTAGAAGATCCCTTGACCCTGTGAGCATTGAATAGACATTTTTAATAATGTATATCAATTAGTCCCATCACTTGTCAAATGACTCCCATATAGTGTCTCAGGGATTTAGATTCTAGGTCTTCGCAGTATATAGATCATTTAGGGGTTGTAAGATTGAACCCTATTTGAGTGGGCTCTTAACTTTTAAATCTTTAGTCATATCCCTTTAGGGACATGTACTATCATCTCTACATGAGCATCATTTACATTGACAAAGGCTACCTACACATACTGCTAGACTATCACTAATTTCTTGAGCCGTTCCATATAGTTTACATCAAATAAATTAGCCATTAATGTATTTAGTCAAAGAAATGAATACATGTTTTTATGAGTTTCTATAATTTATTTGAAATCAACAAATCAACTTTAAAATTGTTCATACCAAATAATGGGTAATCTATATTTCAGAATTACATTTTAAAAATTCCATCAAATAATTTAACTTCTATTTATAAATGTAATCAATAAAGTATTTTTACATATTTTCTGGAATTTGGAATATATTTGTGGTTAAAAACAATATATTCCTTTATCTTTTCATTCAAATGTGAGATTATTTCTGGTCACCATGTGCTGCAACCACCATGTGTCAGTTATATTATGGTCTATTCATAATTAATTCACTAAGAGGGATTATGCTCTCATCATAATGAATTCATGGAATTTTATTATGAGCATCACACATGTATTACAACAAGAACATAATGTGTGATTGGCTTGCCGTGCAAAAACATTTTCCATCATTACTACCAATCCATATAAAGAACTTTGTGACAGTGAAACGTTATGAAAATACCCAGAAAAAAATGTCTAAAAAACAAAAGAATTCATAAAAGTAGGACATTTGCCCAGTACAAACTTTGAATTGGCAAGAAAGCCCTCCAGTTCTATCCACAAAGATGATGTGTTCGACTTATATTCTCAAAGTCTGCCTACATAGAAAGCTATTGAACGATTCGATATAAAAAAGGAGTCAAAAAGTAAAAGTAAAGAAATTATAAATAAAATTACCTGAATTTAAGTCAAATTTGACTGTGTTTTTATTAGTAAAATGAGCTCATAAATGGGTCATTATTTTTTGAACGAAATCTACCAATCGTAACATTCAAATAAACGAAATATTGAAATAAAAATTAAAAAAAGAGAGACAAAGATGAGAACTACAATTTGGATTATCTCTACAGATTAGAGTTATTACATTACATCACACACTAAGCGCTATAATGTTGTTGCATTATCTGTTTTCTGTTTCAAGGACACATATCAAGCCATCAAAAAGAGATCAATGAAAATGCAGAAGTTGAGGCTTAATCACAGAAAGGGATTTTGGAGATAACAATGACTCCAGACCCTAAAACGACATGGAAGCTGTGTTGATAAGAAGGTGAAATTAAAAATGCTTTAGAATAAGAAAACTTTTTTATTTGATATCTTATGATAAAGAAGGCAGACGAGGCTAAAATTTGGATGTTACTTTTGTCGTTATGTTTTCTTATCATCAAAGCCTGCTGATCAATGAGAAAAATAGAACACTGACTGTATAACTAGTTGAAGAAAGTACGCTTTCAATTATTGAAAATTATTGGTGTAGTGGAACAAACTAGAGGGGCACGGAAGTTTTCTTTACCTGCAACTTCTCATAGAGAAGAGATACTCGAATGAAAGATAGCGAATTCTGAACTTCAAGAAACAGCTATCACATGCGGAGGAGTAAGCGCGTCGTCCATTTAAAGATTTTTGTTCCCGAGATTTATGTCTAATCCTAGGGTAAAACACCCACAGGGAATGACAGAAGTTAAGGAGATTGTGTAAAAGAACTATAAGTGGATAAAGAGAAGAGAAATCGACACTAAAAATCAGAATAAAAGGAGACGGAATGTCTATTAGAAGTCACAACTTGAATGGATCCTAAGAATAAAGGGCCACAGGACTCGAAGTGAGCAAAAAATGCAGTCAAAAAGAGATTTAAACGACTGATATGAAAAATAATTGGTCAAGAAGGGTCACAATGGACCAACCCATTTTTTTTGGTTTGTATCCTTATACGGGTTGTATCGGCCTATTAATGAGAAATTTAGCGGTGGGTATCTCAACCCCAGCATTATATCAATCCATATGGCATGCGACGAGCAGTCAAATAAAACGACCATGCCATCTAACCAAACTCTACCATTATGGTAGGGTGGTGGTGGTCCTGGCAGAGCGACCATTTGACTGTCTCTTATATGCGTTGTCCACTTAGCCCGCCATGACTAAATGTCTGTGACGTAGCATGTAATGAGTAGACTGGTTGACGGGTCCCCATTACACAATGCTGACATGTTTGCCAGTGTAGTGTTGATGCAATGCTGACGTTGTGCTTATCTGTTAGCGAGGTAGGGGACTCGTTATGGTTTGGACAAATAAAACTAGGGGTTATATCACGGTGTGGCCCGAACTTTTTTGAAAATTCGAGTTACAGCCCTTACTTTTTTTTGCCGCGACACAGCCCGAAGTCCCATTTGGTCCGCAGCCTGTGACGTGGAGTCTACGTGGCTGCCAGGTGGAGTTCCGGCGGAGTCCACCTAGGCAGAATCCACGTGGCAGCCACGTGGATTCCACGTCACAGCGCGATTTGAAGAAAGAAAGATTTTAGCCCGCCCAATGTGAGTCACCCGGGAGAGAGCTGAGAAAGGCGACGAAGGAGAAGGAGACGGTGGAGGAGGAAGAAAGGGCGTGAGGGAGAAGGGGCTTCTTCTTGGCTACGGGAATCGTTGCTAGCTTCTTCCTGGCTACGGGAGTTCCACGAGGTAGGGTTTCTCTGTTCCATTCATGTAACTTTCTCTATCTCTCTCTAGATTTCATGGTTTACTGCTTTTTTAGCTACGTGTGGGTTGCTTTCTCTCTCTCTCTAGATGGACATACATTACTGCTTCTCAAAATACCGATGATCTTCTATCTTTATCTTGAAGCCCATATTTTATTGCTCTCTCTTCGATTCATGTAACTTTTTGTGTCTCCCTCTAGATTTCATGGTTTACCGCATTCTTTAGCTACGTGTGGGTTTCTTTCTCTCTCTCTCCAGATGGACATGCATTACTGCTTCTCAAAATACCGATGATATTCTCTCTTTCTCTTGAAGCCCATATGTAACTTTCTCTGTCAATTTTAAGATCTTGTTCAATGACTTTTTAAAGTTCTTCTCTCTGTCCCTCTCTTAAATAAAGATTACCCAGGGCTGCTATTAATTTTTAGCATTCTGTTCAGTAACATTTGGAAAATTGTGCAGTCTCTCTCCCTTTAATGAAGACTACCTTGGGCTGTTTGGTTGTCTCTATGTAAAACTTTCAAACTCCATTCTTGCAGCTTTCTCTCATTTTTCACATCTTGTTTAGTGACAGTTGAAAATTTTACGATCTCTTTCTCTCTTAAAGGAAGATTTCCTTGAGCTGCTCTTTTGATTAACAAGACATTGGGAAATTGCAGTCTCTCTCTTAAATGAAGAATCGCTTGGGCTGTTGTTTTTTGTCTCCGTGTAAAACTTGCAGACTACAGTCGTGTAAATTTCTCTATCAGTTTTGACATCTTGTTCAATGACATTTGGATAATTTTAGTCTCTCTCTCTCTCTTCATCGAAGATTATTTATGACTGTTATTTTTGCCTTCATGTAGAACTTTCACACTCCACTCATGTAACTTTCTCTATCAGTTTAAACATCTCATACAATGGCATTTCAAAATTTCAGTTCCTCGCCATAAATGATGTTTACGGTGAGCTGCGTTTTTTGACTCGGTGTAAAAGTTAACTTTCTCTCTCTTCTTTTCATCTTACCATGTTTATTTTTTAAATTTGTGTCGTTCTCTCTCTTGCATTCGTATAAGTTATCTCTCCCGCATTTCCTTTCTCTCGCTTGGGATAAATGTTTTGAGTTCACTCGTGCAATTCTCTCTTATTATGTGTATCATTATTCTCTCTCTCTCTCTTTATATCTCTTGGATGAATAAGATTATTTTCATGACAAAGATGTTGGTGTTTATCTATTGATCACGGAGGATATGGTGTTTCTTTCTCATACTTATTGGTGAGAACAAGAAGTGTGATCCCTATTTAATTTATTTTGAATTTGTTTTGCTTTCTGTTATGAAAAATATGAAGAGTTGTCCTCTTCTCATCATAGTCATCTATTTTTTGCGCTTTTAGGCGTTCTTCTCTTCTTCGACAGTGGACGCTTGGATTCAAGTAATGTAAGATTTTATTATCTCTATTTTTCCTGCACGTCTTATAATTTTAATTTTTAATTATTTCCAATGTTATTTGAGATATATTTGTACATCGCGATACTAACCCTCTTTGCGTTGATGATTCAAATTATTTTTAAAATTGGTAATGTACTTTTTTTGGTGTTGAACTCTCTTCAGAGTTATAAATATGTCTGTGGGTTGTATAATCTTTTTATAAAACCTGCATGACGAAAATTTATGGTGTTAACGCATGTTCTTTTACTATTTACCATCCGTCACTTAACAGGGCCGATGACGAGTGCAAGGTGTTCGGTTCTGAGTATAATAGCGATGATAACTCAGAATATGATATCTGTAAGGAAGTTGAGGAAAGTGACGTGTATTTAAGTGCACCAGATGAATATTCCAGTGAGGAATGGAATGACGAATTGGTAGATCATAGCGAGTATGACGATTCAGAGGATGATATGTTAACCCCCGATGGTACCGATGACGATGATGAAAATCGAAGGTACAGATACAGGGGCAATACGTATGATCCGAGATGCCCCACTGAGAGTTTTATATTTCAAGTGGGCATGAAGTTTGAATCGGCGTCGCAATTTAGGGCAGCTGTGAAGGACCACGCCATTTGGAACGGATTCAACATCACTTTTCCGAGGTCCGGTGACCGAAAAGTGGAGGTCGTCTGCAAGGGAAATTGTCCGTGGAGGATATATGCTAGTTTGGATGCTAGGAGAGAGGCGTTTGTTGTGAAAATGCTTAATGATACTCATATGTGCAGCAGGACGCCGAGGAATAGCCAAGCTGATTATCACTGGTTGCGAAACACTTCTTGGAGAAAATTTGACTGAATTTGGATATGAAGGTGACAGAGATGATGCGTGAAATAAATGATCTGTTCGGAATCACTGTTTCAAAACAAACATGTTATAGAGCCAGAGCCGAGGCGCGCACGAAGCTTCTAGGAACATTGGACGACCATTACCACATGCTTCCCGCATATGTTGCCGAGTTAAAGAGGGTAAATAGGCGTGGTACTTTTGAGCTGGTTCTCGTTAGAGCGACCCCAGATTCCTTGGTTAGGTTTAAGAGGCTCTACATATGTTTCGATTCGATAGCAAGAGGGTTCCTTGAAGGCTGTAGATGAGTCATTGGAATGGACGGATGTTTTTTGAAGACCGAACTGAAAGGCCAACTATTGAGTGCTGTCGGCAAGGACGGGAATAATCAAATGTTCCCCATCGCCTGGGCGGTAGTTGAAGGTGAAAATCAATCTTCGTGGACGTGGTTTATTCAGCTACTGATGAATGATCTAGGAATGGTGGACGAAAATGGCTGGACGATTATTAGCGATCAGCAGAAGGTACTTAATTTATTTCTTTGGACTCTTATCGCTTACTGTCAAACACGTGTAGTACATTAATAGATGTGTACCGTCTAACATTGTGCAGGGACTAGAGAACGCAGTGTCCCCCTTATTGCCCAATGCGGAGCATAGGAATTGTGCTCGGCATATCTACGCGAATTGGAAGAAGAAAGGACATTCCACGGCATTTTTGAAGAACTTATTCTGGAAAGCTGCGAAGGCTACCACGCACGAAGATTTCCAACGGCTGATGAGGGAGATGAGCAGTGTGAACCCACAAGCCACGCAAGACTTCCAAGATATAGGTATAAAGAAGTTTTGTAGGGCGTACATTAATGAGGACAGAAGGTGTGAGGTGATCAACAACAACATTTGCGAGTGCTTCAACAACTACATCATACAGGCCAGGTCTAAGCCAATCATCGACATGCTGGAGGAAGTCAGAGGTGCAGTAATGCAGAGGGTAGCAAAAAAAAGGGACTTGTTTTCAAATAGAACTGATACGTTATGCCCTCGGATAAGGGAGGTTGTCGAAGAGAACAAGAAGAAGTCCAGGAGATGCACTCTTAGGCATGCACGGAAGTATCAATTCGAGGTCACAGACTTGGGAAGCAGGTTTGTGGTCGATGTACTTCACAGAACATGTAGTTGCGGATATTGGGAGTTAAGGGGCATTCCATGCCCCCATGCTATATGTTGAATTCATTGGGTCAAGGAGGACCCCGTCATTTTTGTCAGTGAATGGTTCAAGAAAGACGTATACCAACTAGCTTACACTTATGGTATCCCGCCAATGAATGGCAAAAACCTATGCAGTGAAGTTGATGGGAGCTATGTATTCCCTCCTCTTGTGAGGAGACAACCTGGAAGGTCCAAGCTGAAGAGGAGGATTGACGTCAATGAGAAAGAACCCACGGTACATAGATTGTCGAGGAGAGGCCTGCACATGACGTGCTCCCTCTACCACCAAGTTGGGCATAATCGGAAGACATGTACCCAACCAAAAATGGAAGCTGGAGGCCAGGTACAATTTCAATTTTATGTCTAACTTTGTTTACATGTGTCATCGTTTTTTCCCGAACGTTAACCAATTAACTTGTTTCACTAATCATGCAGGGATCTCAGGAAGCTACATATCTGCCAATTGTCGAAGACCATCGCCGGTGAAGTTGCAATTCGGATACGAAACACAACGCGCTCAAGCTTATTAATCGCTCGCCCTAAACAAACATTTTTAGAACAGGATTCAGTTCTCGGTTGATGATAAAAACTTTGTAATCCAATTCCAAAGAATTCTCGTTCATGTTCGCCGTTCTGAATCGCCGTTGATTAATCCATGCATTTCGGTACTTATTCGTCCTTCCTGTTCGCCCTTCTTCTTCGTCGTGGCCCATGTTTTCACAATAAAACAAAAGGTTCTTACAAACTAAATCGGCCAGTGTCATGCCTACTTATAGTACGTATTCTCCAATAAACCAAGAAATTGTCTTCCAATAAAACATATTTCATTATGTTCCTCGCGACCTCAAAATTGAGTCACAGAACAACATATAATTCACAAGTCTGCGAAAATGATACGTCCTCATTCACAATTTGATACAAGTGATCCATCATGCTTGCGAGATGTCGGCAAAATTGATATGGCCTCATTGAACGCCAAGCAGTCCACCTCCGGGCCACCTCCGGTCTGTGCTGGGTCAACCTCCAGGCATGGTCGAGCTGCATGCTCCTCGTCATTAGCTCTTTGATAAGCTGATAAGCTGCATGCTCCCTGTCATTTCAATGCCTCCTTCACCGTCCCCTGCTCTCACCCAGCAAGAACATATTTTAAATTCAAATTTCCAATCAAGAATAATGTTTAACTTTATTGAAATGCTGTTTATTAATAATAAACGCATGGTGCAATATAGTTTTTCGTCTCACCTGGCATAGAATGCAGCCCGGCTGTGGGGAACTCCGTCTCCTACGTTGGAGTTTTTTATCTGTGGGGAACAAAGAATCCAGCCAACTCACTTGCTTTTCTTGCCTGAAAATTTTGGTATCAACCGAGATAGGAAATTTGAAATATGTTTTTCAATAAATTCTCAAACGACATAGGTGCATATCTAAAAGCGTTAAATGAAAGAGAATAAAATAAAGGCAGGTTCACATCTGTAGGAGGAAAAATAATGTTCAACTGTAATGCGCCTTGGCCAGATCCTGGGGCTGTAAAATTTCAATAGCAGAACTAAGTTATTGTTCATCGACCAGCTCAGAAATCTGCGACTGGAGAAAATCCTTAGTAACACTGCTCAAATAAAGATGAGATTTCAGAATCTCAATCAGATGTACATCATCAGTCATCTGGGAAAGGCAGGATAAGTTATTCTGAGGTGTTTCTCCTTTTTTGATTGATTCTGCTTTCTTCTGGAGGGCTTGGCGTTCCTCAAGGTAATTTCTAGCAACAACATCTTCAAAGGTGCTCGACAAACCATGGGAGATTTATGATCTTTCTTTTGCCTATATTGCTGCAACTGAATAGAAATGAGGATAAAAAATGAGAAAAATAGCATGAAATATCCGTAAAGAGCAAGAAACTAATGCTTGGAACAATGAAAAAGCAACATGAAAGGGAATTGGGGCAAGAAAAACCTTCTTCCGTCCGGCGGCTAATAGATCCGTCGTGTTCTTCTTTCTTTCCATTAGATCTTGCAGCATAGGCCAAGAGGGAACCGGGGGGTCAACGATTCAATCCTCACAAGAATCTGCTCTACAAAGAGACCCACCAATTAAAGAAGCAAGAAATTGAATCCTGAAGCAGCCTAAATCCATGACGACCGCAAGAGAAAAGGCACAGATCTACCAAGAGAAAAGGCGACGCGGAAAGAAGGCGTCAAACCTAGGACGAATCAAACTAAGAAGCAAATCAGTCAAAGATGAATCTGTTCAACAACAAATCCATCCGCCGGATAATTGTACTGCTTAAAATAAATATTGATTCAAATCACGAGAAACCAAATTTCCAACAGAATTTGACAAAAAAAGCATATGAAAACAAATTCGCTGCGTCTGGAGAATTGATTTCTTGGCAAATTGAAGACAATGCTCCGATCCGCGGGAATTCTTCTTCCTCCCCTTCTCCTTCATGCGAGAGTTCTACAGAGAGAGAGATTGAAATTTGAGATCCAATCAGTCCGCAGTCTACCATCACTCGTGGATCAAAGCAAAAAAGAATCTGCGAGGAAGAAGAATGGAAGATCAAATTTCAATGAACCCTAGAACAGCAAGCTCAAATGAACGAATGGGTATGGAAGAGCATGAATTTAGCTCTCCCATCTCCTCTTTATCCCAAGGCACCTCCGTGGCCCGAGAGCAGGCGTTGATGACGGTGTTGTAGGTGAGGACCGTCGGCGCGACAAAGTAGGGCGGCCGCTTCAGCCGATCGAGGAGGGCGAGGGCGAGGGCATGCTCGCAATGATTCCGGCGCCGATGACATTGATCAGCGCAGAAGCCCCTTCTCCCTCGCGCCCTTTCTTCCTCCTTCTCCACCGTCTCCTTCTCCTTCGTCGCCTTTCTCAGCTCTCGCCCGGGTGACTCACATTGGGCGGGCTAAAATCTTTCTTTCTTCAAATCGCGCTGTGACATGGAATCCACGTGGCTGCCACGTGGATTCCGCCTAGGTGGACTCCGCCGGAACTCCACCTGGTAGCCACGTAGACTCCACGTCACAGGCTGCGGACCAAATGGGACTTCGGGCTGTGTCGCGGCAAAAAAAAAGTAAGGGCTGTAACTCGAATTTTTGAAAAAGTTCGGGCCACACCATGATATAACCCCATAAAACTATACCGCACAAATATCCTGCTGATCCTAAATTAGAAAGCTCTTTAAATTCAAGAAATCCCCATAGTTATCAATAAAAAAATCCCATATCAATAGATCTCGACATATTGGCAACGAGGCCTGTTTTGTGTCTTGGTATATCCATCTCAACAGTTCGACAGATCACAACAGGTAGTAATCTTCTCAGCATATTATTTAACGCAAAAAATCTGTGCTTAAATTCCCCTTGCCCAATAACCCAGAAATTGTTGGCTGATGTGGAAGGCGAAGGATGGGGCACCAACTCTATTTGCCAAAGTTTTGTGGCACCAACCCTTCTCCGTTGCTGTCGGCATCAGTAGGCCTTTTAACTGTTCCCATGCGTATTACCCTTTTTCAATTGGAATGGCCCACGGATTGACATGTAGTCCCTGCTGATCTTGATGTTTTAGTTGTCCTGTCGTGTTGAATGGTTAATCGTGGCTATGTTGAGGTTAGGGATCGTCAAACATTATCCCTCACATCACACCTCACCGTGGTGTAAACATCCGGGATACTAAAATCAAATTTCTCAAAAATAAATATCGGGGATACCAAAACTATAGAAGTCAAATTTCTCAAAAACATATATTGGGGATACCAAAACTATTGAAGTCAAATTTCTCAAAAAGAAATATTGGGGATACCAAAATCAAATATATTTTCTTTAGCTCTCCAAAATTTCTCAACCATTTACGCTTAATGTGTAATATTCATCTTCTTCAATCATGATATTTCCTACAGTTTATCCATGATGGGCCTAAATATATTTGTAAAACTTCAAAATTGCTAAAAAGTTTCTGTTGGTATCAGGTAACAGACATTCAAAATATGCATTTCCATGTTATTTATCATGTTTGCAAGTTTTGTAGTGCATGAATTAATACAGAGTTTCATGAAATTGATTAATGAATTATTAATGCTTCAACATATTTTCCCCTGGTTTATATATCATTCAAATATGACTGAATAGACAAAGTTATGCAAAAACTACAAAATGAGTTTCTCTAGCATTTTTATCTGTACATCTTAGTATCTTTATAAAATTTAACATTTCAAAAAAATTAAATATTATTTTCTTATTTATATGAAAAATATCTTTGTTTAGCAGCTATGTGTCAGGCGCTTGGGCTACAGAGTAAGCTAATTAAAAATGAGATAATGGCAATTGGTTGGAGAATCAAGATAACACAATGTTAGGTGTTGAATCAACATGGCCACTCAATCCAGAAAAGACATGCAGAGTTCAATAAAGACTTAACTATGTCTGACTTGACCCAACTAAGATTTAAGTCAACCCAATTTCTGAAAATGTAAGGGGACATGGACCATGATCATTTTATATAAAAAATGCACTAGACGATAAGAAAATAAACTTCTCTAAAAAAAATGCTCCTCTAATTATCATTTTCACCAGAGGATAGATTTTCAATTATTAGGAAAGTGAGAATTTTATGCCACTTAATTATCTGTCGATATCAATGTAAATGTGAGATAGAGAAAAATCTGGTGCTTAAAGTATCACATGAATGGATGAAATATTGAACAAAATGTTATTCTGCCGAAACCAATGGATCTGCTATTTTTGGACAATCATAGTCATGAAACAAGTTTTCCATACTGGGTTTGTTGGTCATGAATGGTGATTTGAAGCTTATGTCTTTAGAGAAATAAATAAAATGAATCATAATCGACCTTTTTGAACTGAAACAAAAACTGATAATTAAATCACTTAGGACATAATTGAATCCGATATCCTTTCTGTTTCCACAAATGATTTATTGCAAGCCACATAATATGATGGTATCTATTTTACAAAATCCTTATCACCTTGAACCTCCCTGTATTTTACTTGAAAAGTGTAGTAGGTCTAAAAATGACGACATACGATGTTCTTGTTAGGCTTTATGGAAATTTAATAATACCTATAATTCACCTTACCCACTCAATGCAAGTGAAGTCGTACGAAGGGGTTGGCCCACAGGGACCAAAAAAATAATCAGGAGTTCAATTTCAAAAATAGGACAGAAATCAGGTAGAAAGAGTGAAATATATGAGAAGATAGAGAAAAAACAAGGAGATGGTCTAGACGATCCAAATCTAATTTCCAAAATAAGATTCCTTCATATCTTTGATTGAATTTCAGAGTGGAGACAACAGTCAAAGAATCAAAAACTACAAATGGGAAAGGGAATCCCTGAATAATTTTATATAATTTTATCTGGTCCCTCGTATTTTCAAATCTGATAAATGATGTTCATCAAACCAATGTTTAATCAAATACGCGTATATTTAACCCTGGCTATGATGACTTAAAATCATCAAGTTGAATAGGATTTAAAAACTTGAAAGGAGTCACAAAAAATGTGAATAGGATTGTGGATCTATGGATTCCCTTTTTCCTCCTAACCAGCCAATTATAGGGTGATAAGAGATGAGAGATTATAACACTCCCCCAGTTAAGCATAGGACATGTATAAAAATAGGAGAGAGAAATTATTCAATTAAAAAATAACTTGGTCTAACAACTCAATCATAAGAAAAAGTTCCATTTTTTTGACTCATCAACATCACTGAATGCTTAATTGGAACCATTGCAATTAGAAATACTAACCTTCAAATAATTCATATATGTTGAACCTTGGTTTATGTGCATATAATTCTATTATATATTGTTAATCATATTTGTCCTCTTGAATTATGTGAAAGCTTAAATGGGGTGTGTCATGCTTCAACTGGACATCCTCGTTGCATTTAGGGCAGCAAAATTGATCTTCGATTTGCACCACCTGGATTAATTTGGGATGATTCAAGGTCTGGGCCAGAAATATGGACCGATCACTGAAATGAAGGGGAGGAGGAAATGGTAAGTATTACTTATTTATAAGGTAAAAGTTCATCGATCCAAATAATAACTGCTTTCACCTAACATTTGTTGATGAAATATGATTTTTTTATGGTCATGTGTGCGTTTATAAAGGAGGTAGTGTTAGAAGTTTATATCTTCAAACAGGGAAAAACATGAAGTATCAGACTCAAGTGTGTGATTACATAGAAGGAGCAAGGAGATATGTCATTTCCATTTGAAAATTTATGTCCCATTTAAGGAAGTTGAGATCAATATCATAAGAATGTAGGATTTGTTTTATTTCATTGCTCACAATTCTCAGATCCCATTTGAAGAATTTAAAAATAAAGATGGAAGCTGAAAATATATCTTGGGATCAAACGGGTATCTATTTGACGGATTAAATCAACAAAGGCTATTGTAACTCGAAGTGTGTATTGTTAAAAGGAGCGCTCTAAAGAAAAATATACAGTCATAGAAAAATATATTATTCTTCTGACCCTTGTCTTCACTCTCGCAAACAAAGATTATGGTAGTCAAACTTATCTGTCTTGTGGTGTAAGTCACAGAGGCTGCTCTAAGAAATAATTCTGTAGCCCTATTGTGTATGGATGGTATTTTATTGTTGGCAATCTACCAAAAATGAATTATTGGCTTGTTATTATTTTAATTTTTATTGTTGAAAGATGAGAGGTAAAATTGATAAAAATGTATGTGTCCAACAAGCCAAATCACACATTCTTCATCTTGTTCAATATGCATATAAACCAAGTGTGATGCTTCTAATGAAAAACGTAAATACATAATAAAAGTAAGTGAGTTATGATGATCTCATCATATGGTGATCACTATTATAAAATCGCGTGTTCTAAATATTCCTTTTCAAAGGATACTTGAGAAGGACATCCATATGTTTGGATAGAGAAACACTATCTAGTTTCACTCATATGATGAGTATGATTAATCATGGAAACCACAAGGAGAGAGGGTGGGTTCTCTAAGGGGAAATGAATTCATTACATTGTTCTGTAAGAATTCCTGAATAGAATTATCACTAACTCTGAATCATGTTGATTCATGTCATGGTTGCGTGATTTTACTTACGGTGAGTAACTAAAGACATCTTTTGGACATAGGATTCCAATTATGACCTACTAGTTTCGAATCATGGGATTCAAAATTATTTTAGCTTGGGCACAATGAGGAGTTCACAAAGGTGATTGAGTGGTCAGTATGGGATAGCTGACCCTTGGGGCCAAACTAGACAACTCAAAGAAGATAATATGATTAGGTCCTTTTCAATGTAGTGAATATTTGAGAAAAGATATCTAGTAAGTTTCAGACTCGTCCATATTAACTGGGATGACTTATTAGGGTTTTATAGTTGACCATAATTAAATGTACACTATATTGATTGCAATTTGATTCTGTAAAAGAGTTGAATAGCCCACTTCTATATCCAAGAGCATAAGATATAGATTGGCACCTTACAAACTAGAACTGAATATGTAGGTCAGGTTACATCAATCCATGGGTGATAAATATATATATGGTGGTATAATTAATTAATATGACGGTTTCATAAATGTTTTTGGGCTCTTATAATTATAAGTCCAACTAATACATAATCCTAGATGTGACACACAAATTTTTTATGTCATTAATTATCCATAAATTCTATTGGTTTTATGAAAAATATCATTGAATTTAAATGGGGAAACCCTAAAATACATACATTTAAAAATAGGTTTATTAATGTGCCTCTTATTTCTCGCCCTTTTTTCCTTGGGCCCCTCCTATGCTGATGCAATTAGAAGAACAAAGAAATGATGGTAAATAGTAATGTGTGTACTTGTACATCCCAAGGATCATGTGGACGCTTCTCGAGGCTGGAAGCTTGAATATATCAAAACCTTTTACATGGGGAAAGAAAAATAAGGAATTAATTTTAATGTTACAAGGGGCTTTTATGATTGAATTTTCAATTATTTCAAAGTTTCTTTGAATTATGTTTTATCTTTGGCTTGATAAATCCTATCTGGATCATGTTGATCACCGCTTTGAAACTAAAAAATTAAATGTCACTTTTATTTGGAGTCTTTTTTTCTGAATTTTAAATGTCATACCTATTCTTCATCTTGATATTTCTCCCAATGAAATGTGCATAAATATTTGTAATGTAAAATTTGTCTCATAATTTATGATTGTCGTATTCTTATCACTTGGATATATTATCAATCATTTTTAATAGATTGGTCTGTGATGGTATTAAATATTACTGAATTTCATAATAGAAATAATAGATTATTCATGAATAAAAAAATCAAACTTTTTGATTACGTGAATATAATACTAGGGCATTTAATATTCAATCAAGATGATACTGAATAACGTGAGAGATACTATGGGGTTAACGTAGAGATAAAGGCTTTTAGACATACTTGAACCTGTTATGGTGCATTGCTTCTAAATGAGTTTCAGTAAACAAATTGAGAAATGTAATTCTTGGTGTATATTTAGATTTTTTGGTGCTGATATTACGTTGATTTCCAGAAATGTTTCCATTTTTTGGACTTTATTTATTACATCAGAATTTGATGATTAGGCATCCTAGGAAAGTTTCCTATTACCTTGCAGTTCATAACCATCAAATAAAAATAAATCAATTAAAGGATTTAAGTAAATCTCTGTTATCTTAGATATGTTCCATTATCAATATCAATATTATTAGCCTTATCAGCCGATGATATCTCATACTGATACTAGCGCCAATTATTGGTAACCGATCTCCAAAACAATTTTGATATCAGTTTGAGCTATGACTATTGGTGCTGCTCAATTGGGGGCATTCTCGTTGTAGCAATATAGCAGCAATGAAAGTCTGAATTATGGTTTGAAGGTGCAAAGGACTTTGGATGAAGTTTCTGGCAGAGAAACTATATGCGCAGAAATGAATTGAAGAAATATGAAATAATGTATTTTAGATTGATATAAAGTGAGAAACACGAAGTAATAAATAGAAAAACTGAAGAAAATTGAGAAGAACAATATGAAGAAAAGAGTGGATGCGTAAGGTTTACTACATAATGTGTCCAGCATCATCTTTTGAGATCTCAATGCCTTTCTTTTTACTTGGATCCAGATTCTGCACAGATCAGGCCTTTTGGACTACCAAAAAAGGTGAAAAATGAAAGACTTATCTGAAGTTGCATCAAGAAGTTTAACCTCTTGCATTTTTTAGAAACATTTGCCCAGTAAAATATTATAGCAACAGCTAAAGCTTGCTTGGAACAAAGAGGAAAAGGGAAGCAAGTAATCATTAGGTTCTTTCACAAAATTCATATGGTTAGAGATTATTTGAGAGGTTTGGATGTTTCATTTTTTTCTTTATGTCAAGTGTAAACCTGATGCAGTATGACTTGCTATATACTTAACCTACGATATTTGAAGCTTACACATATCATATACGGGGTAAAGAGGTGAGTGCAGGTTGCATGTAGTCAATTGTCAAATCTACATGCCACATACATGTTTAAACACCAATAGAATTTATGGTAACCTACATGAAGTCTGTCTATCGTTTTCTACATCGTAGATAAAATAAGGTATTATAACTTATAAAATATATTATCATCTTAGTTTCTTCGAAAATTAAAATAAAAATTTGGATATAAAATAAATTAAACCTATTTAATATTCTGCACTTATTTGCTTACTCATTATATGTATTTATCATTTACTGCAATCATGCATGCATTATGATTTAATTGTAGAACTTTGAAATTATTTAGGTGAATCAAATGAACTCAATTTTCATTTTTCATGATTTGATGTTTATTAGCTACTTCATATTTATAATTATTCACTCTATACATCTGATATTTATTTCCTGATTATGTTTAGGATACAATTCATACTTAATTATTTATGACTTGAATTTTAATAAACACACCAAAAAATCTAGTTTTCTTATTTTAATTAGATATATTAAACCTGAAATATATATTTTTTGAAATTATGAAAAAATTTAACTTTAAATATAATAACATATGCATGTTTAATGGCATTCATAACATAGTGGCAGCAGGAATGATTCACCCACAGCCTGGATGTATCTGCTTCCATTCCTACGGAGCATGAAATTATCATAATCATTTTTTTCAGAATCCGTCCATGTGGCATAGCCTTTAAACACGGAGTAGACCATCAGCATGAAACAACTTAATTTTGTCTAGGCCACAACTCTGGTACAACCGTCCGACATTGTGTCAGCCCATGTGTCTTAGCCCCCTATGGCACCCCTCCACATGGGACACACTGCCCATGTGGTGAAAGCTGCATACATACCATCAAACTATGTAGCTCTATTATGCTCTCCTGACAGCTCCCCCCCAACTGCAAATTGGGTCTAACCTAGTTCATACCAGGTATGCTCTCCCACAAAGCTGGATCTGCCAATCTATGATAAGGTCAAACGTGATCTACACATAATGGAGATCACCTAGCATGGTGGACCCCTCCATTACTTGATCAGGTCTGACATGATCAGCATGAGGTGGCGCTCTTCCAACACGTGAGCCTTTAGTCTATTTTGGATCAGGTCAAACCCAATCCATCCAAGGTGGGCAACTGCTAGGTGCATTTCTGCACATGTACATATATCAGTGCAATTAATGACTACATAGATACTCATAACCCAATAAATTAACTATATACAATATTTGAAAATCCTATGTACAGCACGTCCTAAGATATACAAAGGAGTTTATCAAATCTTTTATTGGACTTTTTTATCATTGGTTACTGTGCACATATAATCATTCATCTACTAAAACAACTAAGGATATTATCAACTATCAGACTCAAATAAGCCATCCTAGTTAGGACTAATACTATGACCTGTGACTCTCTAATCACAGGATTAGAAATAGTCTGTGCTAAAACGCAGTGAGAAGCCCATGAATGTCACTGTTACACGAAATGGGATATCCTTTTCTATTGAGGCAAGAGATCCCATCTTATGTGCATAATAACCTTCATGGGCTTGGTGCTGCATTTTAGCTTAGACTACTTCTAATCCCGTGATTAGATAGTCATAGGTCATTGTCACAACACAATGATCCATCTATATTATTTTAGGTCAAAATATCATTCACGACAGAGTTTGTATTTACTATGGAGTAGTAGGAAAACTATGCGCGGTTCAATTTATGACAATAATCGACCTGTTTTACATTGAGGTGTAACACGATTTCTATTTAGTAAGTGTATCATTTATTTAGGATTGATACGACTTCATGAATAGTTCCAAAACTACAAACTGTCAATGTTATAAAATGTACGATAATAATGGTAGATTATAACCCAATGATGTTTAATACTAATATATTTATTAGTCATTGTTACATTGACTTGATTTATTTTGAACATTCTAGTTCGATTGACATTGAACATAGCCAGACTTTCACACTTCTGTAAAACTTAAAAGCTTCGTATTCGAGTAAACAGAAGAAACGTCAAGAAAACTCAAACGGATTCCCACAACTTTTGATAAAGACACGTGTTTGACAACTCGTGAAACTCATGGTCATTGATTTCGCCACCCTGAAGTCTCGTTGATTTTTTACTACATAACTTTTGAAAAACTGAAATCGCCACGTGATGCTCGGCTCTAATGTAGTCATGTGTTTGACCATTCACCTGACATCACAAAGAAAGCTCATGTTTTATTCTATTGACCGACAACTGGGTGCAGGCTTAGTCCTAAGATAGTTGGTCTGTACTTTCACCACTTCGCAGACTTGTAGATTGTGCTACCTGAATTTTTCAAGGAAAACTGCCAGTTATCCCATGTGACGCTCGGAACTATTACTGACACGTTTTTGACCGTTGACATTGGATCACAAAGAAAGCTCGGATTTTACTCTACTGGTGCAATGATATTTCATCGAGGTTTGTCTAATAAGAGTTCAAAATACAAGTCGTCGAGAAGACTTTTTTGGGCAGTAATTCGTCCTCTTCCATCGGATGGAGATGGAGCACAGCTTGGCCGAGTCCAATGCACCAAAGATGCCCCGGCAACGCCAGTGCGCCTCATCATGTTCTACTGTTTACCTAGCTGTCCGCTGATTAAGTCAATTTTCACGTCCTCCCCGTTCACATTTAAGAGCTGCAACAATATTCGGGTGCTTCTTGTGGGATTGGAATACCTTAAAACGAATGAGACAAAGGGATAAAAGTCATCACACAGATAAAAGATGTCGGGTTAGGTTGGTTAACCTTTCACAGGACTGGGTTTCATTTACGGACACGTCTCATTGAAGGAAGAACGAATGTCCGACCCCGTCCCAGAATGTCTTACTCTCCCCAGCATAAATAGAAACACAAGCAACCCGGAGAGCTTGCAAGGAAAGGGAAGACGGGCAAGGAAGGATCCCTGGAATTGGTTCAACAGCAATGGAGTTCACAAACCTTACAACGTACTTTGTCTTCATGAACTTCGATCCCGAATACGAGCGCCTCAAGCAGAAACGGTATGCAAGTTCTCACTTATCTAGACGCAAAAAGGAACATCACTCCTCGTCTTTCTTTATCGACGCCTTTCTCGATATCCCTGATTCCTGATCATTGTAACAGGAGTCGACATGAACTCGATAACTATATCAACAAGAAGCACGATAAGCTACTCTCTGGGGTTTTGAAAGGCCACACGTATCAGAAACGTTTTTCCATGTCCATCGTCGATGGATTCGCCGTTGATATGACCGACGAACAGGTAGGGAGTTTGCATTTAAACTCATTGTTACTTTCGCTTACATTCGTTGTCGTTGACCGGGCGAATTGATATGTTTCAAGGCGGAGACCCTGAGATCTGCAAGAGATGTGAGGGTCGTGGAGAAGAATCTCGAACTGCAATAATATCTGAGAAGAAGGCGCCGTTGCGGTTTCGACCCAGATCGCCGTTGGCTTTCCTTCGTTTAATTTACCCTTTCTGGATCTTCTCTCTCGAAGGCAATGATACGGTTGTCATATTTCTCATATATATTTGCGAGGGTTACAAAGATATGACATTGACGAACTCTCATCGTACTGAACTTATTAAGATATCTTAATCATAAATGACCCTGCGTTATGAATCTTGAAGTGCACTAAGATTTGGCGATAGGATAGTACTACTTATCCTCGAAGTATAATAACTATAGTTCATTTATCATTACACTTTCTCGGGGAGGGATGAACGGAGGCTCAAGAGTGAATGAAATTGCCGTCAGATCACAGATGGGTTGGCCATTTGGACAATGGCTGACTGCGGATCCATTCTCATAGATCAACTGTAGATTATGCCAGAAGAAGCTTTTTGAAATGCGAAGTACTCGCAAAAGTATAACTTTTAACAGTTTTCATTTATTTCCAACGTTACCAACTTTTCTGCGCCATCGTATTCTTCTCGTAGCTCTAACTGCGACCATGATGCTGCGATCATGATCGTCTCTTTCCTTCCCTCTGTATGACAGAGGCCGGTTCCCTCGTCGCAGAGTTATCTGCCCTGTTATCAGTGCAATCGATTTATTTAATGTCAGTCACGGCTTGCCGAGAGATTGGATGGTGATATCCAATTACTCACCTAACAGAGAAATAATCAAGACTGAGTAACGAAACAATTATAAACATGATGTTAGATGGCACCGGTGTGCAATCTTAAACCGATCTCATTCTTGATTTATTTCCTATAACTGGAAATTTTCGAATCAAGATTTCTATACGCTCTTATTATAGATAGTGAATATACCTTTGTTCCGTATATGCGGAGGCGTCGAGGCTGAAATTCTGGAAATAATCGACTGAGTGGAGAATATTAGAGGCATTTTGACCGCCGAGATCCTTTCGTCAAGTTGCATCCGATTAGCCAAAGTCAGTGGCTCAGGAGATTATTACTGATGAAGATTTTACACCTGATGATAAAAAAATGGATAGGCACCTTGACGAAAGTCCCTGAACGGGAATTATTCGCTGGACAGAATCTTTTCGAGTAATTGACTTCTGTTGAAAGACAAGCCACTCCAAGGAAGCTCAAGGATCATCTAAGGATGGCTGATAGACCGAACTACATCAACATCGACACAGTTCTACATGGATGGCTGCTGGGCACAATGACTTCTGGTATTCGAGAAGGTACTACTGGGGGAGACTGCACATAACCGGTGCTCCAAGAGACGAGATGAGTAAAAAAATATGAATTAATATCCGCCAGCTTCTTGATTAAGTAGGCCTGAGATTTGTGATTGAATATGTGAGACCTCCAGTAATAGGTATTTCGTTTGGTCATTGTATAAATATTGGCATATGCAATAATTTGTATATAATACATTTTGATCAGTAAATACTTTCTCAAATAGTAACAAAGGGTTGAACCTCAGGGTATGAAAAGCTTGAATTCTGCGACGAATAGGCTTATTGAGAGGAAGATGGTTATTACGAGGTGGAAATGGTAATGAATCTCAAATAAACCAAGACGCCAAGTTTTCCCAGTCTTTTAAATTTCTAGGGTACCGACTGTACTGTCGCTGGGATTCATAAGGATTATTTAGTTGTTTTTAGAGGCATCCAGATGTCCACGTGGACCATTGGATCTCCCTCTAGACCTGGAATTAAGGGCCATGATCCTTTGGAGTGTCTCAGGTAGTAAGTTTATTTTCCCAATTCTTGTAGTTGATTTTTTACGGGCTTTTATGACTCAGGCTCATTAAGCCCAAGTCAATGCGTGGGCCCGGATGCACGCACATGACTGCACACTTGTATCATTACTGTGCACCTCATGCATTTAGAGTGGACCCCAGCCAATCACCGCATGGATGTAACCACTCCCATAGAGGCAATGAATAAGATGTAAACGTATCATCTATATACCTGTTACCAATATGCAAATGAATTAGTCGCCACAAGGAAAGAGCTGGTTCACTACTGACATCTAACACATAACTTGGTGGACTGAAATGACATTCAGAGGGATAGAGTTTATTCGTTTCCATTTGGACTAAATCAGGAGATTAATACTTTTAGTGTGAAATATTTTGACAGCCTTGTGAAGGTACCATGAAAGAGACTATTACTGCTATCATACGCGATCGATAGTTGAATTCAGAATCTTATTTAGATATCTAACTTTTTGATTTTTCATAAAATCGAAGGAGCAAAACAAAAACTGAAACCAAATTTAAGAATCAGGGAATCAGACGCAGAGGTTGAATCGAAAGAGTTAGAGTAATGTTTCTGATAATGTGTTAAAGTGTGACTATTGTACAAAATGAGGCAAACTAGAGAGATATGCTGGAAGCTAGTGGGAAAAATGCTTTCTGATATGTCTGTTTGAACTTACTAGTGATAAGTTTAAAATACAATCCAAATAAAAAAGCGTAATTGACAGAAATCTTGAATATATGTTTGACATAACTTGGAAAAGTCAAAGATGCAATTACTCATTTAACACATGACTCCTCCATTTTGGTTACCTCAGGTTCTTTGACATACACTATAAAATGTAAGCTCATATTTCTAATCTTATCAACGTGGATTATTTTTATGTGTGTGAAAAGATATTTAAACTTTTTTTTTAATCTTAGACTCAGGAGAAAACTTAGTAGGACACATAATCTTAACCTATTTATATCTTATTTCTCATTTTGTACTGTTAAGAAAGGTCATAGAACTGATGTTACATTATTAAAGTTGAAAAATTATAGTTGTTAGAGTAGAGTCTACTGCCAGTATAGTAGAACCAATTGTCAGTGGAGTTCAAGCTTCAGGTAGGCGTCCAGTTACAAGAGAATTTACTAGGGGTGCATACCATTTAAGGTTTTCATAAATTAATCCATGATATGCTCATTAGGAAATGCATCAAGGACAGGGGTAGATAATTTAGAAGATAATCTGGATGGATGATCTTCAACCCATTATGCACCCACACCTATTGTTGATTTCTAGATCGAGTTCTGGAATCAATAAGGCCCACCTCACACGTGTATGTTCAGTTAGTTTTTATGAAAGAAACAATAACCAGAAAAAACTATAGACGCCATCATTGCCTAATAATCATATAAGGGTTGATGCTGATGGGGATGGGTAGGCCCCTGATTGTGTCAATCTTCACCTTGTCTGCCTCTATTCCATGCTGACTGATATGGTGTCCAAGCATGATGCCCTCCTCTACCATAAAATGAGACTTCTCTCTGCTTTGTAACAAATAGGTCAAATATTAGTAAGATGATGATCCCAAAACGAAAAATTCATCCATAAATCTCCAACTCACTCAGAGGACATTGTTGGCATGCATCCTGAAATTAACTTGTGAATAAGACAAATTAAATGACACTCTTCTAAATGGTAATGTACCAACAAGAGAAGTGAAAGTTTTTTCTCTTGGTTATTGTTTTGAAATTATATTTGGTTATATCTTGAATAACCATCCAAAAATACGAACACAGCCTAATTTTTCAGCAGATGTTGTTTCTCCTAGTATTATGTAGTATTTCAAGAAGATAAATGCATTATTTAGAATGAACTGAACAGTAAAAGGAAAATCACTACTAATTAGAGAGGATCCATTCCTTTGATTAATAAAATATTGAGTTAGAAATTAACCTATGTTATATTAGAAATGTTTTGTTCAAATTAGCTTTAAGCCTTTCGGTTCTTGGTTTGAGTTGGTGCTCTTTGACACATTGCTCTTCCCTTAGCCTCTCTAGAGATATCCTCGTCACTTGCATTATCCTCTACACCTATTCAAATGTTATATTTCTACCTTCCATGTAGGCGTTCTGTTGTTCAAGTGTCTTTTACTATTATTATTCTCCTTGTGCATAACAAGTTTCATTAAAATATTGTTAGTTAGATCATGTGAAAGGGAGGAATGCACAACAAACATTTTTGAGTAATTAATGGGTTTTATTGATGATTTGGAGAACAGGGATATGACTAATTAATAATGTTCCCTCCATTATTTAATTTTGGTTTCCAAAACTGGCCACTATTCCATTTGTAGAAGCCTGAATCTTGTATTCTAAGGATTTTTCCAATTTCAAACATAGGACAATACTCGTCAGAATTTTCTCTATAGAGCAAAAATAGCTAGTAGTGTGAGAGAGAATGTCGGTATGCGACAAGGAAGACTGACCAATGGAGCCTTGAATAAAATATTTTATTTTACTTTTAATATCTTAAATGATTTCTTCCCATCTTCATAAGTATTTATCCGACATGTTCATTTTTAGCTCAAGCCCCACTGCCTTGCATCAGTAATTCCTCTTTATTTTAGACTTTCAGAACTATTACTTCTCAAACAATATTTTCTGTAGGCCCTGTCCTCTACAAGCCTCTCCATGAGCTCTGAGGACCAATTTTTATGTGTTGAGAAACATCCATCTACTAGAAAAATCCACTATTTGTCTTTTAATCCTCAAGATGGGCAATTCCGGGTCAATGCCATAAACCTCTCCCAAGCCTGTCATTCGCTTGGTTGAAGTCTCCAATACCAGTTCTGAAGTAGGTTTTCCTCCCTAAGTAATATGATTTTTGTAAGAATCTTGACTGAAATTTTCTTTCTGATAGGAAGCCTTGCCCTCCCTTGAGACTTACTCATCATGAGAATTGGATCAGACTTCCCACCTTGGTACTCCAATAAAACTTTGATCAGAGAAAATTGAAGTGTATCCCTTCAATAATTCATGTCTCCTCATTAAAATAGATATAAAAATTTGGTGGTTGGTTAATCATATTTGGGTCAACTTTCAAAGTGGCATTCTTTAGTAGAAGTGTCAACATCTGGTGCAGTTTTCGGCCCCTGTGTTGGATTCTGAGGTTTTGAATGACATGATCCGTTAACCATCACTAAAGAAAGGGCTAAATAGAATCATAATGATATTATCTTATAATTGACAAAACAGATGTTGAATAACCTTTTCACAGATCAGATATGTGGCTTGTTAGTTCCTCGACCAAGATGTGTTAAGCTCTTCATGTATCCATCCTATATAAATCCATTTTATCCTCAGTGGATCAAATCTTGATCTCCATGACCTCTGTTATTTATCCACCATCATCATTTTACCATTTTGATTGCATATGGAGGGGAAGGCACTCCAAGAGAGAAACAAAAACATGGATGGACACCTGCATTATTTTGTCCTGGTTAAATTTCATTTAGGTCATTCCCTTATTTAGGGCTTTCCTTTGTCTAGTTCGTAACTTCAATCACTTCATAACATTTACTATCCATTATTAGTAATTAAATATCAACCCATGGATAAAATAATCAATAATGAATTGGACCAATCCATAGGTTGAGTTGTCAAATGTGGGGTGCAAATGAGTATATCCACTCTCTCATGGTACCTTACTATATTAGTTACAGAATATGTATTAATTTTTCATCCCAGCAAGCTCTGATGCCTCAAATAACTATTATTTGATATTCAAAAAGCTTGGCCAAGGATTTCATTCCATAATATTAACTAAGGGATATCTTCTCAAACTAAGGGCAAACGATCTCACCTTGAATGCTCAATCACAATCATGATACTCTTGCTACATATGAACTAAGCCAATTTATAATCCCAAGATCAATAAATAAAATCTATTGACAAAATAATACTGTCTATCCACAACATGTGTTTCTTTGTCTCAACACAAGTGAAAACTTACACTATCGTGACATGAAAAAATCTGATTGAGAGTTGGTATGATATCATTTATGAATTTATATTGATTAATTTAGTGTAATATTTCCCTAAAAGCACCCACTATGTGTCCCTGGTGTCTCCACAATAATAGTTATTGATTTGGTCGTGCTCGTCGTATGAAAGGGACTAGATAGTGCTATCATATCCACATATTTTGATGACTTTCTACAGTATCATTTAAATAGGAAATATACAGTACACTTATTTAAAGAGCAAAGTTTAGAGTAATATGATATCATAATTCACTTATTGCATATATTAATGGACTTCAAAGAAAAGCATTACATATGAGTTATATAAATATATTGTATTAATGAATGCATCGGCTTTTCGGACACATATGTCTCTACCAACCTATCATGCAATAATTAAGGAAGGTCAAATCCAACCAAAGTTTTGTCAGACTGCGATAAACCAGCGCACCTGCCAGCTTTTTTAGGGCTGACTAAATGTAGGTTTAAACTAAAGATTAAACTTAATAAAAATATCTCATATTAGAAATATTGATATTATTGTTATATTGTACAAAGAGGCAAGTCCCTCATCATCACTCTCTGCCCATCTATATACTCTTCATCTGGCATTCACCACTACCACTGCCACCAGTCACCATGTGTGTCACTACTGCCTTCCAACTATGTAAGGCCGCTCACCATCTATTTCTCTATTTATCTATGCATCTTTTTCTCTATTGACCAATCTATCGATCTCTATTTCTCCTTCCATCTTGCTTGCTCTATATATTGAAAAATTTGTAAGGAAACAATTTATCTGTTTTCTCCCACATTGTAATTATCCCTGAATTTCTATCCCAAGAATAATTTTTTCAGCCTTGATTGGAGCAGTATTTTTTCGATCCACTCTTTTTGAGTGTCAGGTGGAGTGTAGAAGGGAATCAGATCATCAGGTTTGGAGGAAACTGAAGAAGAATGCATTCTTGGCCCAAAACAGAGTGACACCAGAGGTTAATGCATTCTTGAAAGTTCCTGTCTTCCAAGCTCAATTTTTCTAGCTTGACTATTACATTAAATGATAGCCAAGACCCTGGGCTTTCCAATGCCACAAAATGGTGCTAAAGAATTCTTCCTACAGCTCAACTAATGGCATGTTTACTAAACTGAAAAAATTGGAGATCCGCCACACGTCTTTCGGCGCCAACACGTCAAATATGGGGTGCTCTTGTTGGAAACCCTGGACCCGCTGCTAAAACAAATATTGTAAGCTATTTTTAGTAGTAATTTTTTGATTTTTTAATATTATCTTTTATGTTATTCAACATTCTTTAGCTTTTCCTTCATTGCACTTGCTTAAAAAATAAGCAAACTATTCCCTCTCTTAGAGTTCATTTTTATATTTATCTAAAAAAACTGTAAATATATAATCACGTGGAAAAATATTCTAATCAGTTTCCGGCTCTCTGTTGTTAGACCCTTACTCAAATTTATTCTTAGTAAGGAAACATGAAAAATTTTTCTTTTAATCCAATAATTAACGATGACTTATACTTCTTTTTTGGGTTATCACATGGGGTGTTTGATGAAGTGCCCAAAGAAGCAATATTACTTTTGTATGATTTTTACTCAATATGTTTTATTGTTTGTTTGATGGTTATCTATTAACATCAGTGTGATTTCATATGAATTTATCTGACTTAACAATTATCGCTGCTATGTAAGATTGCGGTCAGCTTCAGATCTCTCTTCTTGGCAGCCTACTCGTCCAGCTCTGCTTTCTCATCTCCACTCGCTCTTGCACCCATTCAATGCCTTTACCTCAGGAGCAAGGAGGTGTCTCCCCTTTGTTTGGAAAGGATCAAGGAATAAGGAAGAAGACACAGGAGGATCTTAGTCTGTTTAATATTTCAAAGCTCAAATTAATTTCAGAAGAAAAGATGGTGTTCCCGGCAGGTTAAAGTCAGGGTTTATAGGATGGAGTGGTCCCATATTCCTAATTTTACTTAACACTAGAAATCAAAATTAAATATTTTTAGAATTTTCTGAAATTAAATTCACAATTAAAACCACTAGAAATAATAAAAACAAGAGTAAGAGATTTCTTAGAATTTTTTAAATGTCGCAATCATTGTTGATCTATATCTCATTCCATCTTGCTCTCTCTCTTTCTCTCTATCACTATATATATATATGTTTCTCCCTCCACCTTGTTCTCTCTGTTGGTCTATTTCACTTTCTTCATCAGTCTTGATCTCTCTTTCTCCCTCTCTCTACCCATACGTCTTGCTATCTCCCTCTGTTTGAATCAACCTATCAATCTCTGCTTCTCCCCCATTATCTTGTCTTTGTCCCTACAACTTGCTCCCTTATATGGTTCCATCTATTTCTCTTACTCCCTCTGTCCTGCCCCCTCCCTATCATCATATCTCTTCTTGTTCTTCTATTTAACTCTCTTTTTGGATATCTCTCTCTCAATCTATCTTTTCTCCCTCCATCTTTTTCTCTCTCTCTCTATCTCTCTATTGATCTATATCTCTCACTCTCCCTTTATTCCTCACTCATCTTTATTACTATCTCACGTTCTATCCCTCTCCCTCTCTCATTCTATCTTACTCACTCATTCCTAACACTCACACTCTCTCCCTGTTATTAGGTTTTATGACCTTGCTCCACATGAAACTCAACGGATTCCTACATTGGAAGACTGATAACACAATCAAAATGACACCTTAAAAATATTTTATCCAATCACCTCTCATACTGATGAATCAAATAGTAGGTGCTAAATGACATAATTGAGTGAACTGTTTAATGACTATAAATAGTTAAATTTATCATTTAAACATCATTTAGAAGTTTATTCATGAAGTTGGCCTAAATTAATAATTGAGTATTTATAAGTATTCTTCTAGATTAACCCCACTTGACTCATAGAGTCAAGTGGAATGAATCTCACTTTTCTTTTAGAGTTTTTGACATTTTCAGGTTTAGGTCTCATTTGAGGGTTATTTGGCTAAGGAAAAGAGGTTCAAAAAGGCCCAACCATGTTCAGAGCGCCAAGAGTGGCCCAGAGATACAGCTTTCATAAGTGTAATGAGCTTTTAATCTCATTAAGGCCAAATATTCAAAACAAGGCAAGCCAAGTGAGTGAACATAACAAGGAGAAATCAGAGGACTCAAACCTGATTCGAGGACACCTCTTCACCAGGATTGGGGCTGCAGAAAAGATCTGGACCATTCAAGGCCTTGGGAGATCCAAGGGTCATCATTTCTCTCTCTTCCCTATATAAACCCCTCACAATCCAATGTAATACTCACTCTTGTTTCAATCTAAATCCAGGATTTAGTGGCATGTGTGAAATTTTTCTTGACTCTTACCTTTAGTGAGAGTTGGGTAGAGCAGGGGCATTCTAGAGCAAGAGATGCTGGAGAAGTGGAAGAGTCTTGATCACCTTGGGCCTTGGCAGGTGTGACAAAGAGGTTTGATCACTATTTCTTCCCCTCATCCCTATCCGTTCATCTTTTTCTTCAGGTTAGTCTTGGAGCAGCTAGCCAACATCAAGACGGTTCCAACGCCTCCAACATCCAGACGGTGAAATTTATTTATTTAATTTTATTTAAATTTAAAATAATCCTAAACAACTCCTTCAAAATTCCCAAAAGTCATTCTTAACCCAATGTTTCCTTTTAGGATTAACTTTGATATAGATAAATTTTTTAATTATAATTTTAGTGTTATTATGCCTAGCCCCCAAGATTTGTTGGCCTCAAGAAAAGATGGAAGTTAAGAATCATCCTTCATGTGTAACATTCAGTTTAGTAAGTTTCTTCATCTTTGATATTTTGTTTCTTATTGGTTCAAGTTGTCGTAGTATGGGCAGAGTATACAAGCTCCTTAGAGCCTGAGGTTTAAAGTGGGGATTAATATTTTGAATGAGAACTTACACATTTACCTAAAATGTATCTAGATTTTTTACTTCTCGTTTGGACAGTTGGATACCAATTTAACCCGATTACATATGTTATGTCTTCTCTGATCCTGATGATCATGACCTTTAAGATAAGATTAAGAACCTCAATATAATCTTTCCATCTCTGCTCCATTCCTCTCATTTCTACCTTATCTCTATTTAAGTATTTTTCTAAAAAAATAAGATTACCAAATATTTCTCTTCATGCTCACTATATACATTGTATTCAATGATTAAGGTGAATATACAAATATTAATCTGTAAGCCTAAACCTGACAACATAATGTATTATCCATTTTGGCCTTATCCTTTGGCGTCAGTACTAGGGCTGTTCGAGCCATCCAGTCCAAATTTTTCTGCAAGTGTGCAATTTTTTTTATTGCACTAACTCTCTGTTCGATAGCTGGTGCAAATTTGTGCGACAAAATCACATGCATGTCACACAAATTTGCACATTCAAAGCCCATTAGTGTTGTTTTTTTAAATTTTTGTATCTGAGAGGGATGATTTTGGTTTGGAGACGAGAAGAGAAGCCCTATCGCAAAACCTCAACTGTTGAGCTCCTCTATTCTTTTTTCTTCTGCTCGTGAGGAGATAATATGACGTCATAATACTGCATTTTTTAAGTCACGGTTTTAACTTCATTTGGGCTGTACATATATATAACATGCTTCAAAATTCATATTGTAATACTTATACATATACATAAATTAATTGTAGCCTTGAAATGCATTAAAGTAATTCAAAACGTACTTTTTAATTATTTGAGAACAGTTATAATGTTGTTCAAACTAAGGGGTCTTAAGTTAGGGCATTATGTTAAATATTTTACAAACATTGGTTTTTCAAACATATGGCATTATGTTCAAAAATTTTGGAACATAGGTGTTAAATCTTAGGGCATTACGTTCAAAATTTTAGGAACATTAGGTGTCAGATGGGCTTATTATTGCAAATGATATTATGATTTAGAGATTGAAGTGCTTATTAGTAAATTTAATCAGCGACTATATAATAATTATAGTGGTTGTAAATTTTAGGGCATAATGTTCAAAATTTTAGGAACATAGGGGGCGTATTATTAAAAACAGTATTATGATTTAGTGATTACATTGTTTATTAGTAAATTTAATCTCAAACTGGATAATAATTATAGTGGTTGTAAATTTTACGGCATTACATTCAAAACTTTAGGAACATTAGGTGTCAGGTGGGCTTATTATTATAAATAATATTATGATTTAGAGATTAAAGTGCTTATTAGTAAATTTAATCAGAAACTATATAATAATTATAGTGGTTGTAAATCTTAGGGCATTATGTTCAAAATTTTAGGAATATAGGTGTTAGGTGGGCTTATTATTAAAAGCAGTATTATAATTTAGAGATTGAATTTTTTAATATTAAATTTAATCTGAAACTAGATAATAGTTATAGTAGTTTTAAAGCTTATGACATTATGTTCAAAATTTTAGGAACATAGTGTTCAGTAGGCTTATTATTACAAAAAAATTCTGATTTAGAGATTAAATTGTTTATTAGTAAATTTAACCTCAAACTAGATAATAATTATAGTGGTTGTAAAGCTCATGGCATTATGTTCAAAATTTTAGGAACATAGTGTTAAGTAGGTTTATTATTAGAAAAAAAATTCTGATTGAGAGATTAAATTGCTTATGAGTAAATTTAATCTCAAACTAGATAATAATTATAGTAGATTTAAAACTTAGGGCATTATGTTAAATATATTAGAAACATTAGGTGTTAGGTGGGCTCTTGGTATTATAAAAAAACTATTATGATTTGGATATTACATTGCTAATTATTAAGTTTAATCTTAAACTAGGTAATAATTATAGTAGGTGTAAATTTTAGGGGATTATGTTCAAAATTTTAGGAACATTGGGTGTTAGGTGGGTTTATTATTAGAAATATGGCGGCGACGACGTCAACGCATCGACACCGGACGCGTCACCACCATCATCTGGAGTCAACACGACCGCTAAAAGACATGCCGCCATCGTCACCGGACCAAGTCAACACGCCAGCATCAGGCACGTCACCGGATCAAGTCAACACGCCAGCATCAGGCACGTCTCCACCCACGCACGCCCCTTCACGCGTCCTGACATGTCGCCAAAGGCAGATCCAGAACTGCCCCCTGACGTGACGCAAAACCACGTCGTTCATCACGTCGCTCATCTTTATGTTATTTCTTTTGACTGTATTTTCTCTTTCCTCCAAGGCTTATATGTATAGGCCAATATTTCAAGAAACAGTTAGGCAAGTCATAATCCAGGAATTGAGTTTTTGTTAACTCTTCTTGGAGGACTTGCCCTCGCCTCCCCTTCTCCTCCGATCGACGCCGCTGCCGCGGCCCTCGTCGCTGCCGCCGGTTACCACCCACCCTCCTTTCTCTCTCCCTTTCCTTCTCTCTTTCTTTCCTTTTCTCTCTCTCTTTCCTTCTCTCTTTCCTTGCTTTTCTCTCTCCCGCCAGCCCTCACCATGCACGCGGCCGCCCGCCAGCCCTTGCGGCTCACGCGACCGTCCGCGCACGCCGCACGCCGGCCGACAGCCCACGCCGCACACGCCGCGCACCAGCCGCGCACGCGGCCGCCCGCGCACGCCACGTGCCAGTCTCCAACGCTTGCTGTGCACTCGGTCGCCAGCACCCGCCGCGCCCTTGTTGCCAACATTCGCCGCGCACGCAGCTGCCAGTGCCCGCCGGCGCCCGTGCACGCCAGTGCCAATGACGCCGGTCATCGTCGACGACGTCTGAAGCTTCGAGCCGTATGCGCTCCTCACGCTCCGGATGCGATGCACGCCCTCCGCGCTCTCCGCACGCGCGTTGGCGCTCCGCGCGCTTCGCGCACGTGTGTATTCGCCTATGCCTGAATCTTCGACAACGACATCACTATTCATCTGCCACGCCCAAGCATCCTGGTTACCAAGCAGTCCCGCTTAGCCCGGTCAACTCAATACCAGTGCCTTTCAACGCTCAGAACGCCCAGATATTTTCGTCCAGTGGGCCATACAACGCCCGGATTGCCCAGTCACATCACCACCTGAATTTCCCGCAGCCTCATCACGCACTATGGTGCTGAGGTACGCCTGAAATCTTTGGTGTTGAGTGTTCTTCGTCCAGTGTTCCGAGAGGATTCTCCACCGCCGTCAGATTTGATTTGATTTTCTTGGAACTTCCACCAATTCTTTCTTTCATGAGATTTCCCGCGGACGTGAATTCAAGTATTGGATTTGGTGCTTCGGCATCGTCGCGGTGGTTGAAGACAGTACTCCCGACCTCGACGAGGAACGAGGCTGCACCACCATCATTTCATCGGTTTTAGGTTTTCAAATTCTACCGTGTGAACTTTGTGGCCTGTTTTATTCCTCTTCCCAAACCCGTCTAGCATCCTCAGCTGTCCTTGTCATACCCGTCTCCTTAGTCATCTCTCCCCTGGTCATTCTACGTCATCCATCCCTCGTCGTCATTCCCATCTCCCTCGAGTGTCCTGCATCAAAAAAATATTATGATTTAGAGATGGAGTTGCTTATTATTAGATTCCACCTGAAGCCAGATAATAATTATAGTGGTTGTAAAGCTTATTATGATTCATAAATTAGATTTATGATTATTTAATTCCACCTCAAAGTAGATAATAATTATAGTTGTTATAAAACTTGAAGAAAATTTTATCATATTATGGATGGAAAAATTTTTGAGACAATATAAATGAAACATAAAATGTTTACAAAAATAAATTCGAATGTTGTGGCATGTCACCAAACAATATACGAAACATATTTCCAAAAGATGAAAACATGCTAATCAACCGGTGGATCCTCGTCGCTATCTTCATCATCTTTATTGCTACCATCATTGACATCCTCGTCCACTCGGCACCAACACTTCAGTGTCATGAGTAGCTCGATGCTTTCCATTGTCAATCTTGTTTGCTTGTAGTTGATGACCATACATCCAACAAAAAAAAATCTCTATGAGGGTGGACTTTGATTGAGACTAATAAGAACTCCTTCACAATTACTGCTACACCTGGATATGAGTGCTCACCTTTGACCTTCCACCAATGTAACGGTTCCATCACCTTGATAGGAGGTGAGCTAATGGAGACATCTAGCTCGTGCACTAGATCAGAGGTCGGTGTATGATCATTACCTGGCAATAACTCATCAGGTGCTTCACAGAAAAAAAGCCGTTGTTGTCCAGGCGGGATGAAAACACCCATAAGAAACTGAATTAGCCATGTTTTCATCATTTCTTCCCTCATGTGTAGCTAATAAATTCCGCACGTAACTGATGACTTCGTCTCATTAGTCATGGTCAATTAACTGTATCTTCATGGATGGATCAATGAGTGTTACAACAGTGTAAACCAGGTTGCGATTGAGGATGGTTGAATATTTAGTCAGCTTGGCCTTCATTTCTAGACAAGCATTGTAAATGGAAGACTGTTGCCATGATTAGATGATACTATTTACTTGAAACATGGTTGAGTCTCAGATTTCGCACATGATACTATCAAGGTGCCTTGTTATTGCTCTAAGGATAACAATCGCTTCATTTTCCACTGGTGACTTAGATTGACAAGCGAGAGCAGTAACCGTCACAAGGGGTTGTAGTACCCATGCAAAATTCTTAATCATCTGCCACTCTTCTTCAACCAGCACAAGCTTCTTCAACACATTCACGACCATGACATCTAGAATATCTCTCTTTTTGACTCTCGTGACAAGCATCTCATACGTTGAATTCCACCTTGTTGTGCAGTCTAAGGGGATCTTTTTCTGGTTTGGCACAATGATACGTAGCTCTCATCGTGTTCTGTCGACCCACATATTGCAGTCACAATGTACCTTAGTCAGAGCACTACATCACCCAACGTAGATGAACCAAAGTCATCATATGGGTTGAACTCTTCACTTTCACTGGCGCCAAGACTATAGCTATCATCCAGAATGACCTGCTCTAATGGTGCCTCCGTAACGCGTAGCGAGCTCAGCCCTTTCTAGACTACAAGGTTGATCATGTGTGCCACGCATAACACGTGCCTACTTGCGGTGGTTCACTTGCTTCAATTCATCTTCTTGAGTAGTAATCATTTTCATGTTATTTGATGCATTTTTGGTGGTCACTGGGCACATCTGCATAAAATTACATCATAAATGTGAGAATGACAGCGTATAAACTCTTATTGATGACAATGTTATGCATACCTTCGATTTTAAGTCAAACTCCGCCAAAATTTGGAGGACACTCGCCCTCAGGTTTTCCCAGTATGGGGTCCTTTCAATTGGCGTGTCCCAAGAACACGCTCACACAAATTCCACTTACCACTTAGTGTCCACCCAATGCACAGTCACCCCTTACGAATTCAATGTTGTTCTTAGAAGTCCACGCATCAAGTGTTAGTGATACACAAGCAACGTCAGCCAATTTCTGTCGTATGGTTTTTTTCATATCCTTGTAAAGAGCATGTACTTTGGCTTTGATAGCCCATCCTCATGGGATAGATATCTCTTCCTATGCAATGTAATAGACAAGTCTGATTAAGTACTTCTTCCTAACAGTTGTCCACGATGAATTGGAAAGACATATCAAGCGCACCTGTTCTTTCTTTGTATCCAAAATTTACGGCCAATATAATAATGCATCTTACTACCTACTGCATCAAAATATTCAGCAACTGACCTCTCCCTTTGAACTCTTTTTCCCTTGACCTTCAAGGATGCAAACACTTTCTGATGAAATCTTTCCAAATGTCTCCACAGAGGAGTGATGTTTAGATATGTGCTGCGGTCTACAATTACACCGCATAAGTTGCATCTGAATTTATGTGGTTCTAGAGACATGAAGCACCTTAGCGCATTTCCTCTATTATGGGGGGCCTTTTCTGTTTTTGATTTACAACACCATCATTTGATCCTCCACATACATTACTGTAAACTCCAGACCGTATGAGAATTCACCGTCTTCCATCCTAACAGTTATAAGGAAATTGTGATGGGTTAAGCATCTGTGAAGCGGTCAGTTCAGGTTCTGCTTTCCCAATGTTTTGTTATCCACGGAGGGGGGGGGAAATTCTCTCGCCGTACTAGACATTCAGTGAGAGAATATCAGAGAGTTATAAAAGAGAAGAGAGAGAGAGAGGAGAAGGGAAGGAGAGAGGAGAAGCGAGTGAGAGGAGAAATGAGATTAGAGAATAGAAGAGAGGGGAAGAGAAGAGAAGAGAGAGAAGTGGAGTCGGTGAGAGAAAAGAAAAGAAGAAATGAGGATGAATAGAGAATGCAAGAGAAGTGAAGGGGATTAGAGAGGAGTGAAGAGTGAGATAATAGAAGATAAGAGACTAGAAGAGAGAGATAGAGAGAAGTGAAGAGATGAGGGTAAGAGAAGACAGTGAGAGAAGACAAGAGGAGAGACTAAAATAGAAGAGAGTGAGAGAATAGAAGAGAAAAGAGGCTTAAAGAAGAGAAGAAAAGAGGAGGAAGAGACGAGAAAGAGGGAAGACAGGAGAGTGAGATAAGAGAAGAGGAGACATCAGAAGAGAAGAGATTAGGAGACGAGAAGAGGAGAGAATAAAAGAGAGAGAAGAGAGTGAAAGAAGTGAACATTGAAGGAAATGAGAGAAGTGTACAGATTAGACTGGAAGATAAGAGAAGAGAGTGACAGCAAAGAAGAGAGTGAGAGAATTGAAGACTGAATAGACTGAGAGAAGAGTACAGAGTAGACTAGAATAAAAGAGAAGAGAGTTAGAGAATTGAAGACAGAAGAGAGTGAGAGAAGAGTACCGAGTAGACTAGAAGAGAAGAGAATAGAGGAGAACAGAAGAGTGAGCGAAGGATAAAAGAGATGAGAATGAGAGAAGACATGAGAGTAAGAGAAAAGAAGAGACTAAAAGAGAAGAGAGTGAGAGAAGAGAAGAGAAGAGAAGATAAAAGAAGATAAGAGAAGAAAGAAAGTAGAGAAGAGACGAGAGTGAGAGAATAGAAGAGGAGAAACTAAAAGAGAGGAGATTGAGAGAACAGAAGAGAGTGACAAAAGAGAACAGAGGAGAAGAGAAGAGAAGAAAAGGATAGAAGAGACGAGAGTGAGAGAAGACAGGAGGGTGAGAGAAGAGATTGAGACTAGAAGAGAAGAGACTAAAAAAGAAGAGATTGAGATAAGAGAATAGGAGAGACTAGAAGAGAAGAGATTGAGAGAAGAGAAGAGGAGAGACTAGAAGAGAAGAGACCGAGAGAAGAGAAGCAAATATAAGAGAAGATAAGAGAAGAGAAGAAAATAAAAAGAGAGAAGAGGCGAGAGTGAGAGAAGAGAAGAGGAGACACTAGAAGAGAAGAGAAAAGGAGAGACTAAAAGAGAAGAGAGGAAAAGATAAGAGAATAAAAAGAGAGAAGAGAAAAGGAGAGACTAAAAGAGAAGAGAGGAAAAGAGAAGAGAATAAAAAGAGAGAAGAGAAAAGGAGAGACTAAAAGAGAAGAGAGGAAAAGATAAGAGAATAAAAAGAGAGAAGAGACGACAGTAAGAGAAGAGAAGAGAGTGAGAGAAGAGAAGAGGAGAGACGAGAGAAGATAAGAGAAGAGGAGAGACGAGAAGAGAAGAGATTGAGAGAAGAGAAGAGAAGAGATTGAGAGAAGAGAAGAGGAGGCTAAAAGAGAAGAGAGTGAGAGAATGAAGATAATAGAAGAGAAGAGAGTGACACCAGAGAAGAGAGTGCGAGAATGAAGATAATAGAAGAGAAGAGAGTGACACCAGAGAAGAGAGTGAGAGAAGTGAGGATAAAAGAGAATGAGTGAAAGAGTACAGATTAGACTTGAACAAAAGAAAGCGACAACAGAGAAGAGAGTGAGAGAATTGAAGACTGAATAGAATGAGAGAATGATGACTCTCAATATGTCATCAATTATTAAGGATTTCTTGAGTATTAAAGTATCATTTGCATTCATTTAATCCATATTGGTTATATCTCATGTACATTATTTTTCTACTTACTAACCCCACTTGATTCTTTGAATCAAGTGGATTAGATCTTACTTATTGGATTTAATGAGTTCAGATATGGATCAAGCATCAAGAGAAATGCATTTGACTAAGAGGAGCTGGCGAAAAACTATAAGGAAGAAAAAGCCCTAAAAATCTCCAAGAAGCATAATTGAGAGAAACCTATAAATAGCCTCTTGAGGGTTCATTTTAGGTTGTCCATAATTTCCAAGAGCTTGGAAGGTTCATTTTAGGTTCATTTTAGGCTAGGGCTTGGAGAAGAAGGGTTCTGCACCCTCCAAGAGCTGATGAGCATTGGAGCTAGAGAGAAGGAGCAAGCTGAGGAATAGCTTGGGATTGACGACCTCCACCTCGCCGCAAGGAACGTGACACCTGGTTGGAGCGAGTTCTCAAGTTCAGTACAATGTAATTCTCTCCCTTTCAGACAATCTAGATTGGGTTGGAAGATCCATCCCAGTGATCTGCCAACGTTTCCAATTGACATTGTTCGTGTTTTGGTTGATTGAAAGTTTATTGTTCGTTCTCCCTCTCGCTTTCCCTAAAATTCCACTCTTTCTCTTAGCAACCAAGTTTGAAATCCTCTCTTGTAGCAGCAGCCAGGCCGCCAGCAGCCAAGGCCGCCAGCAACCAAGGCCATAGCCTAGGTTGCCAACAGCCAAGGCCGCCAGCAGCATAAGCTGCCAGCAGCTAAAGCCGCCAGCGACCAAGGCCTTAGTGGAGGTCGCTTGCAACCCAGGCCGCCAGCAGGGCTGCACCCAGCCGCACCGCGAGCAGGCCTTGCCCGCGCGCAGCAGAGCTGCGCCCAGCTGCGTCGCGAGCAGGCCTCGCCCGCGCGCAGCAGAGCTGCGTCCAGCTGCACCGTGAGCAAGCCTTGCCCGCGCGCAGCAGAACTGCGCCAACCGCGCCCGCGCGCAAGCTTAACCTGCGCGCAGCAACCGCCGCGCGCAGGCGCACCCCACGCGCAGAGGCTGCCGTGCGCAGGACGCATCCGTGCGTATGAGCGCCGGGTGCTTGTTGATTTGACAAACCCACAGACGTGAATCTATGGGTAAAACTGGTGAACTGCTGTGATTTAATTCTGAGAAAGAAGTTATTAGTCCTCTGAGAAATCATTTTACATAGCTTTTTGAGGAAATTCAAGGAACTTTACTGAAGATAATTTCTTTGATTGTTAAGATTGAATATTTAGAACTGATAATCTAAAGTAAACTGAAAGGATTTGCTATTGTTTTACCTGCTCCCTGTGGATCGACACCTTACTCGCCCTAAGGCTGTGAGGTTATAAAAATTGTTGCATAAGCTCAATCCTCACACGATTAACCAGAAATTAACCAGTAAAAATATCCATAATTAGAGCTTATCAGAGAAGAGTACAGAGTAGACTGGAACAAAAGAGAAAGAGTGACATCAGAGAAGAGAGTGAGAGAATTAAAGACTAAAGAGAGTTAGAGAAGAGTACAAAATAGAAGAGAAGAGAAGAGAGTGACAACTGGAAGTGAGTGAGAGAAGAACACAGAGTAGACTAGACGAGAAGAGAAGAGAGTGACAGCCGAGAAGAGAGTGAACGAAGAGGACAGAGCCGAATAGACGAGAATGAGAGAAGAGAAGACAATAGGGTAATACAGTGAGAGAATAAAAAGAGGAGACTAGAAAAGAACAGAGTGAAGAAAGAGAAGAGAGTGAGTGAAGACTGAAGAGATGAAAACAAGAGGAGAGGCTAGAGAGGAGATGAGAGTTAGAGCGAAGAACAGAATGAGAGAAGTGAAGAGCATGAGAGAAGAAAAAATAAGAGAATAGATCAATAGAGTGAGAGAACACGAGAATAAAAGAGAAAGGAGAAGAGAGGAGAAGAGAAGGAGAGAAACATCTTGAGAGAAGAGATCTGATTAAAATCAGATCTTTGAATGGATAAGCAAAGTATTTGTTATAATTCAAGTAGATCAACTGTATTCAACTATCATTTATAAAAAAACAATTTTAAACTGAAATAGCAATAATGTTGTTTCAGTCCAGATACTTGATTAAAATCAGATCTTTTGACGGAATAAACAAAGTATTGGTTATAATTCAAGTAGATTGACTATATTGAACCATCGTTATAAAAACAAATTTAAACTGAAAAAATTGCTCAAACTGATGTAACTTAAACATCAAATGACCCATGAGAAAGTGCAAGTAAAATCAATATTCAGCGTACCTGTTTAGACCAAGAGAGCTAACAAATCTTCAGAAATCCACTAATCAGTGGTCACCAGAAATGCTCAGATATTTTCAGCTAAACTACAACAAAAAAATCTTATACATTCAGTTTGCTTTCTGAACACAATATTTGCCTGAACATTTGAAAAAGATTTAACCTGCAAGGCTGGAACTTCAAGTCTTCAACTTGTCGATGGAACTCGGCTACAAAGCTCTCGAGCTTCGGACGAGGTAAACAAAGTTTCAGCCTTGAGTGAATGGAAGAGGGCAGAGAGAAAAGGGAGGAGGGAAGAGGGAAGAGTGAAGAGTGAAGAGGGATGAGGGAAGAGGGATGAGGGAAGAGGGAAGAAGGAAGATGGAAGAGGGAAGAGGGAAGAGTGAAGAGTGAAGAGGGATGAGGGAAGAGGGATGAGGGAAGAGGGAAGAAGGAAGATGGAAGAGGGAAGAGGGAAGAGGGAAGAGGTAAGAGGGAAGAGGGTAGAGGGAAGAGAGAAACGGGAAAACAGCCACAAGTTGGGGAACGCGACCGCAATCCCCATTTAAAAAAAACTAGACATTTTTGCACATTCACACCGCACACGACCATGGCGATGTGCGGTGCAAAGTACTGTAGCACTGTTCGATGTGCGGCCTGAAAAATCAGAACGGACCGCACTTCGGCCTCTTTTTGCAACGGTCGCACGAAAGGACCAACCCTAGTCAGTACTGAGGTGGAAGATGACCACTGATCTCAATTTTATTTGGTAAAACATCTCTACCAATTCATATTTTGGTTTATTATTTTATTTATTTTCTTCTTTTATTTCTCTTTAACTAGCTTGAACAATCTAATAGTTGAGTTTAATAAAATAAATAAAATAATAAACCAAAATATGAATTGGTAGAGATGTTTTACCAAATAAAATTGAGATCAGTGGTCATCTTCCACCTCAGTACTGACTAGGGTTGGTCCTTTCGTGCGACCGTTGCAAAAAGAGGCCGAAGTGCCTCTGTTCTTTCTCAACATTGTCATTAGCGTAGATTGATTTTTTTGTCGCATCTCACCATCACATTGCCTCTGTACTCTCCCTGATCATGTCTTACCACCTTTACATCACCGTCTCGTCATTTACTTACTCATTTACCTTATAAAACTCACTCTTTAACTTGCTCCCGTCATTATTCACGTTATCGTTACATCATACTTGCACTTACTAAATGGTCTCTACTATTTGTTATTACTATCTACTAAAAAATATCTTGCCTTGCATTTTTCTCGTTACTCGATTTCATATTTTACATGTATCTCCTCTCATTATAATAATCGCTGTTTTTAAAAATATTAAATCATTAATCACCATTCCCTATGGAGATGATCTTTACTCATCACAAACTAAAATTACTGAGAACATGTTTATAATGTTATTGAATATTGTCAAAAATACCAATAAAATTTTGAACCCTAATTCTTTAATTATCAATATGCACCGTTGCTAGGGAATGCTTGCCATTAAATATTTTTATTTATTTATTTATTTATTTGGTCATTTAATCGCAGTTAATAATCTTGTTTAGAGAAAGTGCAATCAGCTACCCGAAGCCATGAGAGGTACGAGGAAAAGGTACAATGACCTGGTAGTAGTGTCTTCAATGAGAAAATTCACATTTTCCATGAAAATAAAATAGGAGCAATGAAAAAGTAAAATACCAAGCTTATTTAAGCCGTGTTATATTGCTAAGTTGAGACTATAGGTCATACATGGCATACAATATTGGCTGGTGAACTTTGAGCTACTATCCTTAACTGAACTTTCTGAAGCATCGTCCATTATTTTGGGATTTCTAGCTTTATTATTAGTAAGAGTAAACACCTATAAGAAGAAAAATATATAAAATAGGAAGGAACTAAGGCAGAAGGATTCATAATTAATCACTACCCTTGTAAGTGTGGTTATAATGCCTTCATTAGAGAGTGGAATACCTTCATCAAGTAAATGCCTAGTTGAGATCCAGTTAATTCTTAAATAATGAGAACTCATTAACAAAACTATCATGCATCATGAACTTAGTACAGGGGTAATCCCAAGTATGATAATTCATGATGAGGTGGTTCAAATGTCCATCATAAGTAGACATGGCTGTCTTGTTCTGTTCTTTTGAAACGAACCAAAGATTCGCACAAAACAACCACGCAGGGCCTCATTCTTTTTTCTAAATATTTTTTGTGCCAAAATTAGAACAGCTTTTTGCACAATTAGAACAATTTGAACAAATTCACACAATTTTTAAAATTCGCACAAATTGCTACAAATTTTCACAATTCACAAAAATTCTCAGAAAAAATGTTTAGAGTAAAAACTTTTAGACAAAGAATAAAATACCAAATTCTTGTTTAAATGTACACATGAATTAGGTCAAAAAGAAAAAAGAGATACGTAATTTTATAATGAGGAAAGAGTGAGGAAATAAAAAGAAAAAGGTCTAAAGGAATTTGGGAGTCATGGCCCATTAATCATTACAGTGATGGTAATGAATTAGTATAAAATAAGAAGAAATGAAGATTAATTTGTTTTTAATTTTGAAAAATAAATTAAAGAAGATTCATATCTTACCGTGATTCTTGAAGGAATTCGGTTGGATGATTCTTGAAAATGAAGAGAGGAATCGTCGAGCCGCCGAAGGAGAGAGGAAATCACCGAGGAATTGAGGAAGAGAGGAAATTGCTGACCTGTCGAGGGAGAGAGGAAATCGCCAAGGAACTGGGGAGGAGAGGAAATCACTAAGGACGAAGGAACTGAGGAAGAGAAGAAACTGTTGAGCCACTGAGAGAGAGAGCAAATCGCCGCACCGCCTAGGGAGAGAGGAAATCACTGAGGCCACCGAGTAAACATATTTCTTAATAAGTTTTTAAAGAATAAACATATGTATAATAATAAACATATGTTTATTCTTTAGAAATGGATTTAAAAATTCTCACAAAACAAACAATTTGAACCGCACACAGGTGTGTGCAATGGTATGTCCGAATTTGTTACTGTTCTGTTCGGTAAACCAAACAGAACGAACAAATCACACAGATTCACAGAAAGAGAACCAAAAAACCACATCTAATCATAAGTGACATTGATTCAACATGCCTAAGAAATGATTTCATGTTGATTTTTATGTCTTCGAATTCTTTTAATCTAGTGTATTGTATTCGCATAATTCATGTAAGTTATGAAACTTATGGTGATCTGTATTTGAGAATAACATGCCTGTGCTTAAAGCGAGGTCCAGCAATTATTCTTTCATTCATTTTGTAGTTCTGGCTATAAATTTGGGCACCTTTGAGGAATAATATGAATTAATCTTCACATAGGTAGAACCCGTTAGCTCCCTATGACCTTTCATATGGGAATTTCGCAAGTGGTTTGATAACTTGATTGTGCTACCAGTCTTGTTGTCCTTCACCATCACCTCCCTTATTTTTTCAAATTTGCCTTTATAATCAACATTACTATTTGGGTAAAATACTCTTATGCAGGGGACATTTTTCTACCTTGCCAAACCTCCTTGAACTTCCTATCCAAATCCTTCATATAACATAAATCGTTCATTGTTGACACAAAGAGTAAATCATAATTGAAATTCAAGATTATAAATTTCATAAAACATGAGTATACCTTGCCTTTGCCCAATTCCATAGATTTTAAACACATTCTATATCTGAACCTGAATAAAAAGAATAGTGATAGAGAAAAGGTGAGAGAGTGAATAACAAACTGACAATTAAAGTAAAAAGAGAGAATGCATGAGAAATCACAGCGGGAGAGAGTGAGGGGGAGGAAGTCTGAGGGTGAGAATGAAAGTTAGAAGAGTGAGAGAGAGAGAGAGGAAGATTGAGAGCACGAGAGAGGGAGATAATTAGAGAGTGAGTGGGAGAGAGACTACAAGAGGAAGAAGGGGAGATAATTAGAGGGTGAGAGGGGGTGCGAGAGAGAGTGTGTGTGTGAGAGAGAGGGAGAAGGGGAGATAATTGGAGAGTAAGAGAGGGAGTGAGAGAAGTGAGAGAGGGAGATAATGAGAGAGTGAAGAAGTGAATGAATGAGAAGTGAGAGAGTGAGGGAAAGAAAGAGATAGTGGATGCTCATAGGTGACTTGATGTGTACAAATCCCTGAATGGTATTATACCAAACTACCAATCAGGTTAGACATCTGGATGGGTATGTAGCCCTTAGGACCTATAACACGAAAGTGTCTTCTGGATGGATGGTTGTTCTTGGACTATGGCCTATGAAGTCCTAAACATGGAATTAGAAACAGTCTTAGTTTGGATCCAACAAGAAGTTCACCAAGACAATTGAGTGGTTAAGATAGGATTGTTTGCCCTCAGTATAAGAGGAGACACCTCAAGGAAGATGATGCCATGAAATCCTTCCCAAAGGTAGTAGAATACTAAGTTCTCTGATTATTTTTCAACGAGCAATTAGGGTTTGATAGCTGACCATATTCTAAGTCATTGTAGGAGCATCAACCAAACAAGGGGCAATAAATGATGTCTCTAACAAGCTATTGACACCACTATGTTCTATTTGAGTACATTAAAAGAACTATTTATTCATTAATATTCTGATGTTATGTTTATAATGAAGTCCATAAATACATGCAATGACCTAGTGAGTTATGACGAGTTGATAATGCATCAATCACGAATCTTTAAACATTATGCTAAACTTTCTTATTTATTTGATAGTTTATATGTTAATTTAATTATCTAAATACAATGGTACTAAAGAATCATACTTATACAATACATATTGTTGATCCTATGGTCCTTATTGTGGATACACTAAGGAAAGACAATGGTTGCCTTTACATAAAACATTCACTAAAATGATCTGTATGAATACCTAAATAATATAATAGGTGAATCCTTAATCAGTTGATTCATGTCACGGTGGTATATGTGATCCCTTGGCCTGACACACGAAGGACATCTTTTGGATGGACGACTATGTTAAAAATTGTGGCTTATGAGTCTCTAACCATGGGATTAAAAATAAGTCTTAGCTCAAATATATTAAGAGGTATACAGAGGTAATTGAGTTGTCAAAATGGGATCGTCCACCCTTGGTATTCACGGATGTTGACTAAAGGAAGATGATGTACCTGAATCTTTCGCCAAGGTAGTCAAGACATAGGAGAACATTCTCCAATTATCACCATTCCATGTCAGTACTAACTAATGATGAATTAGTGTTTGACCATTAACCATACCTTAAGTCATTCCTAATACTCATGACAATGAATGATTATACATGTATGGTAACCGATGATGATAGTACTTTGTATTTCTATAGCAGGAGGTGTAACTTGGATCCCCACAGGCTGGAAACTTTACCTATCAATTCATTTAATCGATCCTTAGTTAATTACTACATATAGTTACTTAAATTAGGTCAAATTATAATTATTATAAGGTGATTAAAATTATTAAATAGATTGATACATGGTCCTATAGGGTTACACATAAACTTATAAGGGAATTGGTGGATATCTGTGTATTAAAGAGATTGGTACGACTTTTTTTTGTATAGTATAATAGGGAGGGGCATCCATTTTAGGCACCTAGGCCAGTCTGAGCTGGCCCCCCCCTTTTTCCCTTATCATTTTCTCCTTAAACCAGTAATAGTGTCTTCATGGTGAGAAGATCTAGAAAAACTTTAAGAAGAGTTGGAGAAGAAGAAGAGGAGATCCAAGAGACTAAGTCACGTGAGTGGCTTCAGATCACTCTCCAAGAAAGTAAGTCAAGGGTGGAACAAGTTCCCTACAATGTACAATATTTTAATTGTTTTGTAGATTAATTTGCAATCGATGTCAGCTTCTGTTGCTTCAATATTTGTTTTGTAGCTTTCAATCAAAGCCTCCAAAACCCAACATGCCATGTAGAGGCATAGATTTGAATGTCCCGGATCAAATGGATACATCTAGAGAATCCACACCTAAGCCACTGGATACTTTTCTAGAACATTGGATACTTTTTTGTTTCCTCCATAATGTTTCCACTTCTGCCTTAAATTCTGTCTTTGGAGCTCATGTGTATGCACCAGAGTTCGCATAAATACTTTCACCCAATGCTAAAAACCAATCCGAGATGGAACTGAGACCGACGCCAAATCAATGGCATACTCAAAGTGAAAAAACTAATGTTAATATAAGTCAATAATTTGAGCCAATCTTAGAAAATATGATGTTCCTATTTAGAAGGGTTCCACTGAGCACACCTAGTCTCCACTTGGTAGTTTCACTTCATTTAACTAGACATCATTTAAGTATCCCCTAGGGTCCCAAGCTGTGTTTAAACTTGTGAACATGAAACAATCCATCAAATTCATCATCGGTCAAAATATTTTTCTGTCTTCGAGAAATGTATGAGAGAGCAGATGAGTGGGAGAAAGACATAGTGACAAATGTATGGGAGAGCAAGACAGTAGAACATTGGGAGAATGAGAGAGTGACAAATGTATGGAGGTGGAAGAGTAAAAAGTGAGCAAGTGAGAAAGAAATGGGCAATTGAGACATTTAGAGAGTGAGAGAGTAAGAAATCTATGGAGAGTGAGAACTATATATGAGACTGAGAAACTTTGGAGTGTGGGAGAATCATAAAGTGAGAAACTATAAAGTGTGTTTGAAGAGCTGATATCCCAAGTTGTTTGATGTGATGGCTTCCTCATGTGGCCCAGGGAAGTTCATGCCAAGTACTGAAGAGGCAAGGGGTACAAGAACGTACCCAAGAGTTGGTGAATACATGAGTCATTTGGTTTCTCTCTCATAGTTGGTGCTTAATGCTCATAACGAGTCTCTGGTATCTCATGATGTCCAGACATATATTTCAGACACGTCATTGGGACAAAGATCCATCAAATAGGATGTCCACTAATAACTGTGAGCCCAATTCTATGACGATACCTCGAAGGTTCCTCTCCTCACAAAGGAGCAGGCTATCTTGTATTGACATAGTGTTGGTTGTTGTGTTAGTTTGAAGACCATAAAAGTGGGAAATTGTGAAAATGATGTTCCCTATATAAACCTGTAGGATGCCCTCCACTGGTGGAGCTGTAAATTATTAATTAAATATCGATGACTTGTAAAAACATCACATATTAGGTGTTTTCATATGTAGTTCCCATTAACTTTACTTCAATCAAATAAAATGTATATTTTTTTTATTTCACTCAAACATATACAACAGAGATAAAATTCATCTTCTGCTGGTACTAGCACCTTAAGGTAGAATTAATTGAAGAGGTAAAAGAGAGGGAGAAGATAAATTAGGATTACACTACTAGTATGGAATTTATTATTATTATTATTTAAATGCTTGACAAAAGAATGTATGAAGATGTGCCGTTCAATGGATAGGTGGAAGATAAAGAGATAGATGGAAGGATTAAGAATTGTCTGGAACGGCAGAAAAAAATTTGAAATTATCATTTGGTGGAGAGTACATTCCAGGTGTTTGTGGAAATGCCTGAGTAAGAGAAAGTAGTTATGTAATATTTTTATGAGGAAATCGAATATGTATTTAATTATGAGAAAAAATAGTAAAATAAGAATATACCTAGATTAGAAATTTTAGGTAATTTTTCTGCATTTTTATGAAATAAAAAGTGCAGATTAAAAATTAAAATAAAATATTTTAAGATGGAATGATTGTAATGTGTTTAATATGATGCCTATAAGAGAAGCTAAGCCTTTTTAGGCAACAATCTTGCTTTGATTATTTATGTCGATATTATAATATTCTTTTTCAGATAATACCATGCTTCACATAGGAGTAAATAAAATATGTTGACTTACTGAAAGTCACAACTGTGTTCAAAGGTCGCAGTTGGCTCCGGACCTTCATGCGAATGAGTCAATGCATTTCCAATATTCCATCACTATCTCCCTTGTCCCTCCTCCAAATTGACTAGGCTGTCACCTCTCAATCAGAATGACCAAACAAGATCAAGTCAAGACAGGAGGATCTTCCCCCTTTTGAAAGTTCAAAGATCAATTTTAATTATGGTATGAAAAAATGGTTTAACAATGATGCAGTTTGAATTTTACGGGGCACAAAAAAATTGGGAGTAGAAAATGAATGTGTGACAACTCTTGGCCTTTTTTTGGCTGTCACAAGGTTGAGATTTGCTTTCTAGTGGCTAGAAATGGCACTCTAGCTATGATAGTGACAACCACATCAGAAATAGAGGGTGCCCACTGGCTGTTCAAGAATCATCACAAAGGAGTGAAGAATTTTACAAACTCAGAGAACTTAATTTTTACTTCCTTGTTTATTCAAATCTTTATTGACTAATTTTGTAACTTGCATCTTTTGACTGGTCGCCTCTATAAACTTAATCTATATATAAATTGACTTTGTACTTTGAAGTTGGATGTATTGTTTCAAAGGGCCTAGATTGTCTTTTTTCGAAATAACCTATTCCCCCACTCAGGGCCCCATACAAATATGTGTTCTCCTTCGGCGGATGCGACTTCAAGCAGTTGTGACTACCTTGGCGCATGTGTATGTGTGAGGCTGTGACTGCCTTCCAATCCTAAAGCTGCACACAGCTGCGACTGCGATGGTGCTAGCAGCCATTTGTGCAGTTTTGGTTGCCTTCGCACCAACAGCTATGGATTGCAGCCGCTACTTCATAAACCATTTTTTCTCCATTTTCTTCTATTTAATTTTCTAATTTTCTTACCAACAAAAGTCAGATACTAGAATTCACTTAAAATGTGTAGGTTATATTCATTGTCTTAGTCATGCACATGTCATGATAAAATTCATGAAAAACCAGATGTTCGTATAATATGCAAAGAAATGCATGGAAAAAGCTTTATTTATCATTAACCAATAGTTATCTATCTTAACTCAGTGATTTAGACCAATTATAACTTTTAAAGTTATAAAATGCATGCATATTTTTTATATGTCCCTCTCCACCTGTAGGACCTGGGTTCCCCTTGGCTACACCATCCAAGTTAGGTTAGATATTGTATATTGGCAGTCAATGCCAACAAACAATGTTTAGGTTATCTTTAGTATTACTATTTATTTTATTTCATGGATAAGTTATATGTGTGGCAGAGCTAGATATTGTAATTAATGGAATAATAGCATTTATCAAGGTAGTGAATAAGTGTATTTTTTTAAAGAAAATATAAGATAAAGAATAAAGAGGAATAAGAAAAACATATATATGAATAATTAGAAGAGAATAATTATATAGATATAGATCAATGGAGATGAATATAGATACATATATTGAAAGTATTTAAAATCTATAGAAATAAGGAGAATAGGTACTTTATTCTTTAAGAGGATATAAGAGAGAAAAAGGAAAATAAATAATGGGTGATAAGAGGGAATAATTAGAATTAACTTTTGATTATATGTTTTTATATATGGTTTGTGTACATATTATATTAATATAGGATTATGTAAATAGGTTAATAATTTAAGAAGTAATTTATGTTATTTCATAGAAAAAAAATCAAAGAAAAAAAGAGGAAACTGGTATAATTTCAGATGGGGCACATGCTAAACAAAATGGCTCAAAGATCCTTTACAATGGAATTTGAGTCAAAAGGAGATTCCTACTTTTATTTAATCTAATTCAATGCACGAATTGGTGAAAATATATTAAGTTTGAACCAATGGGAGTTCAGGAAGAATCTTGATTATCCTGATTTCCCTGAATAGAAGAAAGGGGCGCCAATGGCCACCCCCTAACTTTGGTGTGCTTCTCCAGCTGCCCTCCTCTATACTCAAACTTTACTTGGTGACTCCTTGTTTGGCCAAGTAGTCTCTTCCACTGTTCCCCTTCTCGGTTCTTAGCTCATTTGCAGCAAGCAAGAAGGTAAATTTTTAAGGGTTCATGAGAATCCTATTAATGGATTACCATCCGGAAGCCCAAGCTCTTCAACAGCCGCATCGTGAAGCCCAAGCCAATAGGAAGAACCTGAACTTCCGATATCAGGTTTGACAACAGCTCCCTGGCCTCATTTATTTCTTGCATGTGACATTTTCTTTGACTTTATGGAGCCCCCCCCTGCCCCATACAGGCCTCCCAGGTCCGGTCGTTTTCAGTAATATGTTTTTTTTGTTTCAGTCCTTAGGGGAGAGTCCTTGTTTGGACCTCTCCCCTAAGATGGCTCATTAGGCAACCACACCACCCCCTACTATATGAGGGGGTGGGGGTGAGCGTATGTTTTTTTTTTGTTTCAGTCCTTAGGGGAGAGTCCTTGTTTGGACCTCTCCCCTAAGATGGCTCATTAGGGCAACCACACCACCCCCTACTATATGAGGGGTGGGGGTGGCGATGTTTTTTTGTTTCAGTCCTTAGGGGAGAGTCCTTGTTTGGACCTCTCCCCTAAGATGGCTCATTAGGGCAACCACACCCCCACCCCCACCCCCCCACTTTATAAGGGGGTGGGGGGTGAGCGCATGTTTTGGAGATCCATTTTTTTGAAAGACTTGAATGTAATGTTTCCTTTCTTCTTGGGTCTCCACCTTCCCCCCCCCCCAAAGGGGTCCATTGCATGTTTTGTTCTATTTCCTTCTAGGTTAACCTGAGAAGAGGAGTTTGTCAGGAGAGTATATCATCGACAGAACCTTCCTAGCCACCAGTTCATCGCAAACCCACCGGATGGTCGTAGAAGCACCATGCTGCTATCGTCCCTGCGCACCCCTTAGAAGACCTACTCCCCCACAATGACCCTGCCAACCTGCGATGGCCCTATCCACCATCGAGCCATCGAGCAACCGTTGGATGGGACACGCCATTTCCCCACTGTCCTGTTCAACTGTACAAGACTCACCACTCCATAGAAGAAATGGGTGATGATTTACTGGGGACTATCCTCCCTGTCACAAGCCCGTTGCACTTGACGGCTCTAGTGACCCTTGCTTCCCCTTCGTGAATGCTGACAGTCTGCAGATCGTTGACCATGGACTGCTGATTGCACCATCAAGCTGCCAACAAATACAGCAAATTTCCGTTACGCAACCCAGCCTCGTGGTGCTAATTCCGAAATACACCGTCCAATAGGTCAGATGCTTCCCCCCCCCCCCCCCCCCCCCCCCCCTTCCGACTAGCAACTGCTCCGACGCCCAAGACCACTGGCCACCCGAAGGGTCACCTACCTAGCGCTCTCAACGGAAGGTGCATGTTACTGATTTATCAATCACCCCGGAAGCCTCAGTTCCCCAGTCCTTTCGCTAGTCCCGACTGCCCTCTAGACCACCAAGATGTTGCTGATGTCACCCTTCATGTCGTTGTCCACACCTGCCACCACCTGGTTGTTGAGTTTGGCCTCTATATTCTTCTAGAGGGTCATCCCGACCCAGTCAGCACTCATGCTCCTTCGCAGACAACAAGTGATTGTAGTTCACTGCTATCGTTAGTCGGTCGCTTTTGTTAGCCTTGACCATAGTGGTGACTCCCAGTGTCTCGCTCCGACGGATATGCCGCCCCAAGCGCCCGGGCCTAGATAATTAAGGTCATATCCTTCTCCCCCCTTTACAGTATTATTACGTTCTTTAGTGCCGTCCTCTTCTACTTCACTGCCAAGAGTTTTTGAGTTGTAGGAGTAGCCGGCGATGTCGTGTTAGGAATGTTACTTCTTGGTCTCAGATCTGCATCAACTTCGGTGACGGTCGTGGACACCCACGGATAGTGATTGTCCCTCACTCCGTCAGCCTTTGAACTGATCATCCAAGTCATTGGGAGCTTGTCCGTTGCCCAAACCCCTCGTGTCAGTTACCTTGATTGTCATCCCGGGTCAGTATGTTTCCATCATACTTCTCATTGATTTTCAAGTGAACGCATCATTAACCACATTTGCACCATACATCATCCCCCTCGCATTGTGGTGTTACTGTTATACACCCCGCTACTGACGCCCAAGCATCCCTAGGATGACGTCAATATGGACTTCATCCTAGGCCTACCTTGGACAGCACGACGACACGACTCCGTCATGGTCGTCGTCGACAGGTTTTTGAAGATAGCGCACTTCGTGCTGTGCACGAAGACATCTAATGCCACACAGGTAGCACAATTATTTTTCTGAGAGATTGTGCGCCTCCATGGCCTGCCAACTTTGATCGTGTCTGATCGAGACGTGCGCTTCACGAGCTACTTATCGAAGACCTTGTGGAGTCTCCTCGGCACGAAGCTCAAGTTTTTGACTACCTACCATCCTCAGACGGACGATCAGACGGAGGTAGTCAATCAAAGTTTGGGCAACCTGCTTTGGTCCCTCGTGGGCGAAAACCTCACGACATGGGATTTGATAATCCCTAGCGCCGAATTCACATATAACTCCTCGGTGAATTGTACCACTGGGTTGAGCCCCTTTGAAATCGCATATGGCCAGGCCCCTCGTCGCCCACAAGACTTAGCACCCGCAGACCCTCATGTTAGGGTATCAGAGGACGGTCTTGCATTCGCCCAGCATGTTTCCACTTTGCATCAGCATATCCATGATAGGATCACTAGACAAAATGCATTGTACAAACAAGCTGCCAACTTGCACCGCCAACCCCGAGTCTTCGATGTGGGAGACCTTGTGATTGTGGAAGTATTAGAACGTGAGGTCATGAGACGTCACTCATTTGTGGAAGACATAGAACGTGAGGCCATGAGACGCCATATGGCAGAGTCGTTTAACACGTGGAATAGGGCAGATGTACGTAATGTCAAGGGCCAACCTTCAGAAAAAAATCCCAAAGACCCTTTAGCTGGTATGACTTACAAGCTGTTCCATATCCTTGATAAGGACAAGAGTATGACTCATGTAAACTCTACCAAAAAAAGGATATAAGCAAGAATCATTACTTTCAATGTGATCGAGAAAGGTCACTAGCAAGGAACAACAAATTAGTAACTCGTTTAGCTCAAAGCAAGTGAAAGTAGGGAGATATTTTAATTTCTCATAAGTGGACCAGTCAGGAGACGAGATGAATTTGAGGCTACGAAATATCACAAAGGTTGTGACAACCACTGTATGAAAAGTGTACCTCAAGCATGTCTTGGGACATAATTACTCTTTATAAGATTATTATATTCTGAACATAATAAAGAACATCATATATGTTTCTAACGGACATGGATATTCCCTACATACTGTGAACAACAGCTATTCTGTTATTTGGGAAATATGTTGATTACTTTGGCATCAGTAGTTAAGGGAAATAGCCATTGAATGGTTCTTATTGTTTCCAAATTTATGTTGCTCTTTAGAAAAGTAAAAACTTTGTGAACAAGGCTCATCTTTATAAACTTGGGAATAATAGAAAAGGGAGATTACCTTATATACATGAGATTTTAAATATTATCCAACTTCCTAATCATGCTTTATGAGTACAGTACGCACATCTATAATTTTTCTAATGGGGAATGTGCTAGGGGAAAGTTTAAGGCCAATTCTTGTTGATGTATGTGACAATAAACTGGAAAAAGTATTAAAAATTTCAATTAAATTTAAGATAAAAATACTTATGAATGGAATTCACATAGTTCATAAATGATAGATGTTATCATAATTCAGCTAGCCTCTACTCTTACACCTCTAATTAATGGTTCATAAAAGAGGCATAATTGCACCTTGTTAGACATCATGCAATACATGTTGATCTATTTAATTTTAGAAGTGTTGCTTTGGAAGTATGCAATCATTTTAATTCCAAATATACTGAACTTGTTCCTTGCAAGTACATGGCTTCCAATCCAGAAGGATTGTAAAAAAGGAAGGAAATCTAAATTTATGTATGTTATACTGTGGGGAGTTGAGCTCATAACATGAGGCATGACTCAGATAAGATAGAGTTCATGACTATGATATGTGGATTTTACAGATATCCATATGATATGTGATTTCGAAGAGCAAAAGGTGTTTGTTGCAACAAGAAGATGTGGAACGACCAGACAGGATCAATGTCCATTCCAGCATCAATTGGATGAGTGTAATGCAAATGGGTACTTAATGCTAAAGTGATGTTAAAATCAACGAGAAGTAACGATGCGACACCAAAAGATATTGATAACCAATAGAACACAGTGAGGGGGTCCTGGGTATGCCACGAGGCTCCCAATGACCTGGATGTCAGGATAAAGATTGACGGTGTGAGCACCGCTATTCCCCCTAGTGCACACAACCTCAATGGTCCAACTATCACTATCCGTCAAGGAATGTAATGCAAAGGGGTGTACGTGGAGTCCTATCCCTCTAGACGATAGTCCTATCTATCACTACCCTAACCTCGGTTGTGGAGTCACTTTGGGGAGGCAATGATGGAAGTAAAGAACGTGCACGGGTAAGACGAGCGTAACGGGCACAAAGGTAGGTGTAGCGCCGGATGCACCAGCAGGTGCAGTGCATGTAGGGGGGGGAGGGGGTGGAGGCACAAGGTGAGTTGCGGGCAGGGCGGTTGGGTGATTGGATGGGTTGTGACCGTGGCAAGCGACTAGGCGGGTTGTGGGCACAGAGGGCATGGTAGGCAGATAGGCGGGCTGCAGCCATAAGTGGTCAGCTATGGTGAGTGCAATGGGGGTATGCATGTGTGCAGCTACGGTGCCACTAGTAGGCTACATCAACAACAACAGCAGACGGCGTCAGCAGCGGGAGTGGCGGCGATGACTAGGGATGCTAGGGTTGCAATATGGATGCCCAAATTTATAGGGGCATTTTTGTAAATAACTAAAAAACTATAAAAATAAAATAAAAGAAAATAAAATGATCTTTTTTCCTTCTTTTTTCTATCTTCTCAAGTTCCCCGGTCTTAACATAGGAGTGAATATGGGCCTTCCCCATAGGAAAAATGGATAATCCCACATGAGAGGGTCATATTATCCCCCCCCCCAACCCCCTAGATGCAAAGCCCCACACCTAGGCTTAAACACGTCGGCCCAAATATGCAAACACGTGGACACTATTATATAGGCCAAAACACATACAAATACTTTGGCTTGTATACAAGGACTACAATGAAAAGAAAATAGAAAAAATGAATGAGGATAAGGTCAACCTTCACGGGTCTCTCCTTCAGCCCACACTCCATACGCTAGCTGAGACAGGTCTTCAGTGCTAGATGGTTTCCATCACATGGATTATCTTCTAGAAAGACATTTATCTTCTATGATAAGATAGTGGGAGAAAAAGTAGTCCTTGAAGAAATTCTAGATCTCTAAGGATCACAGCTAAATTGGATGGGTACTCATAGTCCATAAATTTGTTTAGATACACACAAAATAACTTCATAGGTTTGGTTGAGTAACAATAACATGCAGTTTTAGTATCTTATATGATCAGATTTACATGTTTATTTACATTAAATTACATATATTTTCATGTTACCATGATTAAAATGATTAAATCTATTTTTATAAAGACGTTCTGAATTTTTTGCATTTTATGCATTTTTATAGAATTGTATAACAATAGATTGTAGAAGAATATAATTTTTTGAGATGGAAAATGATTTTTCTAAAATTTCTCGATATTAGATTTGGAAAGTTATGATTTTCTACGTCAAAATATATATTTATATTTATGTTTGGGTTTTTAGATTTATTTAATATGAATTTTAAATATATTTTAGCCCTTTTATCTCACGCCGCCATGTGTCGCCATTCGATTTGTCAAAAAGGCGACGAATCACAGCTAGTGCTGATGATTGGAGAGTGTCAATCTTTTCACCAAGCAATCATGACTTCACAATCCACAAAGCGATGATTGCCATTACGACTGACAAAACAAATTTTGAATTTCTGACACAAGGGCGACGTGGACGAATAAAAAAGGAAGTCCATTTTTTGAAATAAATGCGCACATAGGTTGAGGCACAAAATCACAAAATATAAGTTTTCATTTTATTTTTTTTTCTTTTGAGATGGCGGCAGACGACGTGGCTGAACCACACGGCATCACGTGTACACGTGGCACACAGTTGTCAAGATTTATGAAGATAACCAAAAGGAAAGCGTTAATGTGGCTTGTGTTGACGCGAAGCCATGTCAGTCGCGAAGAGTATTAAAATTTAATTTAATATATATATATATATATATCATTCTCTTTTGTCTTTTGCCGTTTTACAGATACATGTGGAAACTATGAAACGTGCACACGGAAGATGAGAAGACACAGAATTTCAAGTGATTTGACAGTTCAACGGAAACAAAAAATGAGGAAGCGTCAGAGACAATGATGAGGAGAGAGAAAAATTCAAGGGCCAAGATTGCTCCAACTTCAAATGACCATATTTTACGATCTACAATTCTGATTGAGCTGGAATTTTCAGCACTGCTTCGTCTCCCCCTTCTCTTCGTCTGATATATAAATACAGGTCTGGATCATTGTGAATTTTATCTTGAACGTTCTCCCTACTTGTGTGCGCTGATTGAAAGATAGCGAGTTTTGAGATCCATCAAGTGTGTTCTTGGTGTCCTGGGTGTGTGGAGAGAATCATTGGTGAAGATGGAGAGCTTACCGGCACTCGCAAATCGCCATGATCCTAACAGAATGTAAGGATCTAAAGTAAGCGTCTTCGCCTTACATTGCTCTTTTTCTGACACCATCATTAGCTTAATTAGGGTTTATCATATTCTTTTCAATATTCTTTCACTCCCTTACGTAACACCTATCTCGTCTATATCTTTTCCACCACACCGTTCCTATATTCACTTCCTCTTTTCTTACAAATTTAAATTGACTTATAGCTATATGCAACTTAGTACTATATATTACTATCTTGCCTACTCTACTTCAGTATTTTTCTTGTCTAGTATCGTTAATCACTATAGTAAGAATTTAATCCTTAATCATCATTCCCTATGGAGACAATCCATACTCATCGCTAACTAAATATTCTTAAGCAAGTATGGTTAAATATATTTTTATTGAATAATCTCAATTACCAACAATGAATGAAAACCCCTAAATTTGAGATTAACTATACAAATTTGATAAAAATGCTGATCATAATGATTCAAGTACTATCCCAAAGATGTCAATCTCTGACCTAGAAAGAGGTCATTCTAATGTTGAAAATTGGCAAAGACAAATGGATTCTGAAATTTGGTCCATGTACGAAACCTGGTTTGGAGCTTGTCGACCTTCTCGAGGGTACATAATCATTGCGTGTAAGTGGATCTTTGAAGAAAGAGCAGTGCTAAGACACAAGTTGACAATTTCAAGACAAAGTTTTGAGAAAATGGTTACCGTCAAAGACAATTAGTTAACCATGACAAAACCTTCTCACTAGTTGTCATGATGTCATCAATTAAAATCCTTCTTGCCTTTGAAGGACACCATGATTACAGAATCTGAAAAATGGAAGTCAAGACTGATTTTCTCAATGGAAACATTGAAGAGGAAGGTGTGTACAATCAAATGTAAAAGGTACACATCCCAAATGAGCAAGTTCAAAAGGTTCAACTATGCATTATATCATGCTGTTTTAAGTTGGAATATGAGTTTTGATAATGTGATAATGGCATGTCTTCATTTAGAATGAAGATGATCACCATGCATTTACATAAAGACCAGCTGGAGCATAATTACTTTTATAATCCTTTACCTTCATAATTACACTCTACTCTTTGGGAATGATGTGGGAGTGTTATCCTCAATAACGGAATGAGTGTAAATGATCTTCTTCATAAAGGTATTTTGGAGAATCAACCCACCTATTAGGAATATGATCCAATAGAGATAGAGTAAGAAGGTTGTTAAGATTCTCACAATCTAACTACATAGAAACCATCACCAAAAGGGGATTTGAGGATGGAGAACTCTAAGAAATGTTTCATGTTGATGAGATATAGAGTTCAAATCTCTTATGAGAATTCAATGAATCCTTATAAAGAGACAGTGATGATGGAAAATAGTTCTATGTGCATCAGCTTTTGGATCAATCATGCATGCAAAAATATGTGCAAGGACCGATGTGGCATTTAATCTAAATCTTATGAGCCTATTTCAGGCTAACCCAGAAAAGGAACTCCAGATAGCTTTGAAAGACATCCTTTAGTACTTATGGAGATGAACAGCTCAGGCTTTTGGGTTACTTAGACTCAAGTTATAGTGAAAGTTGGATGATTGTATATTTACATCTGTATTTCTGTTCACATTTTAACACAGTTTCAATGGCTTGGAAGAGTTTCAAGTCGAGGATCATTGTTGACACAAGGGCAGAAGCTGAGTACATTACTACATCTAATGCCGCTAAGGCGGAAATATGATTGAATAAGTTCATGACTCACTTTAGCGTTGTTCCCTTCTGATGCAAGACAACTAATGCAAGACGACTATGGTGATGGTAAAGGGGACAACGGGTGGGGAGGAGAGTAGACAACTGATGAGATTGGGAAAAGAATGATGAGGTGCTATATTTGAGGGTTGGTTTTGGGAGGAGGTGGATAAAACAGACCACAAATTCACACGGTCAATCTCGAGAGATTTAAATGTGATGAAATAATGGTGGTGCAGCCCCTTTCCTCATCAAGGGCGGGACTACTGTCTTCAACCACCGCGATGATGCCACGCACCAAAATCAATACTATCGAATTCACGCTCACGGGAAATCTCAAGAAATTCCTAATCCACTAGTCGTTGAAAACTCTACAAAACCTAAAACAAATCCGACGGCGGTGGAAGAACTTCTCGCGGAACACTAGACGAAGAACACATACACCAAAGAGTTTGAGGGGTACCTCTGGACCAGGAGTGCGTGATGAGGCTACGGGAAATTCTCGACGCTTCGTTGACGGGACGATTGACGTGCACTTTGATAGGTGTCGCGGATCCAACTGCGTGGTCAGTTGGCAAGGGGTCAATGGGGGAGTCGCCCCCTTGCGGGGTGCAGGGCAGCGCCCTGACACCAAAACGGTATGCACAATGACCTGTGGCAGCGAAGGCGTCTAGGGCGTGGGTAGTTGGCGTGGCAACCTGCGCGGTGTCACTTGCGAGACCGACCGGCATGGCGGTCTGCGCGGGCAGTGTCAGGGCGGGTGCCCGGCGTGGAGGCCTGCACAGGCAGTGCTTGCGCGGTAGCCTACGCGGGCAACGCTTTTGCTGGCGGCTGGCGTGGCGGCCTGCACGGGCAGCGCTCATGCAGGTGGCCGGTTTGACTGCTTGCGCGGGGGCGGCCGGTGCTGGTGATTGGCAGCCTGAGCACTAGGCAGCCCTAACGGGACGGCCTAGCTTGGGCGGCCAAGCGCTGGGCGGCCCTAACGTGGGCGACCTGATGCTAGGACGGCTGGGTGCTTGGGGCTGGGCACGGACAGGCAAAGAGAAAGAGAGAGGGCGGCGGTCGGCGGCGTGTGGCGGTGATCTGGAGAAGAGGGATGGACTAGGGCAAGTGATGGAAATATATGTGGCCGGCAAGCCAATCACACAATCCACATCTCGTACCATATTCATTAATAGAACATATTCATTATAGTGCACGTGTGATGCGTATAATGAAGTCCATGAATACATGATCGGACTTAGTGAATTACGATGAGATGGTAATACGGAGATCACTCGTCTTTAAGCATGTGTTCTAAACATTCCTATTCAAAGGATACACGAGAAGGACATCGAAGTATCCGGATAGAATAGCACTATCTAGCCTCACTTATATGATGAGTATGGCCGGTCCCGCAGCCATTAGTGTGCTGACACTAAGGATAGATAGTGGGTGCTCTTTAGTGGAAAGAGTTCACTGAATTGATCCATACGAATCCCTGAATGGTATTATACTGAACTGTCAATCAGGTTGATTCACGTCACGGTTGTGTAAGTCGTCCTTAGACCTGAGACACCAAAGACGTCTTGTGGACAGACGGTTGGACTTTGGCTATGGCCAACAAGTCTCTAATCATGGGATTCTAAACGGTCTTAGTTCGGGTGCATCAAGAAGTACACGAAGGCGATTGAGTGGTCAAGATGGGATCGTCCACCCTCGGTATAAGAGGTGACAGCTCAAGGAAGATGCTGCGATGAAGTCCTTGGCCAAGGCAGTGAAATATCGGAGAAGAGTTATCCGATGATTTCCGAATGCATCAGTACTAACTCGGATGATCGATTAGGGTTTGACAGTTGACCATACCCTAAGTCGTCCAAGGAGCGTCAAGTGGATGAGGGATTATACATACACAATAACTGATGACGAACAAGTTCCATGAGTGAGTCGATACACACTCCTTTGTATCTTCTAGGACACGAGGTGTAGCTTGGCACCCCACGTGTCGGAGTCTCGACCTATCAATTGGGTTAAATCGATCCGACATTAATTAATCTATATGATGATATAGTTAATTAATTTGGAAGGCCAATAAAGGTTATTGGGTCGCTGGAGTCGTTAACTAGGCTGATACATGGGCCTAGAGGGTCACACGCAAATGGTCTTTTGGACGTTGGAAGATATACTTAAGTTTTGGGGGGTTTTATGAAAAATACCCACTTAGTATAAATAGGGGAAGGCCCTGAACGAAATTCACCCAGGCTAGAATTGTTCAGGGGCCTTCCCCTTCTTCTCCACTCTCCCCACACCCCCTCTCCACCCCTGATGTGATCGGGACAACGTAACCACGCCGACGGAGATCGAATGGGGCTCGTCTACGAGAAGGAGGAGATCCAATGTGCCGAGGATCGCGTGGATACATCTAGAGGCTGCACACTTGAGCAGATCGACTCGTCTCGCTCCAGGATCGAAGAAATCACAAATCAGATTCGTGTAAAGGTACGCCGTTTGATTCGCAATTACGTTTTCTGCTGCACATCGTTTTGTGTTGCTCATCCATCTCAAGGCCACAAAAACCCAACAGCAAGTCCTCCAAGAAGAGAAAAACTCAATTCTTGAATATAACTTTGCCTAAATGTTTCTTGCAGCATTGGCCTATATATATAGGCCTTGGAGGAAAAAGAAAATGCGAGAGATAAAAATAAAAGTAAAGATAGGCGACATGATATCATGTCACGTCAGAGGGCAGTTCTTGATCTAGCATTGACGACGTGTCATGACGCGTGACGAGGCGTGCGTAGGTGGAGACCTGCTTGATGGGTCGTGCGTAGATGGAGACATTCTTGATGGCAGTGCGTTGACTTGGTCGGTTGACAGTGGTGGTGTGTCCGCATAAGTCGTGTTGACGTCGTTGCCATCACGATCTCAGAATCTATTCTTTATTGTGAGACAATAATGGTGAAATTGTCCAAGTAATAAGGCCTAGGTCTCATCAGAAGTTAAAGAACTTTCTGAGGTACTTCATTAAGGATCTCATGCCAAAAGGAGATAACATGATGGAACTGTTCCATTGCCTGACTATATAGCAGATCCATAGGCAAAACCACTAGATTAATGCATTTAAAATAGAAAGTCTCATTTTTGTTCTCTAAAAGTAATTGCCTTTGTCGAAGTGGTAGATTCTTGGAAATATGTGTAGCCTTCAAGCCAATTACACATTCCACTTATTGTTCCATATTCTTTGCTAAATTATATATACATTATAATGTGTGTGCAATGCTTATAACTGAAGTCTATTAACACATGAAATGACAAAGTGAATTTTGATGACATCATAATAAAAAGGTCATTAGTTATTAAACATGTGTTCTAAACATTACTATGGGAAGAATAGTTGAGAAGGGCATTAAAGCACTTGGATAGAACATCACTATCTAGTCCCACTCATATGGTGAATTTGGTGAATCATGAAGCCATTATAGTGGAGACATTAAGGACTTATAGTGGAGACATTAAGGACTTATAGTGGGTCTTGTTTTCCAAAAATGTTCACTAGATTTTCCTTAGACCTACGGCGCCAAAGATGCTATATGGCTAGAGAGTTTTGTTTGACTATGAACTATGAGTCTCTAATGACGTGATTCTAGACCGTCCTAGCTTGGATGAGTCAACAAGTCCACGAAGGTGATTGCATGGTTAAGAAGGGTATCAAAATAAGGGGCATCCTCTTTTGATACCCATGTGAGTTAGTTTGTGTGCTCCCCTCTTTTTTCTCTTCCTCTTCCATTAGTGTTAATTCTAGTAGGGACCACATGCAGATGAAATCAGATTTCCAGGGGTCGAATTCATGGAAAAAGAAGAGATCCAGCATTGTGGAGATTGTAAGGATATGTCTTGAGACCAGAGATATGAATAAGTTGAAGATGCTCACTCTAGGGAACCAATAAATCACATGTTTGATCCATAGAAAGATGTTTTTTATTTTTTCTACATTATTGCTTTTCATATCTGTATTCATTTTGATATTACATCACACAATCATGTTTGGATTTTGTCAATCAAAGGCCCAAATTTTTCAAACTGATAAAACATGCATTCATATTGTGCTTCATTCACATATTTGTTGTCAATGGAAAACTTCACCAAACAATTCTAATTCACTAAGGTTCCAATATCATCACGGATCCAACCAACCTCATAGGGTTGTCGATTAGGCTTTATCTTGAGGGCTTTCTTCACCATGTTAAGGGAGGCAATATTTTCATGGAAACTGCCATCAGTATAGCATTTCACACCTTATTATTGATAGTCTGACGAGTGTGAAAATGTTGCCATGCTGAGGGTGTTCTTCTCTCTTTGGCATGTACATGAGCCTCCACTTCGCTAGTGATGGAGCTTCACCATTGTCTCCATCCATAACAGTTTCTTCAAATTCCTTTTTCTCTCATCCCTTCATCTTTGTCGTCGACTACATCTCCGAAAGGTATAACCTTCTGAGTAGGGCAAATATTAGATTTTTCCCATTCTTCATTGTAGTGATCATACTTCACCTATGTATTTTGAGTATATGGATTTTTGGCACTCAAGGTCTTCCCAACTGGAATTGTTCCACTTCACCGTGGAGTAAAAGAGTTGGATATCCCAGTCTGTACTTGGGATCCTCCACCTTGTTTGTCACCATCATGTATAGGAAGAGGTACGCTTTGTAGGACACAAATTTGGGCCTTCTCTCCATCATTTACACAACAAGCTTGGCCACCAAGAGTACATCAGTCAGTTTATGAAAAGACAGAACATGGAGCTTCTGTTTAATATCCCACCACAAGCCTGTTTTATATTTGGAAGTCCTGTTGATTCATTCATATGAAGCCCAATTTGTAGTCAATAAAACTCTTATGTATAAGAACAAAAATATCTCCTCTAGCGTTTATATTTTTGACATTGCTGATATAAAACATGATCATGATTAGGCTGAAGAAAATGAATTTACAAAAGCTTATTCATCTTCTCCCATTTCCAAACAAGTTCTTTACCTGAATAGAGACACAACCCTATAACCTGCTCTTCTTCGGGGATCCTTGTGGGGTTGAAGAACCTTAGAATTTCCAGAAGCTCTTCTATTTCCAGTACACAATTCAAATGAGGAATATCCATCTTTGTGTGATATCTATTCATGCCCGCTTCTCATCGTTGTTCATGTTGAGAAATCAAAATAATCAGATACCGTGTTTCAACATCCATCTTCTCCACAATATCAAGAATTATACAATCTTCTAGCATTTTGACTATCTGAGCATTATCCTAGAGCAGTATTATGTGACAGAATTTGTTTTAGTGTATCATTCACCATGTACAACTACTCTTGTAACATCTCACCCGAATCATATAGCTCTTCTCTTCAAATGAAGCATACCTTAGGTGGGATATCTTCTTGAATCTCCATACCCTTTCTTCTTGACATCTTATCAACTCGATTCTGGAATGATACCCTTGTTCTAGTATCACTTAATGTAGAAATACTTTAGAAACACAACTTGAATCCATAAATGATGCAGCCTTTTGGCTGGAACAATATAGAAACATGAATTTAATCTACTACTTGCTATACTTGAAACTGCGAAGTCTTAAATCCACATAACAAGCCTAGAGTCCACCAGGGGGCTCTAACATGGAGAAAACAGTTCCATCTGTTCCCCCCATGTTGTCGCGGACCAGCCTGCATTGTTTACTTGTTTAAACACATTAAAAAATCATGCATTTTTTTTCGTCTAGGACGAGGGACGGGACATTTTTTATCTGACAGGACGAATCGGGCAAAGTCGGGGAGCAGACAAAATATTTTTTCATTGGATGAATCCTTGGACGGGATGAGTCGGACGCAGCTCAAATTTTTGGGACGTCAGACGAGAAGATCTTCATCCCGTTCCATCTCCCGTCCACATCCTAGACGATCTAGAACTATAGTTGTCGGTATAGTGCAGGGACGCAGATGGGACGGTTTTTTGGTTCTAGGACAAAAAAATCGTCCCGTTGGCGAGGTTGGACGAAAACCGGGATGACAATTCATCCCGAGATGAACGGAGGGGACGGTTTCGTCCACTCCGACGAAAAAATCGTTTCCTCCTGAGGTCTCAAACGAAAAAACCATCTTGTCTGCATTCCCGCACTGATTCCGGACATCTGAGGGGACAATCTTCATCCCATCCTGTCCATCGTCCACATCCTGGACAATCCAGAACTACAGTAGTGCAGGGATGTGGACGGGACGATTTTTTCGTCCCAAGATGATAAAATCGTCCCATCCGCGAGGTTGGACGAAAGCGAGACAGAAATTTGTCTCGAGTCGAGCGGACGGGATGGTTTTCGTCCACTCAGACGAAAAAACCGTCCCGTTGGGAGGTCTCAGAAGAAAAAACCATCCCGTGCGCGTCCCTGCACTGATTCCTGACGTCAGACAGGATGATCTTAGTCCCGTCCCGTCCATCGTCCACGTCGTGGATGATCCAGAACTATAACTTGTCGGCCCATTCGGACCGTCCCGTCCGTTCCAGTCCAACCCGTCCCGGTCAATCAATCTCGTCCCGGGTCCGTGGAATCCGTCACGGCCCGTCCGGCTTGTCTGAGACAGTCCGTCCCGTCCAATTTGTCTCGTCCTGTCTGTTTTCGTCCCTTTCCAATATGCAGTGGAGAATCTGCAGATGTCTGAGGCCGTCGTCGCCCGGAGAGTGAACTCGATCACTCCCTCGAAGAGCGTAAATGGCGGACGGTTGCGCGGGATTGGCGCTTCTGAGGACGCCTCCGCCTTCCTTGCCCGACGTTCCTCTTTCCACCAGTCGATTCGTCTCCTCGCCGATCTTTTCCACTGCTTTTTACTGCCATTCTCCGCATCTACGTCAACGGCGCCTCTCAACCATGGGTAGTGGCTGCAAAGAAGCCTTCCACGCCGTGCCCTCGCTCGACGAGCGAGGAGACAGGTCCGAGCCCTCGCTTCTCGTGTTCTCAGGTGAGCGCGATGTTTGAAAGATTTGTCGCTCATTTCTCCTTTCGGTTGAAAATTAGTTGTGTTCTTAATAATCTTTACTCGCTTCTTGAGTTTTTAAGATCTCTGTATTCAAAGTTTACTTTGGGTTCTTTGTTTTCTTTTTTACACCTTACTTGGGATTATTTGTTCTGCTCTTCAGAAATTTTACTCATTTCTTCAGGGTTTAAGATTTTTATTTTTACTTGAAGTTACTTGGGATTATTTGCTGTGTTGTTTGGAATTTTACGTCGCTGCTTGAGTCCATAAGATTTTATACTTATTTAAAGTGAATTGGGATAATTTGTTTAATGGTTTTTAGGTGGCACTGCGTTCAACGGTGTCTCTGAGGAGCTGAAGAAGGTAACGACTCGAGTTGCGCACGTTCTACCTGTTTCTGATGATGGGGGAAGCACAGCTGAGATAGTTAGTGTGCTTGGTATGTGAATATGTTTTTACCATACTGATGGAATTACGATTTAATGGATAAATATCTTTTATTTCTTAACACAAGGTAAATTTAATAGGTATTTTACAGGTGGACCAGCGGTTGGCGATATTCGATCCAGATGTCTGAGATTATCTGATGAGAGCACCTCTGAAGCTATTGCTGTCCGTAGGCTTCTTGGACACCGGTTACCGGTTGATCCTGTCATAGCCAAGAGAGAATGGTACCTAAAATCCTACCTGCTCCATTAAGCCAGTCTATGATAGGATATCTCAGATATTAGGTCCCAAGATTGGATTAGATGAAATGGAATATAATGGGAAGATTCAGACAACAAAACTAGAATCAATCAATGGAATATAACGGGCTCACTGATTAGATTGATCTCAGATTTGCCTATTCATTAATTGGTTATGTAGATTAATCCACATGGCCGAATAAACATGGGTCCACATGACCGATTAAGGACAAACATGGATTTGGTCGATTGAGGACTGCATTTGATTGTTCAGATCATCAATCCTCATGATCATCATATGAAAATGATCAATATCTGATCCCCAGAGGGTATCTTAACGGCCTAGGACTTGGGACTCTATCAGGCTAAGTTTTCTTTGCTCTAAGAGACTTATAGTTTTGCATTTCAGCTGTTCTTTGGCCCACCATTAACTGATATATTGTTCGTTTTGCAAGAGCTTTGTTCCAGGCCTTATAACTGGACCTAGGGAATTGTTCCACGAACACTGAGAAGAATGTTATACACATGCAGAAATAATATCCCCCTTGATAGGTTCCCTCTGAATGGTGCTATGCATCCTGTTGTCCACAGAAAAATTATTGATTGGAAGTGTTTTTTGATTTCATTGATTGGTCCCCACTGGATTTCTTATGTATCCTTGTGTTATTGGGGGGAGGGGTTATATTATATCTTTCCCTCTTTTATGCGATCAGAGACCATTTGTATCATCAATGGGGAACACAAGAGATGAACCAGTCAGAATGGATGTCGCCGAGAGGACGATAGAGAGGGAGAATAGGCAGAGAAGTCGTTTTCAAAGGGGGATGACAACTGATGGGGAGAGCGTCATGGTTTGAGGTGTTGTCTCCAAAAAGGGGTTTCTCATAAGAGTTCCAAACCCTGCCCTCCAGCAAGGAGGGCTTCATAATTTAGGAAGGGTATACAAGAGAAGCGAATAAGGGACTGAAATGACTCAAATGGCCCTTGTGGGCTTAAGATAGGAGAGGGATCATATCATTCTTTTGCCCATGAACTATTTATCCTCCTCACCTCACTTTTATTATATTCTCCCGTGTACTATTTCCTTTACTGTGATTTCTTCCGCTGTATGAAATGTTTTACCTCTCTTGCCATGACTTGTGCATATTTTGTTCTAAATTTTCATCAACCAAGTTATTGAAGATGGCGGGAAAAAAATAATTATATTCAATGACGAGGGAGGATCAATTTGGACCTCCTTAGAGTTTTCTAGATCAGAGAAGAGAGAGAGGCGACATTGCAAAATTGAAGGCATTATTGATTGATTTACTTTCATCATTCAATTGCCACTTATACCAGATAGGGCCGTTTGGGTCACATTCTTTAATGATCCTATAATAAGTGCACCATTATTTGGATTTATGTATAATATTTTTAAGTTATACCACAATAAGATAAATATAGCTATTTGAACTATGATGACGAGCTTCAAATACTGTAAGTTACTTCCATAATCCTTATTAACTTAGTCTTTCCGTTTATCGTTTCTTTCCGTTTCTCTTAATTCGTCAGGCCTGGTTGATTTTTTTTCTAATATCTTTGCATCTCATTGCCCTTATTTCAACAAATGCTGTCATAACTAGTGAGAGTTAAAATATTTTGAATATTACACTGAGTGAAGCACAAACTTACGCTGAGTTGCATTTTGGGCAGGTACGAAATTGTGGAAGGCCTTCATTTCCTTTGGACCGATGTATCAGAACCTTACAGGGAAACAATTCGTGCCTTTCTGGTTTATTTTCAAAACGAGGTATCCCTTATTTCTCCTAATTGGTTTTACGCTTTCGAAACTTATTGAAAGCGCTGCTTAATGTTTTTTCCCCTTCATGTTGTTCTTGTTATTTTTTGTGGAGGTATCATTTTCTATTGTATTGTCTTCAGAACGATTACAAAAACTAGTCGCAGGTGAAGAATAGAGATGTGGGGTGGCCTTGATCTGGTTGAGATTTATTAAAGCTGGTATTTTGAACGATAGTAACCTGAAGTAAAGCCAGTTCAGATTTTTAGGTATGAAGTTCAGATTTTGTTATGTTTAGGTATATCCGTAACGATAGTAGCATGAAGTTCAGATTTTGTGATGTTTAGGTATATCCGTGTCAGTACAAATTAAATATGTTGTTGAGCGGGTTACAAGATGGTTGGATGTGGACAGGCATATCCTTCTCTGTTCGAGCGGATCAGACACAAGCAAATATAGAAATCAATGACCATCCCTGGATGGCTAGTCATATGGAAACAAAAGATCTCTCTAAAAGTTGGTTGTTAGGTTTGTTGGTTCTTGGATGACGACTGGTAATATGTTGCCTCAAGAAAAAATGATCTACCGGATGTTACAGCAGAGCGTGCTATGTGCAAAGGTGGGGAAGATGATTGCTCCCATCTCATTGTTGAATGCCCATTCGCCTGGCAGTTTGGGCTCGCCAGTCAACTGCAGGGGTGGATATCTTCTCATAGGAGGCCTGCTGGGACTCTCTTGGGATTCGGCGGTTTCCAGGGGCCAGGAAGAGAGGGGATGGCTCTTTGCAGTGCAGCAGGTAATGTGGCTGGATCGCAACAAGGTTATTTTCAAAGGAAAGGAGGCATTGCTGGAAGGCTCATACAAGATGTGGCTAGTCTTGTCTCATTTTGGTACAGAGAGTTGAGAAGGGGAGCATTGAGACCCCTCAGGTCAAGTGTTCATTTAGCTGTTTAATACATCAATCATATCGGGAGGATCACCAATCGCTGATGACCTGCTTCTCACTATTAAAATAAAAAATATTTTGTTATGTTATTATTTGCCACTAATGGACGGTTTTGCAATATTTTCCACATAACATTGGTGTTTTTATGTAGATTTCCATTTTCTATTTCTTCCTGATTTCATAGGTGTCCCTTTAAATGCTTCTTATTAAAGAATTTGGCCAAACCTATGTGAAGTCCTTTTTTGTATCACTGCTTTGTGATGAAAATTTGTTTCCTCCGTGTTATTCTGACAGAGTATTGACATTGTCAGAATTCGAGCAATTATCGGATCTGCAGATGTTATTCTAACATTTTCTGTTTCTGCAGCTACTACGTCGTGCTGGTGGAAGTTTCTGTTTCAGTAATGGCAGGTATTTCTCTTAGTATTTATTTAATGGATCCTTTAGTGTATCTAGTTAATGATGATATCAAAATATCTTGCAGACTTTTACCAGAGGAATTCTTGGGCAAAATTTTCTGAGTCCAGTACATCAGCTGCTTATATATTGTATCGTCTATTAAATATCCTCTTTATATAGGAATATTCAAGATGCCTCTTGTTCATGTTTTCATATACTCCTGATAACCATCACCAATGATGCTTGAAAGCAGAATGAGACATCCTGATAAAAACTCCAATGTCTGGTAGACTCAAGCGGAGCGATGACTGCCCAAATTTCATATCCACTCGGTAAATGACCTCAGCTGCCTCAGCCACAGGCCCTCCAGTTCCCTAACCTGCATGCCCTTCAGCTCCCAATATCCTTGGCACTCTCGTCCTCAGAAGTCTCCTTTCCCAGACTGCTGCCCTTTCACTGGTGTCTTAACCCACATCATCCCATATGCATCTCAGATCTGTTACTGGGCGGCTCAACGATGGATCAATTCGGGCATAGCCTCCCTGGGCCACCTGTAGACTTGCAGGTGCTCAGCTCCCTTCCCGCCAGGATCTTTTGTGCTCTCGCTCTGAAGCCTCCTTTCCTGGCATTCTGAGATTGCACCCATGAACTAACCCACGTCATCCTATGTGCATCTTGGATCCATTACTGGGCTGCTTAGTGATGGATCAACCTGGGTCATAGTCTCCCTGGGATGCCTGCTATAGACTCCCTGTGGAAGCCTATCAACTCTTACCCTTTGCCATCACCATGGTGTTCCTCCTTGCCAATAATTACATCCCACACTGTCTGTACTTGAGGAAGACAGAACCTCCTTCCAGTGCCTATCTGCTAGGTATTTCCTATTCATTTATGGTCCGGCCAGATGACTTGTCGTTTTGTCCAGAAGTGGGTCACAGTCAGTTAGCATATCTCACTCCCACTCAGCCAGATACTGCTTAAAATATGGGGCTTCTGATCAACTATTTACACAGACATCTCAAGGACACCATTGATCTGGGGTTTGAATTAAAATGTCATGGTGGTCTACACTTGGAGGTTTCTTACTGATGCCGGCTCTCAAAGGCTTGCCAATTCATCACTGGGAATTCTTGGAGGGCTCATTTGAGTGCAGAAACAGAATTTCTTGCTCTTCTTATGGTATCTGTGACGCATTGTGGATTAAGATTATCTTACCTTCTGGTTTCTCTCTCCAATACCCTATCTCTTTCTCTCTCTCTTTCTTCTTTCTCTTTAGCTTCCCTGATAGGATCCCAGATTGTGTCAGCGGCTTGTCAGAATCTTTCTGTGTGATGCTGTGTTCATCTTGAATGGAATCGATTTGGACTTGCTCATTATGGGTTAAATGGTGCTCTGCAAGACTGCCACCGCTTTATAAAACTGAACCTGATGATAAAAACACTTTTTGATGTCAAACTATTTTGGATACCATAATATGGCATGCAAAATACTGTTTCAGGATGTCACATAATTTTGAAAACGTCTTCTTAAATTTGATCTATAATACTAACTACTCATTCGCTTCTGATATCCAAGATTTTTAAAAAACAAGACAATGATCCTTCTCCCGTTTTATTTTTTAAAAATAATTGTAAATACTACGGTGGGTTAATGTTTTCAGTCAAAAATGCTTGGCGCAAATTATCAGGTAGTCAGGCCTTTTAATGTGAAACCTTTCACTCAGAATAAATAATGGTCTTTTTCTTGTGCAGATTCTGGCCTTTTTTAAAAAAAAAAAAATCTAGGCCTCGACTTGAGTGGTATTAGGAAGCCGTTAGGCTTTAGTGTTCCCGAAGCTCCTATCTTTATTTCAGACAGCAGAAGGTTTCAGCCTATTTCAATTCTACAAACTAATGAGAAAATGCATTTCTTACTTTCTCACCACATTATGGATTGTTTTTATTTAATTATTGTCTGACACTTTTTGACGATTCAAGAGAACTTATTCATTTGCAGTATTGGCAATTTCTTCTTTGCTGGAGCTCGGATATTCTTCCAGTCTTTGGATGCCGCTATATTTCTTTTTTCGCGTGTTTCAGATATTCCAACAGAAAGTCTTGTCCTTCCTGTTGTCTCCACTAATGACAGGCTTACTTTGGGATGTGAATTATGGGTATATCTGGTTCCTTCCTTTTTCATTTCCTGCAATGTTTTTTTGCATATATTGATGTTTGCTTTGTGTGGTACCAGGATGGATCTCTCATACGTGGGCAGAATGAAATATCACACCCAACTAATGGATTGCTGGAACCAATATATAAGGCATGTGAAACCAAGAAAACTGAAAAGACATGAAGATTTAGTTTATTTTCTTGATTGTTCAAAAATTATTATATTGAAAACATCTTCAATTCATGTTGAACGATGAAATCATTTCTGAATACCTGCTAGATTAGTTTTTCTTCTTATTGTATTTGCAGTGGGTGTTAAAGCATAGTGGAATACTGATACTTTTTTTTTTTGGGTTGACCACTGATACACAGTATCAAGAATTGGAATCAATATCACTGTATTCTCCACCGCAGTGGTTAGTCAACAATGTTTATAAAGAAGATAATAGATCTTGGAGTTGATCCAGACGACTCCTCTTCTCCAGGAGCTCCTTCTTGATCAGGCGGTCCTCCTTACCCAAGATGGACTCCTCCTCTCCAAGCCAGGGCAGCCGCGCCACGCCCGCAGCTCCACTTTCCTCCCTCTGAGGAAATGAATTCAAGACCCAGAAAAACAATGCCCGTACCTGGGAGACCCTTCCCTTATTTATAATACTCTGCGGGGAGTTCCCGCCCAATTCACTTCATCTGGTCAAACGACCGTTGACCAGATCTGGTCCTCCTTCTACGATAAGTCTTGGAAAAGCGTCTATCAACCACCGTGTTGGGGTGGGCTTCCCTCTTTTAATTTTCAAAAAAGAAATATTGATATGTTCTTTTCTAAGATGTATCGCTGTTGCACCATAAGAGGGACCGATGAGTGAGCCACGTGCTGGATCTCACACATGGGGGCTTAACCTACAGAGACCTCATAAACAACCAGCATTAGGAGCAAGACGGGAATCTGTTTGTGAGACGGCAGGTGCTGCTGAAGGCTGGAGTGGGAGAGACCTGTGACCAGAGAAGGGAGAAGGATCATCTAGTCCGTTTCATCTGTTTCCCTTTCCAAATCTTCTTTTTTTCCCCTGACTCTGGCCTCGACATTCAAGTTTCTCTTGATCCGTCTACTCTGTGGGCTCTTGATTGATAGATTTCAGATTTTGACGAAGTTTTGAGATAATGATACCTATGGGTATCAACTGGTATCAGGGCAGATCGAATCCTCACGGTCACACTGTGGATAGGTGTTCAACAAGTTTTTTCAAACGACTTTGAGAGAAATCTGTAACAGCAGGCCTACTTGACAGGAATCTTAGAGAAAATCAATTCTCGGAATTGATCCATCTCATCTTGAGCTTCAGACATCAGAAATGATATTTCTGAACTGATCATTAGATCTGCAAACTGTGCTCCAGCAAGTCGGAGATTATTTCATACAGCTCAATTTTCCCACACATGGAGGAATCTAACGACGAAGGGAAAGAAGTCCTCCAATATCAGTCATCTACAGCAGTTCTCTCGAGCATTCTACTGCAACTTTAGGCGATGAATTCGAAATTGGAATTCTCACCGGCAACTTCTTCTATATCGACTAATCAACCCAATAGGAGGTATGCACACATACTTGTCAACCAAGGAGTAGCTACAGAGGGCAAATCAGAATTCAGCAAGGAAGATCTAATATATTTTCATGGAACCAATGCGCAAATCTGACTGAATTTTAAGGTACACCGACTACCAGATTCTGAAAAGCTTCATTTAGTTTCTCTTCATATGGAGGGCCCTGCTCAGAGCTGGTTTATCAACACGGAGGAGAAATTTGGATTCAGTCATTGGTTAGTCTCCAGACAACATTTTGAACACAGATATAAACTCTCCTTTAAGCAATTATGTGAACAATTTATGAATCTCCAACAAATTGGTTCTGTCTTGGATAATAGATCAGAGTTTGAAGACGTAGCTGCATTCCTATCTCATCTTCCCACAGACATACCTGAGACTGCTTATCTCAGGGGACTAAAGCCCAACATCTGAGCTGAATTGAACAATTATAGTTCGTATGGAATTCAAAATAACATGGATTATTCTACAAAGGTAGAGAGTAACCTCCAGGTTTTGGATAATCGACCGGCAGGAGGTTTGTAACAAGTACTAATCATTCCCAGAGTTATATTCGAAGGTCAACTCCTCTCAACATGCAGGGTGGAGGACACATGAGTGCAGATCAAAAAAGTCAAACAGACAGTGCAAATTGACATGGAGGAACAGTCATCTGTAATGAAATTAACATTCCAGGGCATAAATGACAGAAAAGGATGAGCTCCCACCTTTCTCCTGCCGCGGGTTATTTATAGGCTCTCTGTAGCTGAGCTCCCATGTGTGAGATCCTGCCTGTGGCCCATTTACTGGACCCTTATTGGCACGACGACGATACATCTTAGGAAAGAACTTATCAAATATATATACTACAGTACTAAAATGACAGAAAATTTGGTAACTTATCAGGCAATGATTTTAGCACTTCATTGGAGAGTCTGTCTTGTTGAAGAAAAGTATATTGTGCCTCATTTGAAAAGTTAGGGACTATTTATTTGCTTTCTGTTGTAACATTGATGTGCAAGGTTTATTATCATCTGTAAGTCTGACGTGGGAACTGATACGGAACTCGGAACTCCCAGGTCTGATCAAGAAAAAGAAATGAAGTGCAATCAAAATGTGATAAATATCACATTCTGCTGTTTCAAGAATGCGTGTGCACAATTCTCAGAACCGACCAGAAGAAATGACAAGAGGGGAGATAGAGAAGATTGAGTAGAAGACGTGACCGGATCAGTACTGCCGCCAGGGGATCGGCCAGATTGGCATCTTCCCATCTGCCTAGATGAGAAGATCTCCCTTCCCAGAGTGCTCCCCGCCCTAAACTTCCCTGTTCAAACTCAAGGAAAACAAAATTGTTCCCCTCTGCAGGAAAGCCACTCGTACTTAGACCTGATCATCCAAGAATGCCCTTTCTTTTAGTAATATCCCGCACATGCCTCCTTGCAAGCAAGCTGTCTCTTATATTTAAGGGGTAGACCTGTATCATGAATTTTCTAATGAAATGCCCATTATGTGATGAGTCATCATATATGTCCAGTTGTATGATCCCTATTCAGATTCCATGTTACGTAACAAACGGGCCGAACAGTCCAGTGACTGGGGAGGGATGACTGATAGTTGGCCGCATCCTCTGACTTCTTCCCAGAGGGAGTCAACCTTTGAACTCCTCTGCAAAGGGTTCAGGATCGAGTAGCTCATATGTGGCCTGATGGGCCATACTGACCTTCTAGAAGTTTTCTACTTATAGCTTTTCTTTATTTCCCACTCCATGCATCAGTTATCTAGTGATCAAATCTAATGCCAACCAAATTGGTTGGCCTTGAAATAAGCAGAACTGGTGTATTTATTGAAACAAAACACAAAACTTGTGTGTATTTTTTACAGTTTCCTGGTATTTTACATTATTTGAATGTTTCACCATGGCTAATATCTGTGGCGATGCCTATTTTAAAAAAATATATTCTAGCGGTTGTCCTTGTTTCCATCTTTCTTGTTCACGCCTCCTGTATACCCATCTTTCTGGTAGTTCGCAGTTTGTAAAATTTTGGAACCCGTTGTTTATATGACATTTATTGACTCATGATCGCAATTGTTGACGTTTCAAACTCATCGAGGTTTTTCACGACTTTTAGGAATCATCAACCACAGCACTACCATCAAGAGTAAAGCGAGTCTTTTACATGTCTAGCGAAGGCAGCGACCTACTGCATGAGGTTAATCAGACTTTTTTCTTTCTTTTTCACTCGAGCTGTCTTCTTGGCACATTTTAAGCGCTTGGTTATGTAATGTCTAGAATTGTCTACTTTTCATATTCTCTTGAAATTCCAGCAACTTTAGGCTCAATGACCTGTTGAAATTAGCTATTTACAACGAATTTAGAAGATCTGTAGACATCCTGCTGAAACCTTAGAAATGATCTGGAGACTCTCTGTTGAGGAAGGCATATTAAATGAAGAATAGTGCCTTTGTGCAGATATGTGTTAGAGTCCTGATGAGATAATCGATTCTTGAAACTGTAGGGTTATAAATACCCCTTGTAAGGTCATTAGAAGCACTTTTGATGAATGATTACCCTGTGGTTTCTTGGCACGAGTTGCTGTTTCCGGCTTTCATGAGGGCAAGGACTCCCGATTTGGAGGTTCTTGAGAGTTTGTTCACCTATCGCTCTCTCTTCTTCTGTCTTGCCTCTTCCATCTCTCCTATTTTCCTCTCTATCCCTCGTCTCGTTTCTTGATTTTGTTAGATCTCCATGGGGATCATAACAATATCGAGAAAAATTCTTTCATCTTGCCTGTCAAGAAAAAAACTGTAGTTTAACATGGAACTGTAGTTTAAGCTTTTTCTCAAGGGGAAAGGCCTCTACAGACGGGCTCACCCATGAGATCGAACTCATAGCATCATGGTTTTCCTCGTGACAGGGATGGAGAGGGAAGAGGAAAATGTATACATGTAATAGAACCCTAGGGCTCGAACCATGTACTTATCAGGTGGTTACCGATTTGTTCGGGTGACCGCCTCATATGTTTTCAAAAAGAAAAAGATTAAACTGTTTAGTCGATAAATTGAAGTGTCTTTCTAGTTCTCATATAAGCAATATCAAAGAAGCATCATCCTCCAAGATTAAGTTAAATACATCTTATAACAGTTCAAATAGTACAGTGGCAGTCTTTGTTTTATTCTTATCTGGTGATCATTATTCCCTATGTAATGTGCGATACTTCTTTTTTCTCTTTTTGAGATGCTGAAGTGCTGACTAAAGCTTATAGGTTTTTCCTGTAGTGAACCCAATTGTCCTTGAGCAGTTGAGAAAAGTTGATTCCATCGTGTATGCAATGGGTTCTCTTTTTACTTCCATCTGTCCATCACTGGTGAGTATCTTCTTTTAAATGTGGCTGTGCCTTTTATACTATCTGTTTACAATTTCTGACTTTTTTTGAGTTAGCTTGAGCCCTGATTTCTACCCATAGAATTGATGTCAGGGAAAGATATGAAGGGTCAGAGATCGGATTGGATAGATCGTTCTGCTCGGTCCCCAAAAGAATTAAATCAATCGCAGAACCCACTTCGTGAACTGATTGATTTGATCAGATTGGTCAGAAAGTCCTGATCTAGATTGGACCATCAGTCAGATCAAATCAAGACTGCTAATCGATGGTTGATTGTCCCATCAGCTGATTGGTCCAAATAGGCGCTGCCACATGGCAGTCCTGATTAATCTATCTCTACGTTGTCACCAGGCAGTCCTGATTAACCTACCTCCCTGTTTGCTGGCTACCACTTTATGCTGTGACTGCTTTTTTTGATGGAGCGGTCAGTGTTGTGGTCTTGCTCTGGCGCGCATCTTTTCTTTTGTTACAGTTTTTTTTCTTACAAACGTGATAAGTCCAACTTATTGATCTTGATCAATCGTTCCTTAATCAATCAATTTTTTGATTGATCAAAGATCTTTCTTTTTGTTATCATTTTTGTTCTTCAGTTCATGATTGATCGAACTCATTGATCTTGATCAATCATTTATTGATCAGTTAAATTTTTAATTAGTCAAGATCGCTAAGTCTAGAACGTTTTCTGAGAAAAAACTAATCATTATAATTATTGTCTGGAAATAATAATAATCAGTCCATACATCGCTGTTCGATACAAATCGATTGGGTGAAGAATTTGGCCGATCGCCGACCCCCTAACTGATACTCATTAAAGTGATGAGCCGTGGTCTACAGTGAAAAAGGATTAAAGGGTTGTCAATATTTGCTTACATTTTGCCTTCTGGGATGGCAATCAAAACTGTGACATGTAGATCTTAGTGGTGATAGAAGGATGTGGAATCATTTTTTACTCAAAGATCAGCATTATGGAGTTTTCAAAGAATAATCAGGATATATATAATCTGGGCACAAAAATTGCAATTTTTTTTGTTGGATTTGGAAATAATAATAATCAGTCCATACATCGCTGTTCGATACAAATCGATTGGGTGAAGAATTTGGCCGATCGCCGACCCCTAACTGATACTCATTAAAGTGATGAGCCGTGGTCTACAGTGAAAAAGGATTAAAGGGTTGTCAATATTTGCTTACATTTTGCCTTCTGGGATGGCAATCAAAACTGTGACATGTAGATCTTAGTGGTGATAGAAGGATGTGGAATCATTTTTTACTCAAAGATCAGCATTATGGAGTTTTCAAAGAATAATCAGGATATATATAATCTGGGCACGAAAATTGCAATTTTTTTTGTTGGATTTGGAAATAATAATAATCAGTCCATACATCGCTGTTCGATACAAATCGATTGGGTGAAGAATTTGGCCGATCACCAACCCCCTAACTGATACTCATTAAAGTGATGAGCCGTGGTCTACAGTGAAAAAGGATTAAAGGGTTGTCAATATTTGCTTACATTTTGCCTTCTGGGATGGCAATCAAAACTGTGACATGTAGATCTTAGTGGTGATAGAAGGATGTGGAATCATTTTTTACTCAAAGATCAGCATTATGGAGTTTTCAAAGAATAATCAGGATATATATAATCTGGGCACAAAAATTGCAATTTTTTTTGTTGGATTTGGAAATAATAATAATCAGTCCATACATCGCTGTTCGATACAAATCGATTGGGTGAAGAATTTGGCCGATCGCCGACCCCCTAACTGATACTCATTAAAGTGATGAGCCGTGGTCTACAGTGAAAAGGATTAAAGGGTTGTCAATATTTGCTTACATTTTGCCTTCTGGGATGGCAATCAAAACTGTGACATGTAGATCTTAGTGGTGATAGAAGGATGTGGAATCATTTTTTACTCAAAGATCAGCATTATGGAGTTTTCAAAGAATAATCAGGATATATATAATCTGGGCACAAAAATTGCAATTTTTTTTGTTGGATTTGGAAATAATAATAATCAGTCCATACATCGCTGTTCGATACAAATCGATTGGGTGAAGAATTTGGCCGATCGCCGACCCCCTAACTGATACTCATTAAAGTGATGAGCCGTGGTCTACAGTGAAAAAGGATTAAAGGGTTGTCAATATTTGCTTACATTTTGCCTTCTGGGATGGCAATCAAAACTGTGACATGTAGATCTTAGTGGTGATAGAAGGATGTGGAATCATTTTTTACTCAAAGATCAGCATTATGGAGTTTTCAAAGAATAATCAGGATATATATAATCTGGGCACAAAATTGCAATTTTTTTGTTGGATTTGGAAATAATAATAATCAGTCCATACATCGCTGTTCGATACAAATCGATTGGGTGAAGAATTTGGCGATCGCGACCCCTAACTGATACTCATTAAAGTGATGAGCCGTGGTCTACAGTGAAAAAGGATTAAAGGGTTGTCAATATTTGCTTACATTTTGCCTTCTGGGATGGCAATCAAAACTGTGACATGTAGATCTTAGTGGTGATAGAAGGATGTGGAATCATTTTTTACTCAAAGATCAGCATTATGGAGTTTTCAAAGAATAATCAGGATATATATAATCTGGGCACAAAAATTGCAATTTTTGTTGGATTTGGAAATAATAATAATCAGTCCATACATCGCTGTTCGATACAAATCGATTGGGTGAAGAATTTGGCGATCGTGACCCTAACTGATACTCATTAAAGTGATGAGCCGTGGTCTACAGTGAAAAATTAAAGGGTTGTCAATATTTGCTTACATTTTGCCTTCTGGGATGGCAATCAAAACTGTGACATGTAGATCTTAGTGGTGATAGAAGGATGTGGAATCATTTTTTACTCAAAGATCAGCATTATGGAGTTTTCAAAGAATAATCAGGATATATATAATCTGGGCACAAAAATTGCAATTTTTTTTGTTGGATTTGGAAATAATAATAATCAGTCCATACATCGCTGTTCGATACAAATCGATTGGGTGAAGAATTTGGCCGATCGCCGACCCCCTAACTGATACTCATTAAAGTGATGAGCCGTGGTCTACAGTGAAAAAGGATTAAAGGGTTGTCAATATTTGCTTACATTTTGCCTTCTGGGATGGCAATCAAAACTGTGACATGTAGATCTTAGTGGTGATAGAAGGATGTGGAATCATTTTTTACTCAAAGATCAGCATTATGGAGTTTTCAAAGAATAATCAGGATATATATAATCTGGGCACAAAAATTGCAATTTTTTTTGTTGGATTTGGCCATTGCTGCAGTTTGTGGTCCAGAAAATATCAGGTTTATTCTGTATACAACGAACAACTACCAAATTCTTATTTGAGAAAATTTGGTAATGATTTTCGTCTGTGCCTCCATTATGAAACCAAAATTTTCATTGTTTAAAAGTTACTGGTAAATAGTTCTGTTTATTCTCTTCTAAACCATGGATGCTGAAATTCTGATACTCTTCTCCTTGAGTCCCAGCTCTTTCTATTCATACTAGTCTTTCCATTCTTTTGTTTTTTTAGTTTCTCATGACATAGACTTCACAAATCAGTCACTCAAATGGAAATTTCAGGTCTTGCGAGGGATTGGTGAGACCATTTCTTCCCGATCAATTCCAAAGGTATTTGTATTTCCACAATGATTCGGAACTTTAATCAAATTACCTATTTTTCAAAGTTTTTTGCGAAGAACCAGTGTTCTCATTTGGAAAGGAGGGGAGATGCTGGCATTTCCAATTGGAGTGTGATCTGATCGTAATCCCCCAGGGTTCAGCAAATGGTGATTACGATCTGATCAGACCCGGAGTCCAATTGCATAAAATTGGTATTGCTGATAGATCCCCCGACCTTAGATGCTGGCAGTAAGATTGTCGCTCAGGTGAGAGAGGACTTGGCAGAATAGGCTTTTCTTGGAGAGAATGAGTGGCGGAATGGAGTTTGCTGGGAAGGAGTAACTGGTGGGATGAATGTCACCTAGAGAGAGGTAGGCTAACTACACTTCCAAGGGGAAACTAGTTGTACAATTTTTCTGCTGAGAAATGAAGTCTTATTTTTTTTGGTAGAGTTTTGAACTATGATCGTAATAAAATAGTTAAAATGTTTTCATCTGTTCTGAACCTGAAATTATGGTTTCAACTAGGATTTGATTATTTCTCCAGGTTCTCTTGCTAAATGGGTCTCACGACAGAGAAACTTCTGGCATGTCAGCATCTGATTTTGTTATGGCCATTACGAATGCTCTGAACAGAACTTATGGAGACTCCCGGAAAAGTTTAAACAAAGAGGTATATACCACTACCCTTGATCCAGGTACTCTTAAAATTTCATGCGATAATATTTTCTATCTACTTCATTCGCAGCCCTGTGAATATGTGAATGCTTTGATCGTGCCAAGAAGAGGTCAGGTGCCCGTTGATATTGAACAGTTGGCAGCCCAAGGAATTTTTCGCGTGGTATTAATGAATCTTATTATCTTCCCTTGTCTTTGATTATTGTATAAAATTTAATAATGCATTGCATTCATTCATTAATGATAAACTAAAGCATTTCTTTTTTGCAAAATCATGGTGCACGTCATCGAAGTTTTCTCTTTGTCCTTAACCAGTTTAGCCTTTGAATCCATGCAGGTCACTGTGGACTCTATTGGGGACCCGAAATTGGGAGTAGTGTTTGAACCAAAGAGCTTGGTTGAAGCCCTTATCAATTTAATCCGTGACCGAAAGTCCTGATTGATTTCAGATTTGTACCCTTCTTTTTTCATTCAGAGTGCTGAAAATTTATTTATCTCAACTGTCAATGGTCTGGCAAAGCCACTGGGAAGGGTAGAAGAGGGGAGATTCTTGGCCATTACTAAGTCCAATTTGTTATCCGGCTCTATCATATTTTAGGACTAGTGGTGTCCAAAAGTTAGCCCTCTCTTTTCTTCTGAAGTATGTTCCTATGATCAGAGTGAATCCTATGTCCCAAGGGAATCTTTGTCTGTTTTCAAACCACTTAGAAATTCACATTTTTGTATCAGTGAGCTGAAGGCAATCGACATTAGATTTAACTAATTTGTAAAATATTATTATCTTATTTGTTTAGGGAAATTACTGTGGATTATTAACTAACATAATAAAAAATATAAGAATAAATAAAAAAGGTTTAAACGGCTAAGATTAAAATGTTGGAACCATGAAAATGTGTAAGAGAATGGATTAATCTACTTTTCTAACAGATTATAATATAAATCATTACTTAAAATGATGCCAACTGGTATAAGTCAAGTACAAACTATGCCTCTAAGAACCTAATGAATCACAGTTAGAACTTGATTCAAGCGAAAGTTCCTCCTTTCAACGGTCACCAATTCATGTGAAATTGTATTCAGATGAATGATACATGCACGAGTAAATCTGACTACCAATTCAGAATAAGACAAGCTGAATCTCCCTTCTCGAGCTTCTGGGGGAATGTGGCTAGATAATCCAAGACCATGTAACTCACAACTGGCTTGACTCTACGTGGACTAAGACCAAGATTTCACTACTTCAAAAAATAGGTGTCCGTATTATCAGTATGTGGATTTAGAATAGTCAAATATTGAAATATTATACAAGGGGATTGTTTATATATTACTATAATCAGAAATTTTCAATTGAGAAAATTTATTTTGTTCTTCATTACATTTATATGCTTATCCGTCAAATTATTTGAATTATGGAATACACTGTAATTTTGTCTATAGTGAATGTCCACTATAGGCCCTAGGTTCTTTTTATTATGGTTCTAAACATCTTAGTATTGAACATCACTAAAACATTTTTTTCGTTGAGCCACTCAATTTAATATCTTACTCAATATGTTCTTCACACAGTATAGAACTTTTTTATCGCTCAATCCATTAAAATATCCGTAGTTTGAATGCAGTTTATGAAAGGCCTGTTGTCAAAATTTAAAGGACATCCAGGGTAACCTTTCAAACATAACCATGAACCCTATGATTTTTTCAACAATATAGGTTCACATGACTTAGGAATTTTATGAAATCAGAAAAATTGACACATAATATTCAAATTAATAATAAAATATTAATATAGATGTGTGGTGATCATACATCATGATATGTATGAGTGCATATTTAATACATATTTATTCATGAATTTTTAGAATGAAACCATATTTATGAAAAATATGATAAATATGACTTCACTCCATAAGGTTCAAGTGTGAAAATATTAGAAGATTCACCTCGCTTGACATGCCTGAAATCAAGTGCTCAATTTCTCATATTTTTCTTTCATCTTATTTAAATGCAAGAGATTATTTAGATGGAAAGAGAATTATGAAGTCAAAGTACAGAAAATGAGAATATCATACCCTGAACAAAACACAAAGAAGAAATCCCATTACCAAGCTATAACTGAGCCAGACGAGCCCAAATTTTGAGACCTGAGTGAAACTCAAACCTCGACATTTTCTCCGGATTTTATTGAAATTAATACTTGAATCTGATGAGAAAAATGGTTTCTGCTGACCATCCATTCTCAAGAAATCAAATCAGAATACCTAAGTCTAGCTCAGACCTGGACTTTTTCTCTAGATCTAAGTGAAATTAGGGCATGTATCTAAGGAGTAGAATGGTTCATGCTGACCACCCTTCTCAAGATATCAAATCAGAAGAAATCTGGAACATTAAATATATTTCCTATTCTCCTTATCCCAATTGTAAAAAATACTTTTTCTTCATTATCCATGCATTGGCTAGCTAAGTGAAATAATGATCTTTAGTGCCCATTCTTGTTTATTGCTAAGAGTCTCAAGGAGCTGTGAGTGTTGGAAAAACTCAGCCTAGCATGGGCACTAATTAGGGTATATTTACTTGCACTAATTGGTAAAATCAGACTTATTGATGGGGGACCATCGCGACGACACCGCCACGGGACGCGCTCGACCTCTCCGAGCCGCTCGCGCCGACGCCCGCGACCCCAACTTTAAATACTCGTCATAAGTCTTTTATTATTTTCTGATTTTGTTTTTCGTGATAAATATTCAGACCCGGCCAGGTGTTAGGCCTCGTCCCGGTTTCTTTTTCGTTCCGTCTCGTCGTTATGTGTAACGAGGAGGGCCACGTCATGCGACGGACCCCTCCTCATCCTTCGGCTCTTCTCACCCCCCCCCCCCCCCCTATATAAAGGGAAGGCATGCCCCAAGAGCAAAGGGCGTCTTTTGAAAAAGTGAAATTTTCCAATGTTTTCTTCACGTTCTTCTTTGAGTTAAAAAATAGCAAGGGTCCTTCTTCCACCTCTGACCTGAGCCAGTAGTCTGCTCAGCTTCCCGTGTGATCTTTGGAACCCCGAGCTCATCCACCACCAGACTTGGCCATCATCGTGGGGTTCTTGAGGTCGACGGCCTGCCCTAGCCACCTCCAGTTAGATTCCCGTGCTCGGGTACCATCAGAAAGCCAGCTTAGCTGGCTTTTTCTCCCTCGGAAACCTTTCGCCGACCTGTTCTTTTCCTCGCCCTTCGAGACCCGAGGAGTCCTCTGCCTGTCGGATGATCAAACTTGCACCTGCTCGAGGTCTTCCGCTCGCTGCCCGCTTCCGCTCCCCCGCAGGCTCCTCTGCTGTTGGTTCTTTCTCCGCCGGCCTCTTAATTCACCGTGGGTGATCTTCGTCGGACATCGGCTGGTTGAAAATCTTGCTAATTTACAAGGGGACGGGTTGATCTTCGGCGGACACCGGCTGCCACCGGTCTTCTCAGCCAAGGTGGTCGCCGTCGCGGTTCCACCTCTCGTCGCCAGGTGGTTGCTCGTGAAGTGCGACGACGTTCACCCCCCCCCCCACCTTTCTAAGACCGCTCGGGTCTACGTGCGACTATCGCCCATCCCTCGGTCGAGGATTCCCCCCTCCCCCTGACCGACGATCCTCAGCCTCTGGACGCAACGGCGACCTGCTTGTGCGACTCCGCCGGCTCAGACCGTTTACCGTTGCTGCCTGCGACGGGTTTGACCGATCAGCAGACCCAGGTGCCGACCCCCCCCCTCGCGGCTAGATTTGCGGAAGGCCACCAGGCCGATTGTTGCTAGTCAACTGCCGCCGTCTGAGTACTGTGGCCCCAGTGTGCACTCTATACTGCACGCCTCTTGGTTGTCTTCCGCCCGCCATGTTTGCTCGACCACGCGATCTTCGACGCCTACTTGTGACCGGGTTGTGCTATAGTCTTCTCAACACAATGCTGGTCTGCACTTGGATCTGCCGAGGAACTCCTCTTGATTGCCCTACGTCGACGGAAGCGCTTAGCCCGGGTACCCCTCTCCTTAACTCTTTCTCCCCTGAATTTTACAGTATGGTTACTTTCTTCAGTGCTGTCATACCCTATCGTCCCTGCCTCTTAGTTTATTATCTGAATAGGTTAGCCACCCTTTGTCGAGTGTTAGGACCTCCTTGAGATAGACGAACAGACCGTAGTCGTCGAAGGTGAACTCCACCGAGCCATCACACGCCTCTCTCGTCGTGCTAGATCGTATAGTTCTCGCGGGTCATTTGGAGTCGACCCGGACCTAGTCGTCCCTCTGGGAACTATTGAATCGTTGCCCCTCCATCGGCCCGTACTCGTCGCTCTAAGAGGAAACTTGACTTGCATTCATCCAGTTAATTGTCTCGCATCGCATCTCTGTGACGTAATACGAGCTGTCGATCCCGGTCGTTCCGTATTACATCACTTATTATTGTCCATTAGTAGTTCAGAACCATAATCCCTAGTTGAAACCCATTCTTCCAACTCCTATCTACTAGAAATTTCTTATTTATCACTCTCAGCCACAATCGCCATGCAGCCGCAATGTTTATGACAACACCTCTTGAAAGATATCCATATAATATTCTCTATGATTATAAATATTTATGTAAACTGCTTGCACAACTCTCCTGCATGCTCAGCGCCACTAATGCGCCTGCTGCCACTACAACTATGTCTATGACTTCTACTTCTGCCAAATGTTTATTGCATAAGTTGCACTATCTTATGTGGAACCATGATTCACAACATTTGTGCAGAAGTCTGTTGTGTGCCTGCCTCAGCTATAATGCATGTCCTTCTTATCCAGCGCTGATGTTACACACATACCGCACAACATGCGCTAATGGAAGACCATCATCACTGCTGTTGATGTTGTGCTGACCTTTATATGCCACCACTGATGTTGCATGTCATGTGTCTATGGTTACCAAGTCCCCCAAATCACTACAAAATGCTATTGAGCACTAGATAAATTTTTTTTATTTTATTTTAGCTATAAGTAGTAAAAGTTGTCTGTTATTTTTGAATTATTTTTAATGAAATACTTATTTTGATGCAAAGTTTATGACATGCTTCTGAAGCATAGTTTTATGAATTATTCTAGAGGTCAAATATCTATTATGATACCAGAGAATGGGTTTCATTAAAAAATTATTTTCAGGTGACATATTTTGAAAATATACCCTCTTGAATGGGAGGCAATAGGGTTATCTAAATGGGCATGATAGGATATAATGAAAAGAGATCTGGAGAAACTATCTCATGTATGATGCCATAATTTATCTATCATTAGTTATGAAAATATTAAATAATTGAATAATAAAAGTTATACGATACTGAAATGGGTACTTAAAATATTTAATATCTATTTACTAGATAATAAAAGTTATCATTAGTATGAGAGATTTAGTTGATATAGAATGTTGCATTAGTCTCCCATCCCAAGAATAAATAAAGAAAAACAGACCAGGATAGGATGACTAAAATTAAAGATATTCTTTATATAAAATTATAAATCACTTTATCTAGGAAAATGACATGATTAATCATTTGTTACTTGATGACCTTAGAAATTTTATTTGAAAATGTGGATTGGGACATTCATTTCTAAAAGTTAAATATTTTTATGAATCACATTTTGCGCCAATATAATTTGGGTTCTGGGGCCTTGATTGAGACAAAACTGAAATGATTTGCACAGCCAAGGACTCAGAATGTAAATGTAATGGCACACAAAAATCGATGATCAAATCACCAATGCAGCGATTGGATCCACAATTTCTAGCTTCCCAAGCAAGATAAGTTGAGCTGCTCAAGTGTGCATCCTCTTGATGTATCCACACGGTCCCCCAACACATTGAATCACCTCAATTTTTATGAACCATCTTATCAATCCACCATTGTCATTATGTTTTAGTGATTACATTAGGGGTGAAAGGGAGCCTACGGGACAAAGGAGAAGAAGGTAGGTACCTGAAAATTTCTGAACGATTCACAGCCTTCTATATTTTTAGTTAATTAGAATTTTTCATAAAACACCTAAAATTTAAAGATATCTTCTGATATATTAAAGACCATTTTTATGCAACCCTCTAGGTATTTGTATCAGTCTAGTTTAGGGTTCGCCCAACCGATATCCGTCCGATATCTGGTATCGGACAACCGATATCTGGTATCGGACAACCGATATCCGATATCGGACAACCGATATCCGATATCCGGGAAAAAATGGGACGGTGCCAGATATCAGATATCGGATATCGGACGATATTGGTCTTTGAGGGGTAGATGAATATCGGTACCAGATATCGGGGGGGTGAGGACGAAACGGGATCAGATACCGGATATCGGAATCGATATCCGGATATTGATATCCGGTATCGACCAAAAAAAATAACCTTCGCATCATAAACGACGAGTTAGTTTAATACACTTTGTATGGTTTTGATTTATATTCAATCTCGGTCAATGTGTAGAATGCAAACTTTTTTTTTCTTCCATATGGGATAACAGGATTTGAAGTTTAATGTAAACTCAGAATCCTGTTATCCCACATGGAAGATATCATAAAAGTTTCTCTGTATATATTAATTGAGTCCGACAATACATTTAATGCTAAAATAATATTTTTACCAATTATCGCTATATTTTAAGACCCTTCTATATATACATCATTTAATATATGAGGGCACCGTCAAATAAATAGAAACAATAAGTTCTATTTCCTTCCATATGGGATAAAGGGATTCCGAGTTTAACAAAACCCGAATCCTGTTATCCCATATGGAAGAAATTAAAAACACTCGACTGTATATAACAAATGAGATGTGTGACCAATAAGAAAGATCTTCTGTTACTCTTGTGCCCACGTTGAATCTATGCAAAATGTGAGACATTTAATAATTAATATTATTTTTATTATAATTCGATGTGGATATCAGTTTTCGATATCCGCATCCGATATCGTCATCTGCCCCGTTGAGACGGAGACGGATGCCAACATCGAGACGGATATCGGTATCAGATATCAGCACTGTAGCAACCGATATCCAGTATCCAGATATCGAAAAAAATGGATACCGAAAAATGCCTTTCCGGTATCCGATATAGCATCCGCCCCGATACCGGCATCCGATACCAGTATCAAGACTGGCGAACACTAATCTAGTTAATAACTGAAATAGCCTGATATCCTTTATTATCAAAAATGGTTAATTATCTACAATCCCACATGTATTTATCAGTCATGGATTTAACCAAATTGATAGGTTGAGTTTCCAAACCCATCGGGTGCAAAGCTACCCTTGATGCCCGAGAGGATACAAAGAATCTAATTCTTCTATCATGGAATCTTACTGGCATTGGTTACAATCTATTTATAGTCGTTCATCATGTTGATGCTCCTAGGATGACTTTGGCTATGGTCAACTATCAAACCCTAACCAGTCATTCAAGTTAGCTCGGATGTCTTCAGAAATCATCACAGAACTCTTTTTTGAAAATTCAATATTTTGTCAAAGGGCTTTATTTCATTATCTTCTCTTATACTAAGGACAGATGATCACATCTTCACCACTCAATCACCTTCATGAACTTTTTGGTCAACCCAAACTAAGACTATTTTGAATTCCATGAATAGGAACTCGTCGGTCATAATCAGAATCTCACTTCAAGGGGGTCGAGAGGGGTTCTCGTGACCCTCCAAGGGATCAGATTTGATCCAATGGCTCCTCCGGGGCCATTTTATTGATCTGTGGTCCCCTTGGTGGTGGCCTCTACCACCCGGCTGACAAGGATGGCGGCCGAGGTTGGAGAAGCACAAGATTACCTCTCAGTTGTCCCATCATCCTTTAAATGGGCTTAACGATTGCGATTAAATTTCAGCCATGGACCTATTCTTACAATGTACCCCTATCATCGACCCATCAGGCCCTTATCAGCTGTGTCGTTAGCCGTCAGCATGGTGATTTACTGTTAGGCCCCTAACTAGGCAGTATTCCCTGCCAAAGGCCTGCGTGCTTATTGGGAGGGCGTGTTCACGTGAGACTCATTTAAGGGCTGAGTCATATTTACTGCTACACGCACTAAGGGTAGCAATGCCCAACCCGATCTTTCAGGCCATCGCCCCCGTATGCGATGGTACACTACAGACGATGCACGTGCCCGTTCACGCCTAAGGCAAAACAGACCACGTGAAGTCTGTGCGTGCTGGGCACGCAGGCCGACAGGCGTGAGCGCGCATGCATCAAGCACCACACGCAAGCGCCAAGCCCCACGTGGGGGCGCCAACGCTTCACGCGAGCGCGAAGCACCACGCGAGAGTGCAAAGCGCCGCGCGAGAGCGCAAAGCACCGCGCGGGAGCTAGAAGCGCCGCGAGTGGGCGCTGGACGCGCAAGTCGGGCGGCATGCCATGGGTGCAGCGCGCGGAGTTGTACGGGGTGCAGCGCAGCGGTCGCGCGCGTTGCGTGTGCAGGGCGGGGGTTGGGTGACATCCCGCCAGGAGACTAAAGCAAGTGGCACACAGAGAGCGCCGAGGCAACATGGGGGTGCATGGTGTCCCCGCGGATAGTGCCGAGCGAACATCGCTCGGCTTGAGGCATCGAATGCGGCGACATCGCGCAGGCTGCGCGTGATAGGTGTCAAGCGCGGGTGTCGGTGGTCTGTATGATCGCCACGCTCACGGGTGCGCAGTGTCTGGCCCAGGGGCACACGTGTAGCGCTAGAGCGGGCGCGCGCGTGCGGAGAGGCAGCCTTGAGGCGGAGAGGCAACACTACCATGGCGTGATGCACCTCGTCTCGTTCATTTGTACCACCCCTCGTCTTCCCCCATGTAATTGTCCCAACTACGATGTAACCTTTCTATGATATCAATGCAATGACCCTATTCCTCGACGAGGCTGCGTCCCCACCATCTCCTCTAACCACTCACTATGTGATCTTAAGCAATTGCAAAGACTTCCGCGGCAAGAGATCAAGGCTGCTCAGTGTTCTACTCCGAGTACTGAGGCCAGCACACGTCAGATTCGAGCAAGAGACGTAGCTCGGGATTTGACTGCATGACATTTACCCATAGAGAGGTCCCACTGTCCTCATCAGCTGCACCATTATCCGACAACATGGCGATTCGCTTGTAGGGAGATTCCATTGTCCTCATCAGTTGTTGGAGCCAATCAGAGCCCTGGAAAAATAAATAAGATATATTAAATAAGATGAGGCAAAGCTCACCGTCCAATATGCCTTAATAAGATCGGACGGATGAGGTCATATCCATTTTCTTAAGATAGCATGACATGACTCAAGCTTCGGGCCGGGTCAGCTCAAAGCTCCGTCACAATTTCTTCTTTTATTTATTAAGATCATGGCACGTTGAGCTGCAATTACTTTGTTGCTTCTTGGTCCGTCCCGATGCAGAGCTGAAAATTAAAAGGTGACATTGATTGCATATCAAAGAAATAAAAAAAAAGATGTACTATATAAGTGCCATGTTTATCTTACTTTTGAAATTTACTTAACATCTCTTGCTTGTTTCCGTGGACCTCTCTATGGGCCTCTATGGGCATGTTATGGGCCTCTATGTGGGCCTCCATGTGGGCCTTTGTGTGCCACAGGTCGGGACTCCTTGTACAGTGGTCCTCACCGGCTGTTGGCTAGCATGAGTGTTGTGTGATCACTAGCTGGCGATTGGCTTGAGTGCTGCCGACTCCTTCAGTTGGCCACTTAAAATCCTTTTTTTTATATCTTCTTTTCTTCTGATTTTTTTTAATTATTAAATGTACTTAAATCTCAATGCCATAATAAATCCAAAAAAAAAATGAGACAAAAAAAGGCCCATAGAATTTTAGTAAGAAGAAATGGTCATGTTCAAGATTTTCAAGAACTAATGAATGGAAGGGGAATTTATTGTAAAATAAAGATAAAATTAATAAAATGATGAATATAATGATTCCTATATGTGTATATTTTTCAACCAAAAATCAGTTTATCAGGCTTTTGGGACCTCGATTAGGCCTGCTCCATAGGGGGATTCATTGTGCTTTATGTTGCTCCCTTCTCAACGATTGATATATCATTAATATTCCAATTACTCAAGTACTGTCATACAATGAAGCTCCAAGGAAATCATGAGAAAAATAAACCACTTGATTCAAGGGAATAAAGTGGGGTTAGTTCATAAATCATTTAACCCCGTTAGTTAGGACCAATTACAAAACTAAGTGTTAATTTTATTTTCAACATAAATGAGGGATAATTTTTGTGTATATTCTTGATATAAATAGGAATATAAATCATAAAAACACATATTTGATATCATCGTTCATATGTCATTTTTCCCATTATTATATCATTCCTTTAAAAACTAATATTTTGCACTAATTAAACCCTATTGGAGCTTAATTCTATTGAATGGAAAATAAGGTTGATAAGGATTAATTTGGTGAAATTTTCATGCACAAAGTGGTTAGATTATAAGAAATAGTTGCATTTAAATTTTAGGAATTCTTTGGCGTTTCCATGTATTTTTTTAGAAATTCTCTGAAGTGTTTCGGGCCTATAAAGAACAACATGGGGGTTCATTAATCATTGGGTGATTGGTGAGCTGAAAAGGAAGTCACACACATGGCTTAATCCAGTGCACTGAACCCCTGGTCTATCAAATTCAATGATCTTGATGAGTAGCAATCATTGCAGCTACATCCAACATCATACGTTACTTCCATACTTGATGGAGGGAGATCCAATGGCATACACAGCTCCCACACTAAGTCAAAGCACCAACAAGTGAGATTTTACCACATGGCTCAATCTCAGGCCCTTTTGACAATCAGATAGCATCAGATGGCTAAATAAATTCAGGGAAAATCAGGAAAATCCATAAAAATCAGAAAACCACCAAAAAGTGAGCATTTTCAAATGCTCATAACTTTTGATCCGAATCTTTTTTGGAGGGAAATTTGGGGAGCACTTACACCTCCCCCCCCCCCTTGTATCCAACTTTTGGTCACCCCTAGAAGATGTATAAAGGTTAGTAGAAGGGGGGGTTTCTTGTGATCTCTTTGCCTTCGAGTAAACCTTGTGAAACAAGACATCAGAGGTCTCTAATCAAGTTGTTTTCTTCATACAAAAGTGAGTTCCTTCCTAATTCTCCTCATTCTTCATGGCATTTGCAACACCCCAACTAGCAGGTGAAATATACAGTTCACGAAGGAAGGATCATCGTTGGGAGCATCATCTTTGAAGGAGGTTTGCACTTGGTGCTTAGAATTAGGGCTTCCCTTAAAATTTATAACTCTTCACCTTGATCTCACCATTATCAAACCCTGAGTAATGTTTTCATCCTCTGTTATAAGCTTTTAAGACTTCATAAGAGGAGTTAATGACTTCCATTCATCACTTACATTCTCACATATCTCATTCATCATTTACATTCTCTCACATTTGTAACAACATATGGAAATTTTTGCCAGGAATGGATAAAACTTTGAAAAATTCTTTAATTCATATAATGTTTTAGTATAATGTGTCTCTACTTTATATCTCTGATTTTTTTGTGAGAGATACCAACAGCACCATGAAATGACCTTTGAATTTTAAAAAATTACAGGAATTAATTATGTGGAAGATCATTCTATGATATTCCTATCCATGTTTTGACAAAATACTTCAATTAATCTAGGAAACCTTATGAAAAAATAAAAATAATAAACGAGAGATGCCCTCATCTCCCTTGAGGCACGAGAATATCAATATAATGAAATTTAATAGAGAGAGACATAATAAAAATGTCTCTTCTTAATCTATTATTTTATCCATTCTTATTTCTACTTCATTATCAGGCTGAATTATTCAACCTTCAGTAATTTCTATGCTGATTCTCTGAATTTTGTTAAAAATTTTGGTTTTATTGATTAACTTGATTTTGCCTCATCAATCTTAAAAAATATCTATTTATCAATATTTATTTTCTTTCATAAGATTGAGAACATCAGATTTTTAATTGAAATTAAATATCTCTTTATGGATACACAGTTATAGATACTCTAATTATTTGGTTCCTGATAATTTGAGTGCATATGAAAAATTTCATACCCAATTATAGCAATGTCATCGATAGTGAAACTATTTATTTCGTATGTATATTGAAATTCTAATCCCACCTCATTTAGGCGCCACCTTTTATGACATTTTCACATCAGTTGTAAATGTGAGTATCCTACTAAATTTTCATGTTGTGAAACAATAAAAATTAACTGATTAATCATCTTTTATTTCCTACTATTTTTTTGAACTATCTCGACTAATAAACCAACTGGCCATTTTTTTGAAAAATTACAAGATCTTAAAGTTTTGACATTTCATAATGGTCTATTTTATATTTTTACTTTTATTAATATGTAAATAAATATTATTATCTAATATTATTCAAAATGTACATACCATTTTGATAAATTTTATAGGAATAATTATACTTTATTATTATTGTACTTATACTTGTGTTGAGTTATCTAAATATTTTATTTATGTCAAATTAAGAATCACATGTTAGAACAAAAAAATGTAAAAAATATAAAAATATATGTTTTAGAATGAATTATAAATTTAATGATTTCTCCTTTATAACTTTAATAAAATAAACTTTACTTTAATAATTATGAAGTTTATCATTTTAAAATTCGTTTTAACTTTAATAAAATCAAATGTATTATTTCAACAGTTGTTTTTACTTATACATGATCCCTTATTTTTGTTTGAAAATATAAAAAAACATAAATTCCCTATCTGGAAAAAAATTATAAAACTGATTTGTTTATGAGACTAGTCCAATTGATTATATTGAATCCAGTGGATTACTCTTATCATTTGTTTGCTTTTTTAAGGTCATATATGTGGATGGGATCCCAGTCTCACACTCTTCACCACGTTCAATATTCAATGATATTATGTTTCATTATCATGTATGTTTAATGTTTGTACTGAAGTCTATTAGTAGATGCAATGGATAATATGGACGATTCGTATGAAAGTGCATGTATAAGAGTTTTCTGAATTGGTACATATTAATTCATGAATGGTACTATATCAAATTTTTCATCAAGTTGGTTCATGTCATAGTTGGTTAAGCGGTCCTTAGACGCAAGACACCAAAAATGTTTTGTCCATGGGTGGCTGTACTTTAGCAATGACCTATGAGTTCCTAATAATGTGATTCCAAACATTCTTTGATTGGTTATAGAAAGGATTTTGCAATCATGATTGAGTTGCAACAATGATTGCCTTTCCTTAGTATTAGATGAGAAAGCTCAAGGAAGATGAGGCAATGAAGACCTTGGTCCACATAGCCGAATGACAGTACATGCTAGGATTTTAAAATGGATCAATACTGATAAGGACGACCAAATAAGGTTTAATAGTTCAACATAACCAAAGTTATCATAGAAGCCTGGAGTGAAGGGAGATGATACGTACACAATAACTGATCAAAGAAAGATCCCATGAGAAACTCAATATACTATGTATCATCTAGAGCACGAGGTGTCATCTGGCAGCCTCACAGTAGAATAAAAGTTTATACTCTAGATGTCAACACAGATAATTAATTAGGTTGGAAAATAAAGGTTGTAAGGTCATTGGAGTCATTAATTGGACTGTACATGGTCATAGAAGGGCACAAACAAAAGTTTTTAGGGTTTTAATGAATAATCCTCTTAAATTTATCATAGATAATTAATTGGGAAAAAGGCTTGGATGAAATTCACCCATATAAGAGTTCTTCAGGTACCCATCCTCCTCGTTCATCATCTCAATAAGTACCAACCCTCTTAATATGATTAAAGGTGAAACAACGATGATTGATCAATACCAGGACTCATCTAGATGAGGGAGGAGTTTTGACCAGCCAAACATTGTGTGAAATTCTAGAGGCCAGGCACTTGAAGAGCTGAACACATCTCACTTGAGGAGCTGATAGATTAATGTGAAGGTGATTTAATCACCATATTTTCATTTTTAAGGTCCATTATGATTCTGTTTGGTCTTCTACTAGACAAATTGTTAAAACATCATGTCAATCATGGTATCTGAACTGGAATTTTTTTTGGGATGCATAATATAGGTTTAAAAAAGCATTACTGGGTGAAAATGGAAGATGATAAGAAGCCATGACAAAAAAAAAAGGGGAAATCCCAGTACAAGAAGAGGAGGAGTTTAAATCCAAATTAATCTCATTTTCAAGTCCAAATCAAAGGGAATTTTTTTATGAAACTAATTCATAATTGGACTTTTAAATCTGCTTCCCCAGTAGAGGATAGATGAAAACGTGGATCAGGGCTGAATTCAAGACATCTCAGCCCTCTAATTTCTTGTAATCACATCAAAGGGTTGAGAATGTTATGGCCCTTGTATTTAACAGTATTGCCCCTCTTTTGCATCCCGTCCTTCATTATATCTTAATATTTTATATTTTCTTAGATACACTCCCTCAAGAGATGTCAAATTGAGTGAAATAAGAGCCGGATCTATAAATCTGTTTGAGAATCAAGAAAATCATCATCTTGACCACAAAGATGTATTTTGACGTAATCTGCAGGTAATCCATAAATCTAATTCATATATTTTGACAATTAAGATGTGATAAAAAGGTGAAGATTAATAGTGATTATTTGTTATAAAAAATTAAGATAACTTCTTAATTTTTTTAAAGTAAAGAATCTGTTAAATAAAAATATTTGAAATCTAAAATTTGAAATCTGGACTGTTTTACTTCCTATCAACTCAAAATAAAAAAATGTGTTTCCGTTTCGTCATTTGTTAAACAATATCAAAAATATTATCTCCACATCATATGTGAACATGAAAGGTCATCTCAATAATTTTACCATTTACTATTGAAAATAATTCTTAAAAGTACATTTTTCATTAAACGGAAAGCCCCTAAAAAATTTTTACATTCAGAAAAGTATAAGAAAATATTCATCAATTTTACCAGTCATTAAAAAAATAACGTATAATTTGTTCTTACTTTACCAATTGCAAATGAAAAAAATATGTGCGTTTAAATGGTGTGGAATACGTGTTGTGATATCTGTTATCTATCAGTACAAATTATGCTTAAGAATCATGGCGGGTAATATGTGGGATGATTGCTGGTAAAAAATATCTGCTCGAGATTCACTGTGATAAAAATAAATATTTAGATAGTTAAAATTATTCTCGAAGATAAAATAAGCGATTAGTTATACTTTTTATGGATCATATTTATTGATATCAACTGAGAAGTAACACAAAAGTGATGTTTCAAAATAAGGTACGTACTAATTTGAGTATAGAGACATTGTGGTGTTTATATATCTTGAGATTGACCTTAATGGAAAAAGGGAAAAATATAGCACATTAATATAGAGTACATCAAATAATTTCCCTAAAAAAGTCACATTTCCTTTTTCTATGTAGTCAAAATATATTTAACATTTCAAAAATAATATAAAATCCACTGATTCTAGATGATAGTTTGTCCCTTTTCATTTGAATAAGGCTTTCATCACTTACGATAAAACATTACCTTTCGTATATTGATTGGAGGATTCCCCTTTATTTTTCATATCTCCTGATGCTTACACGCATCTTCTATGTTGTCCCCTTCGCGTCGTGCTCTTTTCTTAGGTGCCAATATGTAAATCTCCATCTCTTTCTGTGGTGTCAGCAGTAAATTCGACTGTGTTGGCATGATGTCGAATCGGGTGCCTTTAGTTTTCTCTAAACCTTCTATTAGTCCTTCTCCACAATGTATCTAAACTCTGCGTGTTGATGTTTCTGTCCTTCCCCATCTTTTTCGGTTGACTTTAATCTTTGTCAAAATAAATGTGGGAAATAATGATATCTAGCAAGCGATCATTCCGCTCAAGTAAGAAAATAGGATGAATTAGGTCATCCAAAATTGATGTTGATATGACCACCTTACGAAAATAGAAGCGACTCGGAACTTTATTGTGTTCCCTTTTCTTTTCGACCTCTAATTCCACAAGAGAGATAATAGATGTGGCAATAGGCGCAACTCACGCAATCATACTGTTTCTATTCTTTGGTGCTGATTTCACAAGTCAACCCGTTCTTCTCCAGACAAAGGCTTCCACCAGCCTTCCCCCCTCCAAACACTACACATATTATTGGCAACTGAATAAGGCACAGACGGACAAAATTCTAAAATTTGGATTTTCTGCGGCAGACTATTCAAAAAGATAATGCACAGTTTATCGTCTTCGCCATCAATCTGCGTTCGTTTGATAGCGCCAATAGCAGGACAAAAAACTCTGCAGCTATATGAATTGGCTAGCGGCGGTTGATAGAATCATACAGTAGGGTCTCCACCGTCAAATATTCTCAGCTCTTTTAGCTTTAGTGTAGGATTATCCATGAACGGAAAGAAGTTGTTAATGTAATTGAAATGGAAAAAAATATATAAGAAATGGATTTCAACCTCTAGCCCGCAGACTGTTCGACAATAAAGGGCGCTACTACAGGAGCATCAATGAAACTCGTTAGAGTCTTGAAAAACATGAAACATTGTATATCTTACTTTGTGTTCATATTTATTGTGTTCGGCGAGTACAAGGTTTGATAACCCTTAAGAATAGAAGTTTGCGATGCGAAGTCCAAGTCCCTTGTTTTCTTGGCGTTTAGAAGCCAAATCAATTTGTCGAAACTATTAGAGTTAACTCGTGCTTATAATCAGCTTTGACTTTGTGAAGAACATGTTGTGTAAGTAATTGACAATTCATTCCACGTTAAGGATGGAGATATCGGCAAAGGATTATTCTCCGTCCAAATCAAGACGCACGAGACTGATGAGGAGGCGCTTAACTTTCCACAGAGGCCGTAACTCAAATCTCCCGGACAAACAAGCTGCAAGTTTCCGCGCGTTTAAGTCACTCACCTTCAAGAAAGCATCAAAAAGGTATAAAGTAGGCACCTAGTTCGTGTGAATTCCTTAAAGCCGACTATTCATGTAAGAATTTCAGTCCTCTCTTAGAAATGTTTTTAGGGTTCCGTGTTCTAATTGTCATAAATCAGGGTCCATGTTGATGGTATGTGAAGTTTGAAGAGTGGAAAGTTCGGTATCTGATAACTGCCGCTTTTAGACGACTGAAACCCGAAACGGAAAGTCTGCTGCAGTAGTCTTTAAAATCCCATCGGTATCCACAACTTTCATTGACTTAGCCAAACAACAACAGCTCTGAAACATTAACGTCAGTTCGCCATCTCATGCCGATTATCCTGCAGTAGAAGACGAAACACCGAGTGCAGTGGTTGCCAAATCGGATTAAGATTTTGAAACCTTTTTCATAGGCCTTAACAATATGACACTACCAGCTTGGTATCGCGAAGCCCTCAATAGATGGAGCTGATGTTGAAAAAACGGATCAGCGCGACCCATGAGATTACTTCCTCGTTATCCTTTGCACGAGAGCCACCGAGAGTAAAATTTGAAAGAGGGATATTTTCAAAAGCTTAAGAGCGAGTTCTCCAGACTAACCTGGCCACCGTCCATTTGGAATTCGAAGCAGAAACTGGTTCAACACAATCATTTCCGTCTGTAAGTCAAACCAGACGACTTAGTAAACTCAACCCACCTTTCTACGATATTTGCTCATTGTTCGGCAGCACGACGACAATACGATGGCACTTACCAAAGTAGAGACCAAATTGAGGACAACGAAAAATGTAAAAACATCGCCAAATGTCAAAGAAAAACTGTAAAAATGTGAAAACGCGTTTCCTCTCATAGGCTCCAGATGCCTATAAGACGGCATTACCTTGCACTTCAACACACCGCTTCTCTTCCAGCAGACAACACCGCCGCCGTCAAGCGTTCAATGGAGGGTGCCGATGAGGAGAGAACGCGCTTCTCGAGCTGCCGAGGAGTTTCATTTGAGATCAAAACCCACGACAGTCTCAGGCCTTGGTTCTTAAGGAGACAGGGGACGACCGGGGACGTACACCCCTTTCCCGTTCACAGTTTCAGATCCAGCAGCCACCCAAGCAGCCACTTTTGTGACATCCTCGGTGACGACGAAGACCCTGAAAACAGTCTTAATTCAATAATCTCAGCGGCTACGGCCGACCCAGAAAAGCAACAGGTCGTCCATAAAGAGAAGAACAATGAGACGAGGTTCTCAGTCATCCTTCTAGATCAAGGCCTATTCACAGTCTACAAAAGACTCTTCACAGTCTCCATCACCCTCAACTTAGTTATCATTTCTCTGGCGATCTCCGAATACTTTGCTTACGCTAAGCGCAAGGCCGCGGCGTTCGCCGTCTACAACGTGCTAGTTCTCACCCTGTGCAGGAGCGAGGCCTTCCTCAGAATAGTTTTCTGGAGCTCCGTCAGGGCTTTGGGCAGACGGGGGGTGCCGCTCTGGATGAAGACAGCTACCACGTCTCTTCTCCAGTCCCTTGGAGGCGTCCACAGCGGCTGCGGCGTCTCATCTGTTGCGTGGCTCATCTACGCTCTCGTGCTGGCGCTGCAACACAGGGACGATACCCGTCCCGAGATTATCGCCGTGGCATCCGTCATCCTATCGTTGATCTTCCTCTCTTGCCTGTTGGCGTTCCCTCTGGTCCGTCATCTGCACCACAATCTATTCGAGCGTACCCACCGGTTCGCCGGGTGGGCGGCTCTGGCTCTTCTATGGGTCTTCGTCGTCCTCACCGCCGGCTACAATCCGAAGACAAACTCATACGATAATCTCACAGCTACAAGGCTTGCCGGACAACAAGAGACCTGGTTGACCCTGCTGGTGACCGTCCTTATCGTCTTTCCATGGATCACAGTAAGACGAGTGCCCGTGTCGGTGACCTCTTTCTCCGGCCATGCTTCGATCATCAAGTTTTCGGGGGGCGTGAAAGCCGGGCTTCTTGGAAGAATCAGCCGTTCGCCGCTGTCGGAATGGCACGCCTTCGGGATTATATCAGACAACGAGGAATCCCACATGATGCTGGTAGGGGCCGTCGGTGACTTCACTATGCGGCTGGTGTCCGAGCCGCCGAGCCATCTCTGGGTCCGAAAAGTGCACTTCGCTGGCCTGCCCTACCTTGTGAATATGTATAACAGGGCTGTGCTTGTGGCCACTGGGTCCGGGATTGCCGTGTTTCTCTCATTTTTACTGCAGCCGTGCGATGCCGAGGTGTGCCTGGTCTGGATCACCAAGTCTGTGAATCACAACTTTGGCCCTGATATAGGTGAGATGATGCGTGGCCATCCGCAGGGGAAGGTGATAATACACGACACGGCCGTCTTAGGTCGGCCTAACGTTGCCCAGTTGGCTGTTGACACTGCAAAGATGTGGAAGGCGGAGGTGGTGGTCGTGACAAGCAATCCCCAGGGAAGCAGAGACGTTGTAAACGCCTGCAGGGCTGAAGGCATAGCGGCGTATGGACCCATCTGGGACTCTTAGCCAGAACTTCGGAAGAGAATATTTGATGGGTGCAAGATAAAGTTGTACTTTAGTCAAACAAGCATAAATTATTTTTATATGAATCTGTTAGTTCAAGGTCTTCCATAGATAAATTATTCACCTTGCCTGCGTTCATGTTTGATTATTTTGGCCCTTATTATTCCCTTTATCATTTTCCGTCTAGTCTCCTCTGAGGCCGGACGGGATGCGTCATCCAGCTTGGGCATACCAAAAGCAGAAGAGTGACCTAGTGATATGTTATTGTAAAATCAACGCAAACCCGATCGTCAAGGTTCAGACAAAGAGCAACTTTGAGGAGAGAGATTTACTCAACGGATGAGAGGCAAGATATTGAGACCGATATGAAGAATAAGACGGGCTATGTTGAATAAAACGGAAGAGAAGATCATATAATTTCAAACTCGGCAAGTTCCGGCTATTAAATTTCTTAAAATAAACTTTTTTCAGATAGTATTAATCCTGGATACATAATATTAGATTTTCCAGTTCAATTTTTATACATAGCAAATGATTCCCGCTGATTATGTTATGACCAAAATCAAATTATATGCTTGAGAAGAAACAATCTGACGTAAATGTTCAAGTCTAAGTATTTTACATTGGCAGGCATCCCAGTTCTTTTACCCGGATGGCGTGAACCAAATTATTTTTGCATCTTTTTTGGTGCTTTGCCTACTCGAATGTCTTAAGGTCGTGATTATTTCTTGGAAAGCGAGTAGATCAATAGTTGTTTGAAGAAAATAAGATTTGGGTGTTATCATTTTTATTAATACAGATAAAGCATGTATATTGTTCATGCTGAGGATCTTAACTTAATGGAGCTTAAAATATGTATCCAACCAAGCTAAAGAATCCATGAAGAATATAGGGACGAGAGTAAAGAAAACCCACACACTGATTGGAGAACAATAACATTATTGAATGGGATGATAAGTGTTCACAATAGAGGTCCAAAACAACAAGTACAAAAGGAGAAAAGAGAACAAGTTCACCAAAGGAACTAACTAACTAGAAGATACACACTTAGTGCCACCTCCTCACAAAATCCTCTTTGCAAGATGCTTTGGTGTCCACAACTCTTCTCCAACTCTACAAGTTAAGCTTGGAACCCTCCAAGGTTGCTCACAGGATGCTCTCAAGAATTCCTTCCATAGCTCCTCCAGAATTCCCTCCAAATTCACCACCACAAGATGAGGTAGACACCTTCTTTTATAGAGCTCCTTGGAAGCTTTTAGAGACCTCCCTCCCTAGAAGATTTCCAAAACGTTCTAGAACATCTAGAAAGACCCACAAGCTTTTAAAAGGATCCATTAGTTTCAAAATATTCAAGAGGACTCCATAATAGTCTATAAGCATCTAGAAGGCTCTAGAAGAATCTTAAATTCTGGAACCATCTAGAAGATTCTAGATGAGTTAAAAAACTCTTGATCATTTAGGAAGCTTCTAGAACATGAGAGTCGAACAAGTCAAACCTCACAGTTCAAAGTAGAACTTGTTTGGATATGGCTAGCAGGCTGAGTAACCCGGTTGATAATCTGAAATTTAGGGGTTTTAATCCGTTGTTGATAATTGAGATTATTCAATAAAAAATATATTTAACCGTAATTTCTTAAGAATATTCAGTTAGTGATGAATACGGATCATCTTCACAAGAAACGACAGTTAAGGATTTGATTTTCTCACAATAGTGATTATCAGCACGAGAATAATAAATACGAGAATAAAATAGGTGAGATAGTGATATCGAGGAAGTAGAAATAGAATTACGTGAAGTGTTACAAGAATAAGGTAGAGGGTGTGCCGTATAAGATAGTGACTGAATGCATGAATGGTATGATTGCAAAGATAGAGACTTGATAATGGGGATGTAAGTAAGTGAAATGATAAATGAAAAGATGATAACAGACTACAATTATGATAATGATGATGTCGGGAGAGAAACAACGTAAGGTGAGGACTTACCTTAGATCCTCATGTTCTCCCAAGATCACAGTAACCTGCGAGTGCCGGTAAGCTCCCCCTCTTCTCTTATGCTTCTTCCGACACACCCAAGACACCAAGAACACACTTGATGGATCTCAAAAATCACTATCTTTCAATCATCCCACACAAGTATGAAGCAAGTTCAAGAAGAATTTCACAATGATCCAGGCATCTATTTATAGTTCAGAGCATATGGATGTAAAGAGGAGGGGAAGACGAAGCAATGGTGAAAATTTGAGCTCAATCGCAGTTGTAGATCAAAAGTTATGGATGTTTGAAGTTGAGCCAATCCTAGCCCTTTTCATTCTCTCTCCTGATCAGCGTCCTTGTTTTCCATTTTCGTTTAAAATTCAATCACTTGAGATTTTCACTTTTCATCCTTTGTGTACACGTGTACTGAAAAAAGGACAAACAAAAACAAAGAAAAAACACTAAAAAAAGGAATCTCTCGAGGATGACGTCGCGGCGCCAGTATTGATGATTGCTTGGCTAATGATTGGCTGACGCCAGTAATTAACTAAGTTAATGATTCAATGCCACCAATCATCAGCAACCACTATGATTCGTAGCTCTTCGATGAATCGAACAGTGACACGTTGCAGCGCAAATGAAAAGGCTATAAATATAATCAAATTTTCATATTAATTAAAATAAATTCAAAAAATACGTATAATTATATATTGACTTTAAAAAATCATATCTTTTCTTATATAATGTCAAAAAATTCAAAAAAAGTCATACTCTGTCTCAAAAAGTATATTCTTTTATAATCTATTTTTCAGAAAATTCCCATAATATACAAAATTCAGGAACTCATTCCAAAAATAGATAACATTATTTTAAGCTTGATAACATTCGAATATCAATGATTTAATGCAAATGGACACGTAAATATGATCATATTAAAGTACTAAATATCCATTAGTTTCAAGAATATTCAAGAGGACTCTGTAAGATTCAATAATCATCAAGAAGGCTCTACAAGAATCTTAAATTCTAGAAGCATTTAGAAGATTCTAGAAGAGTTATAAAATTCTTGATCATTTTGGAAGCTTCTTGAACATGAGATTTGAACAAGTCAACCCTCCCAATTCATAGTAGAACTTCTTTTTCGGATATGGCCAACAGGCTGAGTAACCCTATAGTGGCTACTTCTATAGACTCCTGTTTTGTTTTAAACCAATAAAGTGCTATCAATTCCAATTTTTTCATTGAGAAATGATTAAAAAGATTAATATTTACTTTATACTCTTTAAAGGCACTATAAATGGTTGATGTATTTTTTTATTTTGAGTAATACAGCCCAATTTGAAACCTGAAAAAGGAACTAAAAGCTAATTCAGATCGATGTATAGCAGTTGTACCTTATATATATGCTAAAAGAGTCTCATATGTGTCCACTTCTTTTTACCATCTTTTTGAAATCATACAGGATAAAAAATCCACAATCATTTATAATAATATTCATTCATTTGTATTTTGCAATCCTCCGTGCTCTCCAATAATCTTCTTGCCAATGGGCATGTCTCTCTCTATCTCATTCCATAAAGTTTATATGCCTACATGTTAAGTGGTTTCTTATTCTGCACTTGCTATAAATTCCATTTTATCGCATTATGGTTATTTTTAACTAATTTCCATGACTTCTTTGAATTCGAGAAGTTTGATTGCTGATGAGTATTTTGAAGTTCCTAATTTGCAGAAAATTACAGGAATGAGAAGATACAGTTCTTCAAGAGTTGGAGAATTTTTGGGAGCTTAGTGATTCTCAAAATGGGCTGAAATGATAAAATGGTGTTGTGGGCCTCTAAACGAGAAAGTAGAGGGGTTTGGGCCACAACCTGTCCTCTCCATTCCGCTATCAAAAGCCTTACAAAGAAAGAAGCTAAAGATTACAAGAGGAAGCTCTCAACCCATGGAGAAAAAGAGGCAAAATTGCAAGAAAAGACAATAGAAAATGCCAAATAGGTATTTTAGTAATTCTTCGTATGTATAATACTCTTTTTCTCCTTCATTTCCCCTCATCCAAGATGTGCTCTAGTAAATATCTGGAAAGTAGGACAAGGCATATTTCAGAATTCAAGTTGCTCAACCTGCTTGATGTAAGTTTATTGAAATTTTCACTCTTTCTCAACTCTTGTTTGCATTGAAAAATGCCTGATCCAGGCCAAATATAAGGATTCCAACTTTGGAGGAAGCATTGAGAGCTCAATAGATGTTTATTGAGGTTTTAAGATCTTAGATTTACATTTTCCCATCCTTATCTATCAATTTTACCTTTAAATACATCACTTTCTCCTTCTAAACACTTATTTTATACTTTCTCAATCTATAATTGACTACTTCTCTCTCTAAACTTTCATCCATATCCCTAGTTCATCCCCTTAAAATTTCATAAAAAACTCATTCATTTGCACCTTCAAAATCCCTCTCAAACACCTTTTACATCCCCGCCTTCATTTTCTTTCTCGATCTCTTCATTTTGACCTTTTCTCTCCCTAGAGCATTTTATGTCTCTCTCTTAAAACCCATTTCTATCTCTTTGTTGATCCCCCATCATTACCCACTTTGAATCCCAAAAAAATTACATTTTAAAAATCAATTTTTAATCCCTTCAAAACTCGGATTTTCCCCCTCATCTCCGCGCAGCGCCGTCGTGCACTGTTTTGGGGTGTCTTGCAGCACTTATGTAGCAGGGACAGCACACACAATGGCGGGTCAAAGGATTACCCTGTGCAGGACTTAGCCCAATCAGCTAAGTCCTAAATTAGTGGGCTGATCCCTAATGGGCTGACCCATTAGGCTCCCTACACAGGCCAATCCGGGCCTCCCGATTCCAATGGCCCAAACTGTCGCTAGTGCCATCGCTCTGCTGTTGCCACCGACGCTACTGGAAATTTCCAGAACATGTATATTTGTCATTTTATGTATTAAAAATTATAAAAATTAGTAAATATTATTTTATGATTTTAAAAATTCCAAAAAATAAGGTAAATCCATAAAATTTATATAATCGAATTATTATGATTTTAACATGTAAAAAATTCTTTAAAATCTCTGACTCTTGTTTTCAATATTTATAGTGGTTTTTGGTGTAAATTAAAATCCAGAAATTTCTAAAAAAAGATTATTGTTGATATCTGGTGTTAATTAAAATAAGGAAATAAAATGTCAAATATTTTTAGTGTTTTTCCTTGTATTTCTACTTGAATTTGAACCAATAGATAATTATATAAATTAACTCAAAATCCCTGAAATTATATCTCTCGTTTTTAAACTCATTTCTCTTATTTTAAGTTTCATAAAAATTCTGAAATTAAATTCCTGTCTCTACGTGGATCGAGCCCTTACTTGCCCTATATTTATTATAGAGTATTTCAGTGGAAAAGTTTCATAAATATTGTTGGTTAAGTCTGAATTAAAACAACGATAATAAACCCCTAAATTTGGACTTATCATGATTGTGCTCCAACTAGTTTTCTTGTATACACATGTTTCTTCTTCATGCTTGATGAAGTCATAAGATCTAACTGCCTCATCAAATCTGAGATTCCAGCTCCACGAAGCTTGCCTTAATCCACTAATTGATCTTTTCAACTTGCACACCTTATTTAGAAATTATGTGTATGCATAACCCTCAAGTTGTATCATAGACACTTCTTCCTCAAGCTTTGCATTAAGTAAAGCAGCATCTATTGTCCAGATCTCATAGTCATGGTGTGCAGCTATGGCAAGAAAAATTCTGATTGACTTTATCATGGAAACTCGCAAAAATATTTCATCAGAGTTAACCCCTTTCATTTGATGATAACATTTTGTAACTAGTCTTTCCTTGTATGTGTCAACTTGTCCATGTGCACCAATATTTTTCTTAAACATCCACTTACACCCGATAGGTGCCATACCTTCGGGAGGGCCGACCAAGTACCATACTTGGTTTTGGTGCATGGACTGAATTTTGGAATCCATCTTTTCTCGCCATCTTAGAGAGTCACAATATTGAACTTCCTCATCATGTGTCAAAGGATCATCATCATTAAGACGTAGTGCCGTGACTTCACCTAATGCAATATGTTCATTGTAGCAATCCGGTTGTCTCATCACTCTTCCTAACTTACAAGGCCCGAATGCATTTTCCTAAACATGTTCATGAACATAGCCCTCATTTGATGAGATAGTATTTGTGTTTTGACTTGGAATTTCTTCCTTGACTACTTTACTCCCACTATGTTTCCTTAGAAGATATCCTCTAGGAAGATGGCCTTTAAAAAAAATTTGTTTGTTCCTCAGGCCTGCAAAAGTGGCATCTCTCTGTTTCTTTTGGATATCCACAAATCTACATTGCTCATTTCAAGGTTCCAGCATTCGTGGGTCATGCCTCTTCACAAATATACATAAAATTTGGCTTTCTTCATTTCCATATCTAATATGGTGTGGAAGTTACCAGCTTTGTAGGTAACATGTTCAATTTATGCATTGATGTTTCAACCACATATCCCTAAAGGAGCATTGGTAGTTTTGAGAAGGTTATCATTGATCTTACCATGTCCTACAAGGTTTGATTTCTCCTTTCAGACATGACATTCATTTGTGGTCTGCATGGAGGAGTCAGCTGAGTTAGGATGCCATTATCCTTCATGTATTGAGTGAACCTCTATACTTAAGTATTCACTTCCTCTATCATATATAAGTTTTTTAATACTCTTTCCTGATTTTTTCTTTAATTTATTAATAAATTTCTATAATTTATCAGAAGCTTCTGATTGATGCTTTATTGAGTATACACATCTATATCTAGAGAAATCATCGATGAAAGTAATGAAGTAAGAATAATCACCTCTGGCTTGGACAGACATAGGACTACATATATTAGAATGCACAAGTTCTAAAATGCCATTGGCACATTCCCCAGTCCCTGAGAATGGTGATTTGGGTAGTTTACCCATAATTTAAATTCACAAGTTGTGTATGATCACTTACACTTAATAATGATCTATGTATTGAATTTCACCCCCATGCTAGGGCCATACTACTCAAGGATGACATTTGTGATGGACTAAATCACCTGACGATGTCAACACCGCACTCATTTTTTTACCATACAATCATTGCCGATGCTATGGCATCAATGCCTTGTCCACCCTAGTAAATAGATTTTGAAAACATGATCAATCATTTTGGTTTTCCTTAAACTTATGTGCCTTGACCACATTTATGTGAGACATATTTTATGTCGAAGGAAAAAAAATTTGTGTGAAAAAAATTATCTTATCGCAACTCTAATCATATTCGTGTGAAACCATTGGAACTCATCCATTTGGACTTAATGGAGACCCACACTAATGATTTCTCATTTTAGTTTTTGTTCTTATATAATCTTTGTTGATGCATTCAGCAGGTACACCAGGATATTTCTTATACAAACGAAGAGTGGCCCACTAACTTTTATTCACTTCCAAAATAAAATTGAAATATGATTTAACCGCAGAATTCAATCTGTTCAATCTGATTGGGGAGGCAAGTAGAGATCTCTCTATCGAATGTTATGAAAGTTACGCATCCATCATCAAATATCTTGTACATGCTCATCATCAGAATGTAAACATCATCACATCATTGAAACAACACTCCTCATGATGCATCATGCAGCAGTCCAACAAATATTTTAGGATGAAGCCACAACAACCGTGGCATACTCATCAATCGCCTTCTTATTGCCAAGCTACCGTTCAAATTTCCTTACAAGGTATTAAATTCCAAACCCCCCAACTCTACTTTTCTCAAGACTTGTGATTTTTTTTGTTCTCCAAATCTCAGGCCCTTTCCACCCCCAAAACTAAGATCCTGGTCTCAACGATGCACATTCCTTGACTACAACGCACATCACCATTGATATAGATGTCTAAATTTCCACACTAATCATATGTTTATTTCCATAGATGTTGTGTTTGATGAAAGCGTGTATCATTTCTCATCTATAAACTTTCACCCAGAACCACTACCTAACAGACAACCCAAAACCACCTAGTCATCACCAGCACCATTCATCCTACCATCCCAGATCTGCTCTCCCCTCTCAGTGTACTTCCACCTCAACCCTTTGCAATATGCTAACCATCCACCCCTCTGCACTCACCAAGCAAGCTAGCACCACAGCTGGATACTACACCTCTCATTTCACCACAGCCACTCCACCTCCAATAATCGTAATATCACCTCCTACTGCTCCAAAATTCTTCCCCACCCCCATCTAAATTGTATCATATTTCCGTCGAACATCACTTTCCCTCTTGTTACATATCCACTTCTGCTCCGTCCAAACCCTCCTCTATCACCAAGATCTCAAGAATGACATATGCCACAAGGCTGTGTGAATCGTAATCTTAAATGATTCACAACCAAATATGGGATCTTGTTGCACCACCTCCTCACACCAAGTTATTTGGCTCCAAATGGATGTTTTGCACCATACTTCAGCCTGAGAAATCCCTCAACTTGAGCAAAGCTTGGCTAGTTTCCCAAGGATTCAATCAAAGTTTAGGTATTCACTATCATGAGACTTACAGGCCTGCTTTCAAAATGACAACCTTTTGTATTTTTGTTTCTCTTTCAGCATTCAACAAGCCACGCATTCAATTGGACATTTCTAATGATTTTCTTCGTGTAGACCTTACCGAACCAATACGCATGCATCAATCATCTGGGTTTTTCTCTTCCCAACATCCTCATCATGTATGTCACCTCCGTAAGTATTTGTATGGTTCAAAAGAAGATCCTTAACCTTGGTTTCAAAAACTCAGCTTGTTCTTTTCTTCTCACAGTTTTACTAGCTACTGTAGTGGTTCATCCTTTTTTTACAAGTTTATTGTACATAGACCCCAATATGTTCTTGTTTGTGTATATGCCATTCTGGTCCTCAGACTGGATTCCCAGGGCAGTCGTAAAAATATTGTGGTACTAAGCTCAATTATCAAAATGCCCAAATCTTTTTAGGGATTCACATTCACCAGTGCACTACAGATATCACATATCTCAAATGCAATATTCACTTAAAATGCTACCAATGGCTAACATGGATCAATGCAAGCCATTTAACACTCTGTGGTGTACTTCATCATTCTCATAGAAAAACCAACAATAATCTTAGTAAAAACCCATATCTGATGGCACCCACTATAGAAAGATTGTCGAAAGTCTACAGTATCTTACAATTACACATCCCAACATTGCATTTATTGTCAATCACATTCTCAACACATGCACATGTCATTGGAGAAATTTGAAACACCCCCTTCGTCATAAAAAGGTGATGGAAATATATGTGGCCGGCAAGCCAATCATTCGTTCTACATCTCGTTCCATGTTCATTAATAAAACATATTCATTATAGTACATGTGCGATGATTATAATGAAGTCCATGAATATAAGATTCGACTTAGTGAATTATGATGAGATTGTAACACGAAGATCACTAGTTTTTAACCATGTGTTCTAAATATTCTTCTTCGAAGGATACGTGAGAAGGATCAAGATAGAATAGCATTATCGAGCCTCACTTATATGATGAGTATGGACGTTCTTGTAGTCATTAGTGTGGAGACACTAAGGATAGATAGTGGGTGCTCTTTAGTGGAAAGAGTTCACTGCATTGATCAGTACGAATCCCTGAATGGTATTATACTGAACTGTCAATCAAGTCGATTCACGTCACAAATGTGTAAGTGGTCCTAAGACTTGAGACACCAAAGGTCTTGTGAACATACGGTTGTACTTTAACTATGGCCAACGAGTCTCTAATCATGGGATTTTAAATAGTCTTAGTTCGGGTACATCAATAAGTTTATGAAAGCCAATTGAGTGCTCAAGATGGGATCATCCAACCTTAGTATAAGAGGTGACAGCTAAAGGAAAATAATGCAATGAAGTCCTTGGCCAAGAATGTCAAGTGGGACCCACTCAAGGAAATACCGGGAGAAGGGTTCTCCGATGATTTTTCGAAGGCATGAGTACTAACTCAGATGACCAATTAGGGTTTGACAGTTGACCATACCCTAAGTCATCTTAGGAATGTCAAGTGGATGAAGGACTATACTTGCACGGTAACCGATGATGAACAGGTTCCATGAGTGGGTCGATATAGACTTCTTTGTATCTTCTAGAGCACAAGGTGTAGCTTGGCACCCCACATGTTGGAGAATCAATATATCTAATGGGTTAAATTGATCCAACGTTAATTAATATATATGATGATATAGTTAATTAATTTTCAAGGCCAATAAATATTATTGGGATGCTGGAGTTGTTAAATAGACTGATACATGGGCCTAGAGGGTCACACGCAAATGGTTTTTAGCCGTTGAAAGATATACTTAAGTTTTAAGGATTTTATGAAATATACCCACTTAGTATAAATAGTGGAAGGCTTTGAACCAAATTCACCCATACCAGAATTGTTCAACAGCCTTCCCCTTCTTCTCCCTTCTCCCATGACTCCTCTCCACTCTTGATGCGATTGGGACACTGTAATGACGGCGATGGAGGTTGAATGGAGCTCGTCAACGAGAAGGAGGAGATTCGACATGCCAAGGACCACGTGGATAAATATAGAGGTTGCACACTTGAGTAGCTCAATTTGTCTTGCTCTAGGATCCAATAAATCATGTATGTGATCCATGCATAGGTTCTTCGTTTCATGATTTTAATGATGTTGTTTGATTCCATTGTGTATCTTCTGCTGCGTGGAATCCTCATCTTCATCTAGATCCAGGCCTGTAGAACCCAACAAAAGGATACTTCATTACTCCTTAAAATTTAAATTAATTCATCATCTCAACTTCATAGTGTTAGTGATGCAAATGGGCGAGGTGACCCCTTTGACCACAAATTAACTAGCAAATACATAATATTTTTGGGCAATAATCCTGTAAGTTGGGCATTCAAAAAGCAGGCAATCATAGCTCGCTCAGGCACCGAAGCTAAGTATAAAGTTGTTGCCAATGTACAGCTAATTCCTTTGGTTAAAATATATGCTTCATGAACAACACATTAACACTCATCTCAGATCCACCCTATGGTGTGATAACCAGGGTGCTAAATATCTCAGTAAAACTCCATTTTTCGTGCTCACATAAAGCATATTTAAATTGACTATCACTACGTTCGAGAATGTATTCTAGAAGGCACTTTACAGATCTCTTTCATCTCCACTCGTGATAAGTCGTCAATGCACTCACAAAACCTATGGTACGAGGATGTTTCCAGTGGATCCAATCCAAGCTCAACTTCTAACAAGGCATGAGCTTGCTAGGGCGTAATAAAGACCATTGAGAAGATAAGGTAATGGAACATAACTCAACTTCCAAGATGACGACATCATCACCAAGCAAGGTGGCCACAGCAAAATCCACATACACCACATGATCATTGTATCTTCCCTATGGTGACCGGGATGCACTGACGTCAACTCACTACTGATGTCATTTGAATCCATCCATTTCCATAACCATGAATCAGGGCACGTCCACCCCAAAAATACGTGTACACAAAATTCATAAAGATGTATGGTTTTAGTTTTACCGTTGTCCTACTGTCTATCCTAATCCATGTTGTCTGATCTTCCAAACATAGCAGTCACACTTGTGGGACAATTGTTTTAGAATACTCACATACTCTCTCTATCTATCTTACCCCTTTCTCTCTCTTGTTTCTCTCTACTTTCTCTCTCTTTTTTTCTCTTATTTCTGTCTCTCTTGTTTCTCTCTTCTTTCTCTCTCTCTCTCTTGTTTCTCTCTAATTTCTGTTTCTCTTGTTTCTCTATTCTTTCTCTCTCTCTTGTTTCTCTCTTCTTTCTCTCTCTCTCTTGTTTCTCTCTTATTTATCTCTCTCTCTTGTTTCTCTCTTATTTATCTCTCTCTCTTGTTTCTCTCTTATTTATCTCTCTCTCTTGTTTCTCTCTTATTTATCTCTCTCTCTTGTTTCTCTCTTATTTATCTCTCTCTTGTTTCTCTCTTATTTATCTCTCTCTCTTGTTTCTCTCTTATTTATCTCTCTCTCTTGTTTCTCTCTTATTTATCTCTCTCTCTTGTTTCTCTCTTATTTATCTCTCTCTCTTGTTTCTCTCTTATTTATCTCTCTCTCTTGTTTCTCTCTTATTTATCTCTCTCTCTTGTTTCTCTCTTATTTATCTCTCTCTCTTGTTTCTCTCTTCCTTCTCGCTCTTGTTTCTCTCTGCTTTCTTTCTCCCTCTTGTTTCTCCCGTCTTTTTCTCTCTCTCTTGTTTCTCTCTTATTTCTGTCTATCTTGTTTCTCTCTCTCTCACTCTCTCTTGTTTCTCTCTTGTTTATCTCTTGTTTCTCTCTCTCACACTCTCTCTCTTGTTTCTCTCTTCTTTCTCTCTCTCTTTTTTATGTCTTCTTTCTCTCTTTCTCTTGCTTCTCTCTTCTTTCTCTCTCTCTTGTTCCTCTCTTATTTCTCTCTCTTGTTTCTGTCATCGTTCTCTCTCTTGTTTCTCTCTTCTTTCTCTCTTGTTTCTCTCTTCTTTCTCACTCTCTTGTTTCCCTCTCTCTTGTTTCTCTCTTCTTTCTCTCTCTCCTCTCTTCTTTCCCTCTCTCCTGTTTCTCTTCTTTCCCTCTCTCTTGTTTCTCTCACCTTTCTCTCTCTCTTTCTCTCTCTTCATTCACAACTTCTCTCGTCCTCTCATTCTCTCTAGACATCGGGGATTCGGACATATCTTTCGAATGTTCGATAGGCTGTTCGGATCGAATGTTCGAATAAGACCCGATTCAAACAAGGTGTTCGAATCGGATCGACTCGAATGTTCGAATCCGGCGGCGCCAGCGGCCACCAGCGGCACCCAGCTGCTGCCAGGCTGCCCAGCTGCGCCCAGCGCCGGCCAGCGGCCCCCAGTCCCGGCCAGCGGCCGCTAGCGCCGGCCAGCAGCAGCCATCGCCGGCCAGCGGTCGCCAGGGCCGGCCAGCAGCCGCCAGAGAGAAAGTCTCCGGCAGTCGCTGGTGTTAAGAAACGTGAGATGCCCCACAACCAAGAAGATAGAAGTAGAGAAGAAGAAGAGAGAAGGGGCATCTCATGATCTTCATCAACAAGCCTTCTAGGCTGAAACAACGGAGAGAAAAAGAGATAGACGGGGATAAGAGGATGGACAGGGCGACGGGCGGAGCCGCCGCCCTGGGAGACACAATAGAAAGAAAAGCCTCATTGATCTAATGTATTACACAGTTATTTATAGGCCTTAATATGACCGTTGTGCGATTGACCGTTGTACTGCTATTTTGAAATAGCAGCAGTCCACCATTATCAGGAGTCGAACGTTGTCCGCCTCTTCAGACTGGTGCATTGTTATCTCCTTAACAGCTGGCGCCGTTGGCCATTTGTTCGAAATTGTTCGAAACTTTCGATCCAACAGGAACGAAGGGTCTGTTCGATCGAGAGTTTCGAACAGATCGTTCGAATCGGTATTTGTTCGTTCGAATCGGTATTTGTTCGTTCGAATCTGTTGATCAAGATTCGAAAGATCCGATCCGATCCCCGATGCCTAATTCTTTCACTCGTCAACTCTTTTCTCTTGATATCTTTTGCAAGTCGAATCTACATACGAAACATAATAAGACATGGGAATTGAACTTGGTTTTCAAAATTATTAGGCTTCACAATTTCCATATCCAATATCGGGTTTATTCCGTTGCTTATTTTCCTTCACAGCTTTTTTCTGATCTCTTGATGACACGTCAAAGTCCCGCAGAAAAGAAAACGATCTAGAAGGAAACAAGGTAAACAGCTTCTTCATCTATTTTTACTTTCCTCAATTATTCTGCTTTCTTGCACTTTCGTCGTCAGTAAATTCTGTCGCTAAATGGATTTCTCGGTCTAGTCTTTCCGTGAAATGATAATCCTTCAAGAACGCGTGAAGGGAAGTTCTCTCCTGTGCCATTTCAGTGTTCCTTCAGTCCCCATCTCTTACGCCCATCACATAGGGCCTCTTTATTTAAGTCCTGAAAGCAGCATTTGCTCGGTACAATAGAGCTTTCAGATAACGATTAATTGTAAATTGTAAATATTCGAGCTTTGTTCGTTTTGAAAATATGCTTCAATATAATATAAAAATACTGCACAAGTTATTTTACCATGAACCAAGAGAAGCAAAAAGAGGCAAGGCCTAGATTTCCTTTATTTTCTGAGGTTCGTCTAGCTTGCAGTAAAAATCAGCATCTTTCCTTAAATTCAAGGGAGTCGCCTGAAGCTTAGAATGGAAGCTGGATGGTTTCAACTGACTTTTGAGTCACATTTCACCGTTGGATCTTAGGATGAAAATTTTACTCCAACACCAATGGCAAAGCTTCATGAACTGGTACATTTAAGTGGTATTAATAAATAGCAATTATGTCATTGGAGAGAGTAAAATAACCTTCTTCAGCTCCTATCTTCATAAGTTTCAGATGGTGGGATTTCATGCAAAGCAACTCATCTGGAATCATCACAGCTGTCAAATAGCTGCACCAGTGGGACATCTGGCCATCGCCCAAGTCCATAGAACCAAGTCCTTCAGATAGATTTAATCACAGCCAATAGATTCCGGTTGGATTATCAGATCATATCTACTCACTTTCATACGCACCATTGATTCCTTGCAGAGCTTTCCAGCCAACCAATATCCCTCCATTCATCATCAGCTTTGATCTCTTTTTTCATCCTAGCCACCTGAACCCAGCCAGCCATCCTGACCCACTTGATTTTGACGAAGACACCCCTTCACAATTTTATGAAAATTATACATGACTTCAAAATTAATGCGTATAATTCATAATAATTAAACAAAAATATGGAAGTTGCTGAGTTCATTTTGCCTTAGCCGGCAGTTTTCCTTAAAGGGTGTGGCAGACCATAGATGGAAATTTGATATGCATGCCCTTGACCTCGAACCACTTGTTAAAGAGTTTATAATGAGCATTTGCACAGTTTTGACATAAACCGATGTCTGTAGTCACAGTAATAGCGGTCTTCATTCTGTTTTTTTTTTAACTTAATTCCTCAAATCTGTTAAGATAAATGGATAAATTTAAAGTTAAACTCAACACGTCAAAAATAAGCTTTTCATCTCACTTTTTTTTATCTCAGAGAGTAAGAACTTGTCCTTTTTCCTTCTGATTTATTCTATACTCTTTCCACCAAAATCTCTATTTACATTTGCTTAACCGCAGGGCTTTAGTTAAGGCCAAATCAATAGATGTGGAAACTGCAAGAATTCAATGGCATCATCAAAACCTTCATCAAAGACTCGTGATTCAAAGCTACAAAAAACCATGAAAATACATGGCCCAAGTTGTAACTTGCAAGTATATCCGCCCGTTTCCCACTGTTGATTGTTAAAAGGGTGGAAATAGATATTATTCTGGATAATAAAAAGAGGAAATAAGAGGAAACTTAATTCGCATGGGCGAACTGGATCCCCTTCTCTATGGAGGCCTTGAGCTCAGCTTTAAGATTTTCCAGGCCTTCCTTCTCCAAGTCCGAAAGCGGCCCAAACCCCAGCACTTCTTCAACCCCGTTCTTGCCCAGTCTCACCTGCAATATCCAGCGCATGGTGATCACTTCTCATATCAACCTATGTTTAAAATATGTTTTCACAGCAAAAAAGAAAGATGCAATCCTGGATTTTTGTCAAAAAGGCAACAAGGAGAAATAGTGTTTTTTTTTATTTCAGAGTTTTCAAGATACAAAGTATTCGTTCTAACGTAGAAATTATGGCGGATGAATTTAAAAGATAAATAAAAGATTAAAAAACTGGATCATATGGGAATAATCTATTCTTCTAGAAGGATAGTGGGGTTTCAGACATTTATAAAACCGATATCTGCAAATGACTCAGTTTTATTAAAATTAGAAAAGAAAAACGAGTATACCTTGGAGGCAAAGAAGGGAAGGTCGGTGACGGTTGATTGAACATAGGAGCACTCTACGATATCAGGAACGCCGTTGAGGCCCTTAAGACATGCATCCGCGAAAATTGCTCCAGCGTAACTGGTAAAGAAAAATGAAATATCATATACCCCCTGAACTGTTTTCACGAATAAATATTAAGGGCTAAATATTTTAAGATAAAAAGTGAGAACGGAAAAATAACCGAATAAAAAAAATCCAGAATAGGTAATTCTAAGATCAAAGAATAGAATAAAGCCGAGAGAGGTCCAGCTGTAATTTGCATAAAAGATTAATTGATCTTCGTTTTCGGTTTACCCACGAAGTTACAATCGATCATTGTGCAGAGAGGACGAACACAAATCGCTAAATGTCGATAGCAAAGATAGATGAAATTAAATATACTTCGGTTAACCTAATTGATGAAGTATAAGCGTAAAGGATTCAAAGACTCCAGGTATGAGACTATGATTCCCAAGTAATATCTCTCTTTCTTTTTTTTTTTTAAGAAAATATCTCTCTTTCTTCAGCTTAAATCCAGAAGAAAGCACAATATGTACGAGAATAACATATTCATTTACTGTAACTTTTACCGGAAATAGACGACAAAAAGCAATCACAATAAAAGCCACAGAAAAAACCAAGCACAATGAGAGCCGTGGAAAGATATCAGTGTTTTTAAGAAATTCTTGTTTCAAGAAACAGTGAAAAACTTACGCCATGGACAGGGTGGCAGAACCCTTTCCGGCCTTAGCTTCCAAGACCTCTGTGCCACCGTCTTGGGTACGCTTTGTAAGAGCCTTCAAGTCTTCATTAGATAAAGAATTTCCCGTTGGAGCAGCCTGCCACAAACAAAATGCCAAAAGATCAAAACGATTAGTATAATCGAGTAAGAAAGAGATATAATATCCATAAAAGAGGAAAAGAGAAGTTTCCCACGAAGTTAGAGGTACCTGAGAAAATAGAGGAAGAATAGTTATTCCCGCATGGCCTCCAATGACTGGCACGTTGACGTCTAGCAACAAAAATCAAAAAAATCTGAAAAATCAGATCCCACTTGCTCCTCAGAATCCACAAAAATTCGAATTTTAAGACTTATTTTATGTAATAGAAGTATCAAATCTATCATCCGAAAGAGGGGAATCATACCTGCTGCAGGCACTCCCGCCTTAGCCGCATAGAATGTCTTGGCCCTAAGAACATCAAGAGTAGTAACTCCGAAGAGTTTCTTCTCATCGTAAGTGCCCGCCTTCTTGAAAACCTCAGCGGCAATCGGCACGGTGGAGTTAACCGGATTGCTGATCATGTTCACAATCGCCTGAAGGGATACCAAAATAAACAGTATAAGAAGAAAAAAAAACACAACGAAATCTTCCATAAACTTGCAGATCCATCATACATTCGGGCAATACTTGGAGATGGCAGTACACAAAGACTTCACAATTCCGGCATTGATATTGAAGAGATCGTCGCGGGTCATGCCGGGCTTCCTGGGAACCCCAGCAGGAATGATAACGACATCAGAGCCTTCCAAAGCTTGACCTAGCTGCTCATCAGACGCATACCCAGAAACCTGAAACAGCAGCAGCAGCAGAAGAAGAAGAAGAAGAAAAGAGGGGTTAGATCTACAAATTGAAGGCGGAAATTGCAAGATGGGCTGGACCTCGGCGCGGGTGTTGATATGGCTGACGTCGGCGGCGACTCCAGGGGTACCGGCGATGTCGTAGAGAGAGAGGCGGGAGACAAGAGGGTTCAGCTTCATGAGGAGAGAGAGGGGCTGCCCGATTCCTCCCGCGGCTCCGAGAATCGCGACCTTTCGATCCGGGGAAGAATCCGAAGAGTAGGATCTACGAATCGCATTCCCAGACGACGAACTGCCCCCTTTCCTGAGGGATTCCGCCGCGGATCTGATCAAAGATGCCCTCATCTTCCTCCTCAATTACCTCAATCTCACGAGCTCGGGGAGATCGAGGCACGGGGGTGTAGCTTCGCGAGGGAGATGAGATAGCATCTGTTAAGAGCTTCCGATGGCTTTATAGGATGTCCTGTAGGGTGCACATCTGCCAGTATTTCCTGATCGCCTGACGACAGCCGTTGGATCATAATCCGACGGTGGAAAAGAAAGTTGCCTGCAATTGGAGTGATGTGACTTCCAAGTTCCAATATCTTCCCTTCACCTAGGCTCTGGCATTTGATCTGATCATTGTAACTGGTGTTCCCCCAATCTGACATCGGATTTCAAGAAGAAATTGGAATGATGTTAGATACAGAATTTTTTATTTTAAATATCATAATGTGGTGGATGCCACTACCGGATATTTGATATCTAAACCCAAATTGGTGCCTGGATATAGATATTTGATATGGGGTTCAGCATTTGTCTCGATATCGGACTTAGGCAATTATACATTGCAATGTTTGATCGTAGCGTGCACTCAATCTAGGGCTCGGGGATTCAATCAGATTGTTCTAATGTTTGATTGAGCAGTTCTTCAGTAGACATGGTTGTTATGTTCTGTTCATTTGAAGCGAACAAAAAAATCGCACAAAAGAACCACACAGGGCTTTGTTCTTTGTTTTGTTCTTTTTTGTGCAAAAACGAACAAAATTTGCACATTCGAAAAAAATTAGAACATAATTCATACAAAGAGAGCAATAGAACTGCATAAGGGTCCGTGCAATGATCTGTTTGAATTTGATATTGTTCTGTTCGGAGAACCGAACAGAATGAACAATTCACACAAATTCACACAAATTCGCACAAAAGGAACCGAACAACCATGTCTATTCTTCAGGCACATGGTAAATTTCCAACTGTCCCAAGCCCTTTGGGCACTGAACTGGACAATTGTGGGCTGGAAATCTAACCAACACATCACCTCGGCATAGGACTATAGTCGGGTGCAGCTGACGAACAAAAGATTCACTACATTTAATGCCAACAAATCTATTTTAGAATAAGAATTCAACTCAGGACCTCGACACACAGATCAAACCTGCTGACTAATCACTCAAGACACATATTGAAAAAACTTTTATAAACAGTCACTAAGAACTGAGGATTTGCTCTGCACCAGCCCCTGTCAGTCAAAATTTCAAACTGCACAGCACAAATAACACGCAATTTCACAACACCCCGCCATCAAACCATTCCTACAGCCTAAGATATAGATCGGATCTTCAGATCAGATTTGACCTGTAAGGAAATTTATCATAGCTGAGACCAACTGACAAGGGCAAGATTATCAAAACTTGGCATTTACAAGCAACTCAGGTTGCAGATTTCTACACCAACTCCTTCCACCATTTGAGCTTCAACAAGCGTTTGCATTTTCCTTCTCCATGGAGACGATGTGGGAAAGCCTGTCATGAACCTGCACACCCAAATTGATGAGCAATTTCTACAGTGTGCATAAATTATGGGTCTAAGCAAATGGGAAGAAGGTTTTGGGTTTGAGAGAAACCTGAGAGAGATCGCTCTTCTCCGTGGATCCAGAGGACGAACTTTTCTCATACCTGAGCAGGATGATGAAAAACCCGTAAGAAGGCAGAAATTTAATGGTAACTCTAAATTTTATATTATAGAATAACTACCATTCACGAGGAATTCCGGCTTCGTCGCGAGCCACGTAGTTGAATGGGCCCTTTGGTTCCACGCTCAGCTCATTCAGCAAGTCTAAGAACAAGAGCCAGATGGAGATGAGGTGATGAAATAAGTAAAACTAGAAAAAAAATTCGTAAGGAAAATTTCAGACTTGAGGATTACAAGCTTAGATCATTCAACGACTCTGAGAAGGACAAAACTCAGATCATTAAGACTTGAGGACGATGAAGTGGTGAAATAAGTTAAGCTGAATGAAGAAACCAAAGGAACAATTCACACCTGAGGACAAGAGGCTAAGATCATTAAGCAAGTCTAACGAGCACAAAACACAGATAGTGATGAAATGATGAAATAAGAAAAACTTAATGAAGAAAGCATAAGAAAAATGCAGACTCAGATCATTCACCAACTCTAAGAAGAAAAAACCTCAGAGGGTCATGAAGTGCTGAAAGAAGACCTACTGAAGAAATCATGAGAAAAGTTAGGACTCTTAGGATTAAAAACCTTTAAACTCGGATGTGGGAGGGCGGCCCATCTGCTCACACACGGCTAGAAACCAAACTAGTCCCACTGCTACATGCGCAACTTCCTCTTCTGCGATCTTTGCCACGAGCCGTGCGGTTCGATGGTCTCCACAACCCATCAGCTTCTGGACTAGTCTTGGTCCAGCGTCGAGTCCCCTAGCCTCCTAAGAAAAGGAAGTTCCCATTATCAATCATCAGTTCAACACCCATTAAATTTCAAAAAAAAGAAAAGAAAACGAGGCGATCTCCACAAGCCAATCAGCTTCTCCATTTGTCAACTGTTAATGGTTGGCATTCACAATGACGATGGTGTTTTCCTGGGTGGTAGATTGACGTTGATGGCAGCAGAGAATGGAAATCCAGTCAGATCTGATCTGATTCCCATTGATGAGCAAAAATCAATCAGATCGAATGATTTGATCAATCATTTGGGCTGATCACATACAAACAGCTATTAAGTCCTGGATCATCAATCTGATCAAATATTTCATCTGATCGATCCATTGACGAATCAAAGTAGAAGGGTGTGTTTGCCCAATTAAGAGCTACCACATGTCAACATCTCAAAAATTAAAACTGAAGGGGATTCCTTGACTTTTCTCCCATTTGACCATTTCGTTTCTCAGTGGGGCCCACCAATCAGTCCATCTGACTTACAGTTTCCCCAACTCAGGTTGACTATCTTGATCGATCGATCTGACTAGATCAAAAAAAGACAATCCATCTAATGGCCTCCGATTGTGCACCGGACATCAACAGATCAACATCACAGATCAGCCCGATCGAAGATCATTCTGGGTAGGCAATTTCATCAACTGTACAAATTGATTCCTCAAAACTAGATGGCAGTGTTCTGATTAACCATATTGAGTCAACATCAAGGGCCCAAAAAGACAATGACATGGATGATGAGGACAACCCGGGACCGGAGGCAGTCGTAGACGTCGCTGACGTCACAGATCAGCCAGATCAAAGATCAAATTGAGTAGGACATTCAAAACTAGATGGCAGAGTTTGTCATTGACCACATTCAGTCAACGTCGAGATCCCAAATAGGCATAGGCAGTCGTCAACCACTATCCTCAGGTCAACAATGACGTTGACGATGAGGGCATCCCAGCACAGTTGACAGACGTTGACATTTCCGACGTATCTGCAACCACTCGGTCAACGTCAACGTCGTCTGGACACGCAGAACCCTCTCTAGAATGCAAACAACCTGAACCAGAGGAATCACGGCTAAGCGAGAGCCAACGCTGTGGGAAGATCTCTCGCATTCGTTCCAAAGTAAATCATGAGCAGGCATGTCCCCATATCTGAAAATTGAGCACCCATCGAAAATTTTAAAAACCCATTTTCCAACATTTTCGATTTAATATAATTCAAGCCCATGATTAGAATCAATACCTGAAACCCAGTTCCGCAAGCCTCTGGCTACACCATGAGAAATGCCGACACTCCTCATCAGCGACATGCGCAAAGTCAGAGAAGAACTGGTCGCCAAGAAGACCTCGCAGAGGAGAAAATCGAACCACCGTGTCCCAGGCGAGATCCACAGCGTTCAGCTCTACATGGGCCAAGTTGTGAAGCATGTACGCGTTCAGAGGCAATCCCGAGTTCTTGGGCGCCGGCACGTCCCTCATCGAGACCTAATGGAATGCCAAAAGACTGTCGTTAAGCTGTTCGACATAATGCCCAAGAGAATTTGAACGGCGGATGGCGTACCAGCTCTGGTTTCGTCGGCCGGGCGGGGCGATCCGGCGGCTGAGATTCACCGATGGGAAGATTTCCTTCGATCCACCGAGAAAACGCGAGATGGGTGAGTCTCGCCTTCTCCTGGGGATCTGGATTGCGTAGAACAAGCGTCCCGTACTCTGCGAGGGAAGAGACGGCGTTCTCTGGTGGGGTTTTGGGGGAAAAGGGAGGCTTTTGGGGGCCATCGGGGCCCCAAATTAGGTTATCGTTGATTGGATTCGCCCTCCAATAGGGAAGCCCTGGCCAGACGCGCGGAGCTCCGTCGAGCAAATTGAAAGAGGAAGAGGAAGACAGGCGGGCGGCGCTCCGTCTTCGGGCGGCGAGCGGCGCGGAGAACGCGAGAGAGAAGTTCGCGTGGAGAGACCGGAACATCGGAAGGGGAGAGTTAGTGAAAGATTGGCGAGAGTGGCTGAGATGAGAAGAGAACGGTTGCGACTCTCCACGCAACGTCTTCATTTTAGGGACTCTGCTCATTGATAGGAAGGTCAAGGTCAAGGTCAAGGTCAGGTCTCATTAGGGCCCTGTTGACTGGTAAATCTAAAAGTCAAAGTTAGAAGGTCAATGTCGTGATTTTAAACAAAAATAAAGAGTTCAAGGTTAATACTAAACTATAAACATGCGCCTTTTTCTCCTGGAACCAATACAATAAATCAATCTAAATCATGACATGAATGTTTATAGAAATATTGTCTTGTAAGTATCTTGAAAAATACAATATTCACTTTTCAATGGATTTCACTAAACTTGGTCTCCCTTTCAAGTTAATTACATTTCTCGAGCTGGATAGAAAATAGTGTTGAATTATGGACTCTACTACGTCAGAGACATGGGGTCTAGGTAGAGCAGGGGAGTTAGAGCGCAGAAGAGATAATTACAAAGGGAAATAGATAAATATCGTGATGGCGCGACACCGTCCGACACCGCCGATTCGTCACGCGAGGAGCCAGCACCGTCGTCAAGCCCCCCACCGACATGTGTCCAACCGACACGACGAGCCGCTGCATCGACGCGCGACCCCAGATTCAGATACTCGGCGTGACGACACGCCACCTCCGGAGCGTTCACTATTTTATCTCTATTTTCCTTTATCTCTATTTTCCTTTGTTTGTCTTTGTAAGGAGGGGAAGAACCCATATGAGGATTCCTCCCCCTCCAAGCACCCTAGTGGGCCTTCACAGGCATTTTATTTTCCCTATTTTATTTTGTTTTGTTTTGTTCAAAGGGGGGCCCATGTCACCCTCCCTATATAAGGAGGGGGGGCGCCCCCCAAAGACTACTCTTGAATTATCTATCAAAATTATAACGTTTTTAGAAGTTGAAGAGTCACGTACGCGAGAAGAGGAAGAAGAAGAAAGAAGAAGAAGAAGGAAGGAGAAGAGAAGAGGAAGAAGAAGGAGAAAGAGGAGAGAGGGAGAGAGAAGGCCGCGCCGCCGACAACGCCGAGTTCGCCGCCGCCGCTCTGTCCCCGTTGCCGCCACGCCGAACTCACCGCCGCCCGCCGCCTCACGCCGTCGTACGGCACCGCTGTTGCCGTCCTCCACCGCCGCCGTTGCCAACACGCACACCTGGCCCCTCCCTCTGTCGGTCGGCCGTCCCTCTGCTAACCGACCTATCGGCAGTCCTCCCGTCTGCTGTTGCACTGACCGGCTCTGCCGCTGACGAGTGACCTCCCAGTCGCCAGACCGGCTTTGCCGCCGTTCGCCGCGGCTGCCCGCGGCCTGACGCCCCACCACTACCATCGCCCCTACTCCACGGCCGCCGTTCGGTCGTCTCGTTGCCCGCCCGGTCGTGCCGCCGCCTCCCGCGGTTGTACCCGCTGGTCGTGCCGCGGTTGACCGCCATAGCCCGGTCCGGCCACTGACGACCGAGCCCCCCCCATTACCCGACCGGCCCGGCGATTACTCTCTGCGGGTTGACCGCGGACTGACGGACCCGCCTGCTGCTCCCTCGCGGTTGGCCGAGACGGTTGCAGCTGCTGTGTGCTGGTCCTCACCGTGCCGCGCTGAACAGCGCTGACTGCCAGCACCGCGCGTCCCACCTGCGTACTACTCGTGCCGCGCTGAACAGCGCTGACTGCCAGCACCGCGCGTCCCACCCGCGTACTACTCGTGCCGCGGCTATTCGCGCGCCGCACCCCCCCTATGTACGCCCAGTCTGCACACCACGCCCGTACGTGACTCGCCATCTGCCTGCACCTCCGCCAACCTCCGCTCCACCCATCACTCCTCGGCACCATTGGCATCATCGATCTCCTATTATCTCCGGGTTTTTTTTTCCTTGAAACGAGATAACCGTCGCCAGCACGACGAAGGTACTCCTCTGCCCTGTTCTTACGTATCTTACTTTCTTCAGTGGGCACTCGGGTTAGATAGGTGAGAGCGAGACAGGTTGAGAAAATGACGAATATTAAACGAGAGTCTTACCTGCCCGGTACGAGTCGGGTTCGCCCGATGCGTGTGAGCATTTTAGCGGGATTCACCCGTTCGGCGGCGCACTCGCCCTCGACCCTCTCGGGCGAGGTTCGGGGGGTCCGTCTGACCTCACTCATAGCGAACCCGTCAATCCCTGGAACGGCATCCTCCGCTCGTCGACGCACGCACGTACGACAGTAGTACTCTCACGCATACATCATCGTCATACATACCTGTTTACTAGCATCATTCGGACGACGTTGATCCGCGTTGTCCGATCGATATCTCGACTCGACCCCGAGCCGCTACCCTCGGTGTTGACCGGACGACGTCTTGACGACGTCCGGCATCAAATTGGTATCAGAGGGAGAGAGTGACAGGGAGAGAGATAGAGTTAGAGAGGGGGAGATAGTGAGAGGAAAATATATCAATAGAAAAGGGAGAGAGTGGTGAAAGGGATAGGATTGGAGAGGAAGAGAGAGGGAAAAATATAAAGTTAGACAAGGGGAGAGGGTAAGATGGAAAGAGATGGAGTTCAAGATAGGAGAGTCACAAGGAATGAGAGAGGGAGAGAGTGTGCGATTAAAGAAAGAGGTGGATAGAGGGAGACAGGGAGAGGGAAAGGTATAAAGGTAGAGGGGGCAGAGAGGATGAGAGAGATTGAGAGAAGTAGAGTGAAAGAGTGATAGAAGGGTGGAGGGAGAGAGTGAGAAGGCAATATCGAGAGATTGAGAGAAGTAGAGTGAAAGAGTGATAGAAAGGTGGAGGGAAAGAGTGAGAAGGCAATATCGAGAGATTGAGAGAAGTAGAGTGAAAGAGTGATAGAAGGGTGGAGGGAGAGAGTGAGAAGGCAATATCGAGAGATTGAGAGAAGTAGAGTAAAAGAGTGATAGAAGGTTGGAGGGAGAGAGTGAGAAGGCAATATCAAGAGATTGAGAGAGGAAGAGCTAAAGAGATATAGCTAAGTAGAGGGGTAGAGGGATAGAGTGAGGGGGAGAGAGAGATTGAGAGAGGGAGAGTGACAGCGAGAAAGAGGTAAAGAGATAACTAGAGTGAGAAAGTGAGATGGAGAGAGAGAGTTATAAAAGGGGAGAGAGCCAGAGGGAAAGAGAGATATTGAGGGAGACAGCAAAAGACATAACGAGGGAGGGAGGAAGATAATGAGTGTGTGAGAGGGAGGGAGACAAAGAAATATAGAGAGAAACAAGGAGTGAGATAGGGAGGGAAAGAGAGAGGGAGAGAACTAGTGAAAGAGAGAGAAGGGGAAAGAGATGATAAGATGCATTATTAATATGTTATTATAAGAATATTTACATGCTTAAACTGGTTATACATGCATGTTATTAAGTATAAAATTATTCATTCCATTTTTAAATCATATTTTTAATTTTAAATGGTAAATACTTTTAGGGATTTTTTGATGTCATATTCTGAAAGAAAAAATAATTTTTGAGTCAAAACTTATTTTATGGATTTCTTGACATTATATATATGAATATTTGATTTTTCTAATTCAGAGTTATTAATATATTTTTGGGTTTTATTTCTGCTATGCCACATTTTGCTGCTTGAAGAATCGAACGGTGACCTATATAATATCCAATCATTGAAATAATACTGTTATGACATCGTTCATGATGCCATTAATCACAAATAATTTTTTTCTTATTATTTTTATTGTAGCGATGGCATGGCTTAATAAAAGAGGAACTATTTATTTACTAAAAATGTGATACTGAGAACGAGGATATTTTAATTAAAATATTGATTATTTTATTATTATCTTCTCCTTTGGCTTGTCAAAATCATGATGCATATGACATTTCATGAGGCATGTGGCATGCACGTGTGCATGTGGTGCTGATATGACCATCCGTAATAGGTGTTCTTTCAAAAAAATATTGATGTGGATGTGGCGACACATTGCCATGTCACACACATTTTCTCCTTATTATGTTAATATTATTATACATAATAATAGTATATCATTATATTGCGATTTTATTTGTTTCTTGCAAGGGCATGTTGTGGGATGTGAGTTGACGTGGAAATATATGTGGTTGTCAAGCCAATTACACATTCCATATCTCATTCCATGTTCATTGATAGAACATACTAATTATAGCTTACGTGTGATGCTTATAATGAATTTCATGGATGCATGATCGGACTTAGTGAATTATGATGAGATCGTAATACGGAGATCACTATTCTAAATATTCTTATTCAAAGGATACTCGAGAAAGACATCAAAGTATCAAGATAGAATAACACTATCTAGCCTCACTCATTTGATGAGTATGACCGGTCTCATAGCTATTATTGTGGAGACACTAACTATAGATGGTTTGGTGTTATTTAGTGGAAAGAATTCATTGAATCGATTGGGCTAAATCAATCCAAATTTAATTAATATATATGTTAAAATAGTTAATTAATTTGTGAGGTCAATAAAGGTTATTGGGCTGCTTGAGTCATTTACTAGACTGATACATGGGCCTAGAGGGTCACACGCAAATGGTCTTTTAGACTTTGGAAAATATACAAGTTTTAGGAGTTTTGTGGAAAATACCTACTTAGTATAAATAAGGGAAGTCCCTGAATGAAATTCATCCAGGCCAGAATTGTTCAAGGGCCTTCCCTTTCTTCTCTCTTCTCCCCACATCTCATCTCCATTCTCGATGCGATCGGGACGGCATAACGATGGCGACAGAGGTTGAACAAAGCTTGTCAAGGTGGAGGAGGAGATTCGACAAACCAAAGACCGCATGGATACTTCTGGAGGCTGCACACATGAGCAGCTCTAGGTGACTCATTCGAGGATCAAATGAATCACGAATGTGATATGTGCACAGGTTCTTCATTTAATGATTTTGTCAATGTAGTTAGGATTCTGTTGTGAGTTTTTTGCTGTGTGGAATCCTCGTCTTCATCTAGACCTAGGCATGTAGAACCCAACAAGTTGTCAATCATGGATGATGCAGGTGAATCTGATCTAATCATTGTATTTAATACAATGCTAAAGATAAAACCCTAAAACTAATGTGATGACATTGACGATGAGATAGACTGATTTGGCTTTGGCTTAAATCAACGGCTAGGAATCATCAAATTTCAAGGCTTGATATCTAACAATGTATATGGCGGATCAAGCTGAAATTTTAAGGATAGATTCAACTTTCTCTTTGTTCTCCATCCATATGGTTGGAGATATAAATTGAGCTCTTGGTATTTTTTAAAATTATCTACAAATTCACTTTCTTATAGAGAGGTAATTGAAATTGAGTGAGGTTTTGAACTTCCATCAAAGGTTTTCGTGGTGTCTTGAGTGCTTGGAAAAGGTCAAGAGAGAAGAGGAGAGGCTGATCTGAATTAAGAAATATCACCCCGAGCCTAGAAAAATGTATGGATCTAAGGTTAGTTTATTGTCTTGCATTGATTAATCTCCAACACATCAATTTGTTAGATCAATACCGCCTTTCTCATCACCATCCATCAGTATCCATCAGCTACGTCACACATCACCTAAATCTTCTGGATTTCATCCCTTGTTCTTCCCTCATTTACCTCATAAAACCTATATCACTATCTTTTGTCATTTCATTCTCTCTCATCTCCCACATCCACCATCTTCCACTAACATGTTTGCCTCTCTTACTCCCTCATTTCCATTCACCTTATTCACATCATCTCACCAACGTCTCTTCTTACGTATAATCACACCCAAGTTAATACATAACACTGTCCATCTCATCATTTCTACTACATCCCTACCTCTTACCTTACTTATACCCCTTCTCCTTCAAACCAAATCACTATTTGGATATAGTTAGATATCTAATTTTTTTCCCTCATGCAGATGAACCCTAGTCAAAAACTCAATCGAATTATTGTGTGAGATTTATTTTATTGATCAAAATCAAACCAACAAAATTGAGTATAAAATTATGTTTATCAAGACACATTGAATGAGAGAGAGAAAGAGGTAGGGATAGAATGATTAAAAGAGAGAGGAAGAGGGAGGAAGGGAGACAATGAATGAAAGATAGAAAGAGAGAGGGAGAGAGAGAATGAGTGAGATTGTGAAGGAGAAAAAACCCTAGAGAGAGAGTGAGCAAAATCAAAATAGATAAAGAGAGGGAGGGAGATAGTGAATGAGAGACAAAAAGAGGGACGGAGAGAATGAGAGAGATAGAGGGCAAGAGTAAATTTTGGTTTCTAGAGGCCTTTATCTGGATGAATTACTCCAAAACTATCCACAATAGAAGACTTTAACAAATCGTAACAACATCAATTAAACCATAAAATAAATTACCTTTGCACATATTGCATCTATGATTCCTTTGATCGCCAAATGAGTCACATGGAGTTGCTCATGTGTGCAGCCTCTAGAGAAATCCACGCATTCCTCAGCATGTCAAATCTCCTCATCCACCTTGATGTCATTCGTTCAACCTAAATCACTGTCATTATGTCATCACGATATCATCGGGAGTGGCGTGGAGGTGTGGGAATAAGGGAGAAGAAGGAGAAAGCCCTAAACGATTATAGTTTGGCTGAATTTTGTTCAAGCCCTTCCCCTATTTATACTAAGCGGGTATTTTTCATAAAAATGCCCAAAACTTATCTCTATCGACACCCAAAAGACTCAGTCTAGTTAATGACTCCAGCGGCCCAATAACCTTTATTAGCCATCCACACTAATTAACGTCAGATCGATTTAACTCAATCGATAGGTTGAGTCTCCAACACGTGGGGTGCCAAGCTACACCACATACTCTAGAAAATGCAAAGGAGTGTATATCGGCTCACTCATGGAACATGTTCATCATTGATTATCATGTACATATAACCCCCCCTCCACTTGATGCTCCTAGGACAACTTAGGGTATGGTCAACTTGTTAGGTTTTGTGCCTTGGTTCATCCATAGTAAACATGTTTCCATGGATGCGAAAGCGTGTCGTTCGATTCACAATCGATCTTTAAAATGAAACATTGAATGTACCTTGTGGGGAACTCATTCTACCCTTGATTTCTCTGCTCTGAGATCGTTTTAAAGCCGTTCACGCATCCGGCCTCTAGAAGTATCCACACGATCACTCGGCGCTTGGATCTCCACATCTTTTTCTTCAATTCTTCTTGAAAATCTAGAACTCCTCACCATTAAGACAATCTCCCTTGTATGAGTGGATAAGTGAATGGAGAAAGGGGAGGGGTTCTCAAATTAGGCTTGCCTGGGTGGTTAAAATGAGACCCCTTTCCCTCTTTGTATTTCACTTAAGGTTTTTCTCAAAAACCCTACAAAGTAAAATATATCCATGAATCCCCTTATGACCTTGTGCGTGTGACCCCCCTAGGCCCATATGTCATTCTATTTAATAACTTTAGTGGCCCAATAACATTAACTATATCAACATTATTAACCAACCTCGTTAATTAACTATATCAACATATAGATTAATTAAATCAGGATCAATTTAACCCAATCGATAGGTTAAGTTTCCAGCCCGTGGGGTTGCAAGCTACACCTCATTCTCTATGAGATACCGAGTAGTCTCAAACTCTCTCATGGAAACTTTACCGTCATCAGTTACCGTATATGTATAATCCATCATTAGCGCGAGACTCTCGAACGACTTAGGGTATGGTTTATCGTCAAACCCTAATCTGCCATTCGATCTGTACTGATGCGTAACGGGGATCATTGGAGAATGTCTTCTCCAATATCTTCACTACCCTGGCTAGGGATTTTTCTGCATCGTATTCCTCAAGTCAATCTCCTCTTATACTTAGGGTGGATGATCCCGCCTTGACCACTCAATCATCTATGTAAGCTTCTTACTACATCCAATCTATAACTTATTTGAATTCCATGATTAGAGGCTCGTAAGTCGTAGTCAAAATGTAGTCGTCCACTCACAAGATGTCCTTGGTGTGTCAGGTCAGTGGATCACTTATACAACTGTGACTTGAATCAACCTGATTGACATTTAGGTATAATACCCTTCAGGGGTTTGTATGGATCAATTCAGTGAAATATTTCACAAAAGAGGACCCATTATGGTGGCAACGACGTCCACGCATCAACACCGAATGCGTCACCACCATCGTCCGAAGTCAACATGACTGTTGAAGACTTGCCGCCATCGTCACCAAATCAAGTCAACATGCCGACATCAGGCACGTCTCCACCCACGCACGCCCCCTCACGCGTCTTGACACGTCGCCAAAGGCAGATCCAAAACTGCCCCCTGGCGTAACACGAAACCACGTCGCTCGTCTTTATTTCATTTTTATTTCTTTAAGCTGTATTTTCTCTTTCCACGGCTGCCCGCCCAGGTCCACCCAAGGCTGCCCCAGGCCAACCACCTAGGGCTGCCTAAGGCCACTCCAGGCCGCCCACCCATGGCTGCCCTAGGCCACCCCAAGGCGTCCGCCCAGGGCCGCCCAAGGCCACCCCAAGCCGACCACCCAGGGCCACCCTAAGCCGCCCCCCCAGGGCCGCCCAAGGCCGCCCGCAGGCACCCGCCCAGGCTGCCCTGCCACCCAGCCCTAGGCGCCACAAGGCCGCCTAGGCGCCCAAGGCCGCCCTAAGGCCGCCTGCCCAGGGCCACCCAAGGCCGCCTTAGGGCGCCCGCCCAGGGCCGCCCCAGCCACCCCAGGCTGCCCGCCCATGGTTGCCCCAGGGCGCCCGCCTAGGGACGCCCAAGACCGCCCCAGGCCGCCCGCCCAGGGCTGCCCTAGGCCACCCCAAGCAGTCTGCCCAGGCCGCCCAAGGCCACCTAAGGCCGACCACTCAGGGCAGCCCCAAGCCACCCTAGGACGGTCCAAAGGTTGTCGCTCAGGCCTCCTAGCCCGTCCATCCCAAGGCCGTCCGTCCAAGCCGGCCCGCGCGCGCCAGTCTTGTCTGTGGCCGCACTCATCCGTCTCGTCTATTGCCAGGGCCGCACAATGCCCAGAACGCCCAGACCCTCTCATCTAGTGGGCCATTCAACGCCCGGAATCATCCAGTCTCATCGCAATCAGAATTCCCAGCAATCTCTTCACGCACTATGGTGTCGAGGTACGCCTGAACTCTTTGGTGTCTGCGTGTTCTTCGTCCAATATTCCGTGAGAATTCTCCACCGCCAACAGATTTTTTTTGCTTTGGAATTCCCTCAAATTCTCTCTCTATCGTGAGTTTCCCTCGTGACGTGAATTCGAGTATTGGATTTGGTGCTTCGGCATCGTCGCGGTGGTTGAAGACAGTACTTCCCCCCTCGACGAGGAACGGGGCTGCATCACCAGTATTTCATCGGTTTTAAGTTCCGAATTCGATCGCGTGGAATTCTATGGTCTGTTTTATCCATCCATACAAACACGTCTAGTACCCTCCTCCCGTCGTTGTCTTACCCATCCCCATAGTCGTCCTTTTTTTCCCTAGCCGTCCTGCATCAAATTGGTATCAGAGCCTAACCTGTGTCAGCCCAGTCGTTTTCGCCATCGTAGACGTCTTCATTCCTCAGTCCCATGACATGCATCTGCGTTCAGGCAAACGAGTCTCCGCTCCAATGACAGACCAACCCCAAGATGGTCATGAGGTTTCCATCCCCGTCCATGAGTTGTCCTCATTTGTCCCACCAATCTCCTCACACGGGGACGTCAATCGCGTGTTAGACGTTGTCCAAAAAGGCTTTCGTGATGTGAATACGCGAATTACCAACATGGACAACCATTTAACCGGTTCGATAGATGCGGTTAGTGAACGGACTTATCAACTCGAGAATCGAGGTCATGATCAGAACCGTCGTGAACGAGAGGACCACTACCCGCTTGAGCCCAGACCTCGAGATCGAGATAGGAATCATCATGACTACGATGATCCTATACGACCCAAGAATAGATCCGGGAGTCGAAATCAGAATCGTTCTGAACGAGACGATCTGATTCCTCCGGATGGTCGAACTGCAGTCTGTGATAGGAATCGTCGAGACGATTACTACCCGCCAGAGCCTAGAACCCCAGGTCAAGATAGGAATCGTCCCCCGAGGAATGATCCCTATCCACCTGTGGATAGAGACCCGGTACACGATGGGAATCGTCCCCCACGAGAGGATTACCATCTACCGGAGGGGAAGATCCCAGAGTGTGATAGGAATCATCCCCCACGGAATGATCCCTATCCGCCTGACGATAGACCCTGAGGATGGAACAGGAATCGTCCGGACAGGAACGATCCTTATCCACCTGAGGATGTGGTACCCCCTCGTGATCACCGCCGTGCGGATCACGACAATCAGTGGCAACAAATCCAATGTAGTGTCAAAGTCGATGTTCCGTACTACGAGGGATCTAGGGACCCTAAAGAGTATCTTGATTGGGAGTCTAAATTGAATAGCTATTTCAAATGGTATAATATGCTTAAGTGGCAGAAAGTCCAATACGCCGAGATGAGATTAGGAGAACAAGCAAAAATCTTTTGGAAAAATCTTGAATTTTTGATTTACAACCGAATGAAGGACAAACTGCGTGAGAAGTATTTCCCCCTTGCTTGCTTAGATAATCTTCTTGATCAATGGCACAAACTACAGTAGGGTAGGCGTCCAGTCTCCGAGTACATTACCCAATTCGAAGAATTCTACATGAGATGCCAAGTTGAAGAGAATCCTTGAGTTGTTATCTCCCAATTTAGAACCGATCTTAATCCCTATTTAGAAATAGAATTTCTTGTCTGCAAGCCCACTACACTAGAGCAGGCTTATCAAATTGTAGAAGACCTAGAGCTATGTCAAAATCTATACCATAACCCCGTCTACAATCGTCCTGCTCTTATCGATCGGTCTCATTCATCCAATCCCACTTACCCGAACCGTATGGCCCAGCGCAACCCTCCGTTAGCTCTCCCGGCACCACCACCAGCTCCCACTCCTACTCGCACTCCCACCGAGCTCCGTCCTCCGGTTCCAATTCCGTCCTCCACTACGCCAAACGCCCGTACCACATCTTCCCTCGATTCCACCGCTAGAGCCCCTCCTCCAGCCAAACCCGCACAAATCGGCCCCTCTGGCTTGACTTGCTTTAAATGCCAAGGACGCGGTCATAGAGCTTCCCAATGTCCGTCACGAGCCTTACACATAGGTCAGGAGCCCTTCGATAGTGACCCCACCATAGATGAGCAGCCTATTGATGAGGAGTATAGGGTAGAGAGTTACGTTGTGGATGAATTTGTGCACGAGGAAGGATTAGCGAGCTTCATTGGCATCACTGACTGTCCACCGTCTCTTCCTCATCACGACCCATCTATGTTAGTTAGGGGAATCATCCGTTGCAACCTTACCCAGCCTTCCACTGATAATTTCGCTTTGAGGACATCCATATTTTACACCTATTTTAGAATTGGAGATAAGATGTGTAAGACGATCGTAGACAGCGGTAGTTGTATCAATGTCGTATCTGATGTCATGACGTCACGTTTGGGATTACCTTTGATTGATCATCCTTCATATTTTGTATCTTGGATCGATGCTACCTCAATTCCTGTGAAGAACCAATGTCGTCTTCCTTTAAAGGTTCAATCATACGAAGAAGGGATATTGTGTGATGTTTTGCCCATGAAGGCGGGCAGTATTATCCTTGGCCGCCCATGGCTATATGATAATGATGTACACCTTTATGGTAGGAGCAATACCTGCTCGTTCATCCATCAGGGCAAGAAGATTACGTGGCATCCTTACACTCATATCCCTCAAAAATCTTCACCAAAAACCCCTTCATTAGGTCTATGTATTCTTAGCGGCCATCAATTTCAGAAGGAGATAGATAGTGAAAATGTCCATTTGTTTAGCCATGATTCCCGATCATTCCTCTGAGGATTCCCCATCACCACCGTCGGAGGTTTCCAAATTACTAGCTGAATTCAATAGCGTCTTCCCCGAAGACTTACCCAATGAATTACCTCCTAGGCGCCAAATCTAGCATGCCATTGACTTCATTCCCGGATCCTCCTTGCCGAATCTTCCCCATTATCGTATGGATCCCACGCAATACAACAAGCTTCAGCGCCAAGTCCAAGAGCTCTTGGACAAGGGATTCATTCAGGAGAGCCTCAGCCCATGCGTCGTACCCGCACTTCTAGCTCCCAAAAAGGACGGGAGTTGGCGCATGTGAATTGATAGTAGAGCCATTAATAAGATTACCATCAAATATAGGTTTCCTATTCCTCGCATTGATGATATGTGTGATATGATGGCTGGTTCGAGGATTTTCTCCAAAATTTATCTTAAAAGTGGTTATCACCAAGTCCGTATCCGTCCGGGAGATGAGTGGAAAACTGCCTTCAAAATCAAGGATGGACTATATGAATGGAAAGTCATGCCCTTTGGTTTATCAAACGCACCCAGTACCTTCCAGCGGTTGATGAACCACATTCTTAGGCCCTTTATAGGAAACTTTGTCGTAGTTTATTTTGACGATATTCTTATCTACAGCAAATCCAAACCCGATCATATATGTCACCTACGTCTAGTATGTGAGGTCCTGAAAAACAAACAGTTATATGCACATCCCAAAAAGTGTTCATTTCTTGTCAATCATGTCTCTTTCCTAGGTTTTATCGTGTCAGCACGAGGAGTTTATGTCAATCCAGCCAAAATAGATGCCATTACACAATGGCCGACTCCTAGGAACGTCCACGATGTGTGTAGCTTCCATGGCCTAGCCACTTTCTATAGGCGATTCATCTCAAATTTTAGTACTATAATGGCACCCATGATCGAGTGTTCAAAGGGAAATCATTTCGATTGGACTGATTTAGCGCAGAAATCCTTTGATGATATTAAGCTTAAGATGACACAAGCTCCCATCCTCCGTTTACCTGATGTTGATAAAGTGTTTGAGGTTGCTTGTGATGCATCGGGAATAGGAATTGGCGGAGTTCTGAGCCAAGAGAACCATCGCATAGCTTTCTTTAGTGAAAAGTTGAACGACACTAAGCTCAAATATTCCACCTATGACAAAGAGTTCTACGCAATTGTTCAGTCCTTACGTCATTGGCGTCACTACTTGCTCTCTAGGGAATTCGTTCTCTACTCCGATCATGAAGCTTTGAAGTATCTTCATTCTCAGCAGAAATTAAATTCTAGACATGTTTAATGGGTTGAATTCATCCAGTCGTATACCTTCGTCCTTAAACATAAGAGAGGAGTCGAAAACTGAGTGGCCGATGATCTTAGTAGACGTGTCCACCTCTTGAACGTAATGAAGGTAGTATTGGGTTCTCGGGGCCTTGAGATGGATGAACAAATACAAAATGATGCGCAGCGGAAGACTCTTTGCGAATCGAACGGCATCAACGAAAACATTAAAACGAAGTACCTTTGCACGAATCTCATTCGTGATTTCTTCGATCCCAGAGTGAGACGGGTCGAGCTGCTCAAGTGTGCAGCCTCTAGATGTATCCACGCGGTCCTCGGCGCGTCGGATCGCCTCCTTCTCGTTGATGAGCCCGTTCTTTCTCCGTCGGCGTCGTTACGTCGTCCCGATCACATTAGGGATGGAGAGGGGGTGTGGGGAGAGTAGAGAAGAAGGGGAAAGGCCCCTGAACAATTCTGGCCTGGGTGAATTTTGTTCAGGGCCTTTCCCTATTTATACTAAGTGGGTATTTTTCATAAAAACCCCCAAAACTTAAGTATATCTTCCAACGTCCAAAAGACCATTTGCGTGTGACCCTCTAGGCACATGTATCAGTCTAGTTAATGACTCCAACGGCCCAATAACCTTTATTGGCCTTCCAACTTAATTAACTACATCATCATATAGATTAATTAACGTCGGATCGATTTAACCCAATCGATAGGTCGAGACTCCGACACGTGGGGTGCCAAGCTACACCTCGTGTCCTAGAAGATACAAAGGAGTGTGTATCGACTCACTCATGGAACCTGTTCATCATCGGTTACCGTGTATGTATAATCCCTCATCCACTTGACGCTCCTTGGACGACTTAGGGTATGGTCAACTGTCAAACCCTAATCGGTCATCCGAGTTAGTACTAATGCATTCGGAAATCATCGGAGAACTCTTCTCCGATATTTCACTGCCTTGGCCAAGGACTTCGTTGCATCGTCTTCCTTGAGCTGTCACCTCTTATACCGAGGGTGGACGATCCCATCTTGACCACTCAATAGCCTTCGTGTACTTCTTGATGCACCCGAACTAAGACCGTTTAGAATCTCATAATTAGAGACTCGTTGGCCATAGCAAAAGTACAACCGTCCGTCCACAAGACGTCTCTGGTGTCTCAGGTCTAAGGACCACTTACACGACCGTGATGTGAATCAACCTGATTGACAGTTCAGTATAATACCATTCAGGGATTCGTACGTATCAATTCAGTGAACTCTTTCCACTAAAGAGCACCCACTATCTATCCTTAGTGTCTCCACACTAATGGCTACGGGACTGGCCATACTCATCATATGAGTGAGGCTAGATAGTGTTATTCTATCCGGATACTTCGATGTCCTTCTGGCATATCCTTTGAATAGGAATGTCTAGAACACATGCTTAAAGACTAGTGATCTCCATATTACGATCTCATCATAATTCACTAAGTCCGATCATGTATTCATGGACTTCATTATGCGCATCACACGTGCACTATAATGAATATGTTCTATTAATGAATATGGAACGAGATGTGGAATGTGTGATTGGCTTGCCGGCCACATATTTCCATCAGGTAGAAGTTGTCGGATTTGAACAGATGAAGGATCAATACCCCGATTGCCCCGACTTTGCTCTCGTTCTCCAGACCATAGGCAATTACCCGAATCCTGAAAACCAAGATTATATCTTAGAAAATAGATTTTTATTTTATGATCGATGCCTATGTATTCCACAGTCTTCCCTTAGAGATTTCCGTGTGTGGGAAACGCATGCCGGAGGCCTTAGTGGTCATTTTGGGAGAGACAAAACCATCGCTATGGTAGAGCATAGGTTCTTTTGGCCATCCCTCAAGCGAGACGTAGCCAATATTGTTTCCCAATGTCATGTATGTGCTCTTGCCAAGCAGGTTAAACAGAACACTGCCCTATATACCCCTGTACCGGTCCCTCAGAAACCTTGGGATGATTCTATCCCTGTATCGACTTTGTGTTAGGGCTTCCGAAAATGAACAAGCGTTATGATTCTATCATGGTGGTCGTAGATCGTTTTTTAAAGATGGCCCATTTCATTCCATGTTTTAAAACTTCTAATGCCACTCATGTCGCTCAGCTTTATTTCGATGAAATTGTCCGTCTCCATGGGCTTCCAAAAAGCATAGTCTCGGATAGAGATGTCAGGTTCACTAGCTATTTTTGGAAAACCCTATGGCATCTACTGGGAACAAAGATTAAATTCTCCACAGCTTTTCATTCCCAGACTGATGTACAGACTGAGGTCGTTAATAGAAGCCTTGGCAATCTATTACGATCGTTGGTTAGGGACAACCTTAAGTCTTGGGATTCTGTCATTCTGCGTGCCGAGTTTGCCTACAATGCGTTGATCAACCGTACCACTGGCATGAGTCCATTTGAGATAGTACATGGTCATCCACCTTGTAAACCCACTGACCTTATACCCATGTTACCGCATTCTAGAGCCTTAGATGATGGTTATGAGTTTGCTAGTCATATTAGAAGTCTGCATGAGGAAATTCATACACGCATCATAAATAGCAACACCTCATATAAACGGACCGCAGATTTACACCGTCGTTTTTGCGAATTTAAAGAAGGTAACATGGTGATAGTGAGGGTTAGGCCAGAAAGACTCTCTTCCAAGTGGGCTACTAAGCTTCATGCTCGTAGTCCATTTGAGATAGTACATGGTCATCCACCTCGTAAACCCACTGACATTATACCCATGTTACCGCATTCTAGAGCCTCAGATGATGGTTATGAGTTCGCCAGTCATATTAGAAGTCTGCATGAGGAAATTCATACACGCATCATAAATAGCAATACCTCATATAAACAGACCGCAGATTTACACCGTCGTTTTTGCGAATTTAAAGAAGGTAACATGGTGATGGTGAGGGTTAGGCCAGAAAGATTCTCTTCCAAGTGGGCTACTAAGCTTCATGCTCGTAGTGTCAAGCCGTTACCGATCCTCAAACATGTAGGGGAAAATTCCTATGCCGTCGACATACCCTCCACGTGGGGGGTAAGCACCACTTTTAATATTTTAGATTTAGTCATGTTTGAAGCCCCACCTCGCTCGTCTAATGACCCTTTTCTACCCTCGGACTTCTTGGTGAGTGAGTTTGACTTGTCCACTCGCCCCTCACTAACCTTCTGATTGGCAAGAGAACATCGAGGCTATACTGGACGAAGTAATCACCTTCACCAAAGGTGGGACGGTGCAGAAGTTTCTTGTTCGTTGCAGGGCAAAGCATCGACGGACAACACGTGGATCACGGAAGAGGACATGGCTTGCCTGTGCCCCGACTTGGTGACCTCGTTGGAGTATTTTGACGCGTACTCGACGGAGTCGAGTTCTTCACACCCGGGGGGAATTGGTGGCAACGACGTCCACGCATCGACACCGGACGCGTCATCACCATCATCCAAAGTCAACACGATTGCTAAAGACTTGCCGCCATCATCACCAAATCAAGTCAACACGCCGACATCAGGCACGTCTCCACCAACGCACGCCCCCTCACGCGTCCTGACACGTCACCAAAGGCAGATCCAGAACTGCCCCCTAGCCTGACACGAAACCACGTCGCTCGTCTTTATTTTATTTTTATTTCTTTAAGCTTTATTTTCTCTTTCCTCCAAGGCCTATATGTATAGGCCATTGTTTCAAGAAACAGTTAGGCAATCATTATTCAAGAATTAAGTATGTTCTAAGTCTTCTTGGAGGACCGCCCAGCCTCCCCTATCCCTTCTCCAACCCTACCGCGGCCGCCTCCGCCGACATCGCCGCCTCATGTCGCCGGTCGCCTTCCTCTCCTTCCCTCTAGTCTCTCTTCTCTTGTCCTCTTTCTTCACCCGTCCAGAGCCACCCAAGGCCGCCCTACGCCACCCGCCCAAGGCCTCCCATGGCCGCCCAAGGCTGCCCCAGGCCGCCCGCCCAGGGCCGCCCAAGGCCACCCCAGGCCGCTCGCCCAGGGCCGCCCAAAGGCCGCCCCAAGCTGCCCACCTAGGGCCGCCTAAGGCCACCGAGGCCGCCCGCCCAGGGCCACCCAAGGCCGCCGCCAGGGCCCCAGGCCGCCGCCCAGTGCCCCAGGCCGCCGCCAGGCCACCAGGCCGCCCGCCTAGGCCGCCGGCCACCCCAGGCCGCTGCCCAGGCCGCCTGGGCTCGCCAAACCGCCCAAGGCCGCCCTAGGCCGCCCTAGGCCGCCCGCCCAAGGCCACCCCAGGCCGACCACTCAGGGCAGCCCCAAGCCGCCCTAGGACAGTCCAAAGGCTATCGCTCAGGTCTCCCAGCCCATCCGTCCCAAGCCCGCCTGCGCGTGCCAGTCTTGTCCGTGGCCGGACTCATCCGTCTTGTCTTCTGCCAGGGCCGCACAATGCCCAGAACGCCCAGACCCTCTCGTCCAGTGGGCCATTCAATGCCCGGAATCGTCCAGTCTCATCACAATCAGAATTCCCCGCAATCTCTTCATGCACTACGGTGCCAAGGTACGCCTGAACTCTTTGGTGTCGGCGTGTTCTTCGTCCAATATTCCATGAGAATTCTCTACCGCCAACAGATTTGTTTTGCTTTGGAATTCCCTCAAATTCTCTCTCTATCGTGAGTTTCCCTCGTGACGTGAATTCGAGTATTGGATTTGGTGCTTCGGCATCGTCGCGGTGGTTGAAGATAGTACTTTCCCCCTCGACGAGGAACGGGGCTGCATCACCAGTATTTCATCGGTTTTAAGTTCCGAATTCGATCGCGTGGAATTCTATGGTCTGTTTTATCCATCCATACAAACCCGTCTAGTACCCTCCTCCCGTCGTTGTCTTACCCATACCCACAGTCGTCCTTTTTTTTTCCTAGCCGTCCTGCATCACATTAGCTGTCCTTAGTGTCATCATACTAAAAGCCACCAGATCAACTATACTTATCATTTTAGTAGGATCAGCTAGTGCTATTATATCCGGATAATTTGATGCCCTTCTCGACTATCCATCGAATAGGAATATTTAGGATACATGTTTAAAGACTAGTGATCACTGCATTATGATCTCATCGTAATTCACTAAGTCATTACATGTATTCATGGACTTCATTATAAACACCACATGTAATAATAATGAACATAATTGGTTTGATGGCCACATAATATCCATCACAACTTTCAAACCATAATCGGTCATTTAAGTTAGAACTGATGCGTTTGGAAATAATCGAAGAACTTTTCTCTGATATTTCACTACATTGGCCAAGCACTTCATCACATCATCTTCCTTGAGCTGTCACCTATGATAATCTCTAATTTTAGGGATTTTAATTCGTCGTTTGTAATTGAGATTATTCAATAAAAATATATTTAACCGTACTTACTTAAGAATATTTAGTTAATGATAAATAGGAATTATCTCCATAGGAAACGATGATTAAGGATTTAATTTTATCAATATAGTGATTATTGGTATGAGAAGAGATTAATATGAGAGTTGAATAGGCGAGATAGTGATATCGAGGTAAAATAAATAGAATTACACGAAGTGATCGAATGTAGAGAGCGTGATGGAAACGATAGTGATCTAATGTGAAGATGGTATGATAGTAAAGATAGAAACGAGATAATGGGGACGTAAGTGAAATGTTAAATGAAAAGATGATAATAAACTAGAATTATTGTAACGATGATGTCAGGAGAGAAACAACATACGGCGAGGACACTTACCTTAGATCCTTACATTTTGTCAGGATCATGGCAATTTTTGAGCGCCCGTAACCTCCCCCTCTTCTCTACTACTTCTTCCCACACACCCCAGACGTAAAGAACGCACTTGATGGATTTCAAAACTCACTATCATTCAATCAGCCCACACAAGTAGGGAACAAGTTCAAGATGAAGTTCATAGTGATCGAGGCTCTATTTATAGATCATAGGGTATGGATGAAAAGAGGAGGGGGAGACAAAGCAGTGCTGAAAATTTCAGCTCAATAAGAGTTGTACATCATTAGATATCGCCGTTTGAAGTTGGAGCAATCCTAGCCCTTGATTTTCTCTCTCCTCATCATCGCCTCTAACACTTCCTCTTTTTTCATTTTCGGTTAAACTGTTAAATCCTTTAGATTCCTCATCCTATCTTCTTCGGCACTCACATTTTTTTATGCTGCCACGTGTACTTGAAGGGAGAGAGAGAGAGAGAGAGAAAGAAGAGAGGAAGAAGATAAAATAGTATTTTGTCTTTTCCTTTCTTCGTCCACAGAAAGAGAGAGGAAGAAGACAAATAATTTTATCTTTTTGCACCTACAACATTTATTGCAAAAAAAAGGAGAATTTTTCTGATTGGTCCACGTCGCCAGAAAATTCAAAAATCCATATTTAATAAATGAAAGTCAAAAAAATACATATAAATATTTCGACTTAGAAAATTCATATCTTTCCAAATTCCATAAAAGTCATATTCGGACTCAAAAATATATATTCTTTTAGGATCTATTACCAGAAAAATCCCAAAAAATACATAAAAATGCAGAAAATTCAGAACATCATGCTAAAAATAGATTTAATCATTTTAAGCTCTATAACATGCATATATAATAAATTTAATTCAAATATGCATGTAAATAGGGTTTTGTTAAGGTGCTAAAAATGCATGTTATTAACCTCTTATACCGAGGGTGGATGATCCCATCTTGACCGCTCAATCATCTTCGTGAACTTATTGATACACCCAAACTAAGACTATTTAGAATCTCATGATTAGGGGCATGTAAGTCATAGTCAAAGGACTATTGTCCACCCACAAGACATCTTTGGTGTCTCAGGTCTAAGGGCCACTTAAAGAGTTGTGATGTGAATCGACCTGATTAACAATTTCGTATTGCACCATTCAGAGATTCGTGCGGACCAATTCAGTGAACTCTCTCCACTAAAGAGCACCCACTATCTATCCTTGTGTCTCCACATTAATGGCTATAGGACCAGCCATACTCGTCATATTAGCGAAGCTAGATAAGAATATTATATCCGGATACTTCAATGTCTTCTCGAGTATCCTTTAAAATTTGAATATCTAGAAGGCATGCTTAAAGACTAGCGATCTCCGTATTACAATCTCATCATAATTCACTAAGTTCAATCATGTACTCGTGGACTTCATTATAGGCATCATACGTGGACTATAATGAATATATTCTATTATGAACATGGAATGAGATATGGAATCTGTGATTGGCTTACCGGCCACATATATTTTCATCATCAGCCTCCATGTCCTTTGCCACCAACAACATTAAATTCCATTTTACTTTATCTTGCCTCAGCTTGTTAGAGCATATCCATAGCCATCTCCAACATAGTTCATGAGAATCTCTTAATGGTTCCACTGAAACTAGATATAGATTATTTAAACACAAGGAATTCAGTTCCAATATAGGTCAAACTCATCAACTCACTATATTGGCAACACTGGCATCAGTTGTCCCCCATCTTTGTCAAAGTGTTGGCTAAGGTGTTTATTTAAAATTAATTAATAATATATGCATTAAATTTTTATTAGAATGCCTAATTATATTTATAACTTTTAAATAAATAAGTTTAATTATGAATTTTAATTTGAATTAATCTTCAGTACATTATTTCTTTAATTAGATTTAACTGTTGACAAATTTAAATACTAGCTCCCTATGGATTTGATTGATACATAGGTAAATTATGAATATTTTTAAATACTAGCTCCCTATGGATTTGATTGATACATAGGTAAATTATGAATATTTTTGCATAAATCAAATGCTGGTGATTAGGCATGAATTTTTTTTTACTTTCTCTATGCGGGTGTGGGGTGCCAATGGAGATGGAGGCAGGTACACATTAGAGAGCAGCAGTGTGATAAGCCAAAAATAGTAGTAAATTTTGCAATTGTATAATCCTTTTTTGTTGTTTATTTTAGCTTATAAAATAAAATTTATAAAACCTTAACTTAAGAGGTATAATGATAAGTATATGTATCGTCCAAGGGATGCTAGTTAGTAATTCAATCAGTGATTTAATTGAATAATTTTACCCTAATTAGAGTTAATTTAATCTTCAATGAAGATCAAACCACCCTAATTAAATGAAGAATTTAGATAGAGGGGTAGAAGAGATGGGAAGAATAGAAGAAAAGAGGAGCTCTAAATTGACTTCTTTGTCCAATAAAAAGGATCAAAGGGGTCAATTAGAGAAATACGAAGGAGATTTGGCCTTAATTTGTTTATGGGGGATTTGGAAACCAAATTCACTAACTATTATCTCATAAACACAACTTAATCTTCCTAGAATTTAAACATTTTTTATATTTTTTTCTAGTTCGTAATTTGCACTTGGAATAGTTAGATCAACTCAATTCTTACTCCTCTTGATCCTAGTAAGGACTTTTACATTCCACTCAAGTCTAGCGATTAGAAATTCACACCAAGATCAACAAGAATAATCAAAAGTTTCAGTAAAACTTAATCCAGATCACACTAAAAATTAAATACAATGCAGTAAAAAATGCACCAAATACAGTTTATCCAGGATGAAGCTCCTCTGTCTTGAAGATGTGAAAGAACCACCTCCAGAATGAACTCATCTCAAAATTCAGCTTTATACTTAGTTTTAATGGTAAAAATTACCATCTTACCCCCAATTTGTAATTAATTTTATCCATCGATGTAGACTTGATTTGAATAATCCAACAGATCAATAGAAAGAGGAGTTTGAGATGAGCAAATCCATAAAAAAGACCTCAATTGGACTTCAGGATCAAAAGTTAATAATAAATGAATTTTTACCAATCATAGTTGATGGATCAATATTCATTTATTTAATTAATTTTTTTTCTTTACACGCAATGACGTGTCGATCTCCCATTGGCTGGCATATTTTAAAAATGTTTTGGCGCCTCCTCTCATGATGTGCCACGTACCCCAAGCTGAAATAAGAGAAAAATAAAAAATACACATCATACATAGCGCTTTGCACGTACATGTGCGCTTTGCCGCCAGCCAACCACAGCACGCCACATCACCTCCCGTGTGTGTGCGATGTATGTGTTGCACGGGCGGTGAACTTACTGCCCACATAGAGAATTTATTGGAATTTTTCAGAAAATTTCCTAATTAAATGGGCACGCAAAAGGACGTCACCCAAAAAATATTTTATATATACCCCTTTTGCTTTCTCTCTCCTCCATATTTCCTAAAAAAGAAAAATCATAGAAATATTCTAGTTAATTCAATAATTCTCTGGAAATAATTTTATTGGATCTTAACACCTGCAATGGGTGACCGAGAGTAGTTTTAAGGGAATAATTGCTACAAAAAATTAATAAAACCCCCTTCAACTCTATAAATTATTTTAATACTCTTATTTTTCTTATAAATATATCCTTTTTGTATTTCAAAATGCATTTGTTCCTCGAATAAATTCCCCAACAATCCAATAAATTCTAGAAAAATCTAAAACATTCAATAATTTGTTCCCACTTTAATTAAAATTAAAATTATATTTTAAACCTGCCATTTTCATTTAAACAGAATTATTCCATTCATAAATAAATTCCATAAAATTCATAAATTAACACAAAATTAGGGAAACATCTGAAATTACTTGGAAAATTTAATGAACATGTAAATATATGATAACAACCCTATATTAAACTCTCTAAATGCATCAAATTGTGCTAATTGCTTGAATTAAATACCAAATTTAGGGTATTATCACAGAGTTACGGGTGGCATGCAAAACAATGAAATCCTAGGCTATGCTCAACAACATTAACCTAGGAAAAATGAAAAAATGAGAGGTTGAAAAAGACAAAGATCACATTAACCTTGATGTCATATTCCCAACAAGTTAAGTGGTTATTTCTCTTCATGAGTACTGATCAGATCATCACTCTTTTAATGCTTTATTCTCAAAATGCAAGAACAAACCCAAATGATTTTTTAAATGAGAAAATCACTATATTACCAGTACTAAGGAAAAAATCAACTAGGTAACTTTTTTATAAAGATATGGAGTATATTATTTGATATGAGACATGTATGGATATAAGAGGTTAAGAAAGAATTAACATTAAAAGTTCAGCCCAAACTATTTATGGATCATCAGATATTGTGATTTTAACTTAGAGAACTTACAACCACTGATTTATTATCTCGTCGTGATCACCAACATGGCACTGAATCCTTAAATTTCTTTAACATTTTGTATCTAAATCTGAATTTAGATAAAATTTCCTCTAAAGTTCTGACATATTTATTCAAAAAAATTCAAAAAAATTATTCATTATTACTTCGTTCATTAAAAAATGTGGAGGCAATTATAAAAAGAAAATTTTGTAACAAACATTTTCTTACGTGTACCACACATTAACCAAAAATGGATGAAATGATGGGACACAATATGAATGCACTGGATTTTGACGCCTAGTTTAACCTATTTCAATCGAATAAATTTTACATTTAGCTATTTTAAGTTCTTAAACGAGTCAAAAACTGTATATTCTAGCTTTAAAAATTATTTTCTTAAAAAATTTGAAAATTACATAAAATCATAATCATAATAAAATCTTAAAATATTTCAATAAACTGATGATTTTATTTTTCAACTTGCAAATTATGTTCTTTCATATCTTAATGTCAAAAAATTCTTTCAAATGACAGAAAAGATGAGAAAACTATAATTTCATCCTTTAAAAAATAATATATTATTTAAAGCTAAAATAATTTTTATTTATGAACATTTGAATGAATATAAATATTTTAAATATCTAAAATTACTATTAATAAAAGTATGTTATTTATGATTATCAGACACATTTCCTGGTTGGCCAATTGTCAAAAACATTTCTTTATGATGCAAGATTTTGATCAATCATGATTTTTCTATCATATTACTCATGTATGTTATGGTTTAATGACTACTCCCCTCCTTTTTGTACTAACATGTGGGTTTACATTTAAGTATTTTCTTATGACTATGGAAAATAGCTGACATTGGCATGTCTACTTGTTTTATGACGTTTGATGATTAATGTATACATTTCGTAGATCTAAAAATTTGGCAAATCATTTTAGACATTATAAAATCTCTAGAGCTAGCTCGTAGGTCTGACCAACTGATTTTTATGTAAGACATCGAAATCCCTCATAAGAATAAGGGTTCTTAGTACTAACTACATGCAATTCATATTGAATATATTTTTGCCTTATTATTTGGAATCATGCAATGGTGTGATGTTCTTATGGTTAACCATGAGTTAAACTAATTCAATATGTTATTGAGAAAGGGTTTTTTGGTACATTTAAGATTTTAGTCAATGCCGTTAGTGAAACACCCTTCCAAAAAACAGTTATTTTAACTTAAAATCTTAGTTTTTATGTTTTAATGGGGAAGCTTTAAGATGTTATCAAAAAGTTGTGCCAAAAATATATTCTCTAGATCATCTCCTAACTAATTCTCAGATTCAACCCTTATATGAGGGAACCATAAATCATAATTAGATACCTAAGTTAATGATAATTTTTAATCAAAATTATTATAACCCCAACGACTCCCAGGAAATCAATTCATCACATGATAATGGATCAAGGACCAATTTGTCATCCTTGGCTCAATCTGAGGTACTTATCAACTCAATAACATATCTATTATTTTTCAGCGCAATTTTCAGTTTGATTTTCCCGTTACTTCTTAAAATTGGACCGTTCATTTCTTGTCACATTCCATAAAAAACAATGATTTGAGGGTTAAATTGGACCGTTCACTGTTTTCCTATTTTAGTTTATTTCAATACAGATGATTTTATCGAATCATCTAAATTTGACCAAATTTAACAAAACTTCGATACTAATATATATGTTCGGCTATATTAATATATATGTTCGGCTACTTTGTAAAAAGACAAATTTTAATCCTTGCCAAACGGTTTTCATTTTTATTAAATAATCTTTTATTCTGAACAACCTTTGCAATGATAGATATATCTAGAAATTGTGACGATTTCCCAAAGCCCAAGAAATCAATTTAGATGATTTGTAGTATTTGAGGTGATAATCAAATGGTTTTAATTGTCAACACAGTGTGAGTATGAGGCTCTGAACAGTTTTAATTGTTATGACGCGAACCTCTTAAGTGTTTCTACCTAATAGGGCATATGTATAATATTCACCATGTTGGTGATAACTTAGATCCTACATTCTTATTTCCTAGGAATATATTAACTTTACTTAACTATTGTCAGAATCTTTTAATTATGTGACCATCAATATGGTGCGAACAACATACCATTACAATAAAGCATGACGTTTGGCATGAAGTAAAATATACAAAAATCAAGGAATTTTTATCCTTCACATATCTAACAAGAAGACATTAGTTTATAAAAGGAGCATGTCATAACAAAATCAATACACGCGTATCTTGACAGTGATTAGGCTCACTTTCTCTCTCTAGCTTTCAGTCTCTTATCCGAAGACTCTTAATTCTTGATTTAAATTTCTAATCAAAATCAAGAACATTTCAAAACGAACTATCATTAAAAATTTAATAAAACCAATTAGGCTCACTTTCTATCTCTAGATTTTAGAACCCTAATCAGAATACTCTTAATATCTTATTCAAAATTTCCAAACAAAATCAACAATAATTTCAAAAGTAAGTATCATTAAAATTTTGGTAAAATCGATTAGGCTCACTTTCTCTCTCTAGCTTTCGGTCCCCTAATCCAAAGACTCTTAATGCTAGATTTAAATTTCTAATCAAAATAAAGAATATTTCAAAGCCAAATATCACCAAAAAAATTTGATAAAACCGATTAGTCTCACTCTCTCTCTCTAGATTTTGGTACCCTAAGCCAAATACTCTTCATACCTGATTTAAATTTCGAATCAAAATCAACAGTTATTTTAAACTTAAATATCATTAAAATTTTAAAAAAATCAATTGGACTCACTTTCTCTCTCTAGCTTTTGGTTCCCTAATTTGAAGACTCTTGATCAATGATTTGCAAACTCGAAATATGTGAACAAAAATGCCATCAAATTTTCTGTTTCTTTCTATAAATGTGTAAAAAATATATGTGACCAGGCATCTGTATCGCCGATAGTCTTTTTAATCCTAAAGATTTGCGAACCACTATAGTCTCCACATTATAACTAAGTTTTCATTATTTACCTTCTAAAACGAATCTTACTGAAATAAAATAATGCGCTATACGTAATAGCTATACATACGTATGTAAGAATAAATTAATAGCTCGCTATGTTTTCTGAATGGTCCTTTTTATAGAAATTTTCTAGCATTAAAAAGCACGCCTTCTTTAAAAAGGACACAAAATCCGGAATACATGGGAGAACATCCCAATGCACCACATCAATAGTCCGCAAATTCCAGAAGTTTGATACTGACCAAGGAATACAGATCTTAGACAAAGAACTGGGATAAGCTTCCACTCACCTGATCGCCCAAAACATAAAAATAAGCTGTAAACAGAGAATTTTATTTTGAGTCTTTTCTCTTGAACCAAGCAGGAATATTTGCTAGGGTTGAAACCGAAAGATATTTAAACAAGTGATTGTTTGTGCTGAGTATAACTATCACACCAACATTAAGATATAAAGAAAAAAGAATCAAAATAAAATTCTGAATACATCAGACAAATTGTATAATTCGAAAAGAATCAAACAAATAATCATACCTCGGACAGATGCTGAACCACTGAGGTTCCCAACAACTTATAGGAAATCAGCTGACCTCAAATTTGAAGGGAATGACCTCAAATTTGCCCACCACAATAGTAAGAATTTATACTACCTCCCATGGAACATAATCGATCTGTATACTGATGATCATAGATGCATTACTCCAATAAGGGATTACATTGAAGACAGCGAGTGAAATGAAATTCATATTAAAAGCGTGCCCACAACAGGATACATATCAAAAACAGAGAAGGCGACTCTTACACACGACAGGAGTTAGAAAGAGGATCACAGCCCTCATAGACCTCCAGTCCAGGCATATGTAGCTCCTCCTTCCTGAGACAGACGCAGCGCTTGCTCATCCTCCCAGTCAACGCTATCTCAAACGGTCTCTGGATCATCCTCGGATACCCGACATCGCACCAGACCTAAAATACAGAGAAAATGCATTCACCAAATGTAGGGTTCATCGCGCCCCTATGCCAGTGACAGACGGCTGACGAATTGCCATCATCAATGGACATCAAAGTTGTGATCAATGTCAACAGTCAGCCGTTAAAGAAAATTGTCAAACGTCAATGTCCAACCAGACCGGTTGATGTCAATGAGGTTGACAATGGCTTAACTAGACTTCTAATAAGCAAACGAACTGCACCAAATCCGCTGTCAACAGAAAGCTCGTTGTCTGTCAACTGACTTAAAATTCGTCAACGTCAGCATCATTATAATGATGTTGGGATTGGTGATGACAAGTACCGAACTCTTAACATGTGGAACAGAAGATTTGTGGTCTAGATATGAGTGAGACGCACCTCCCCTCCATCTTTGTCATTCCATCTTGAATTGCAATTGGGGAGCTTGCTCTCCTCCTGCTTTTGTTTTTCTAGGAGCTGGGCACCCCTGGCAGCTTTTGCCTCCACGCCTTTAAGGTATTTTGTGGGCTTTCCGGATTTATCGTAGTATCGGCCTACTAGTTTGCCCACAAATCTGAAATTAAAATTTTTTTTACTTAGAAAATCGTACAAAAACCAGCACATGTAATCCAACAGTTGTATCGCACATTGCACCAACAGATTCTTTTTTTATTGCACATAAAAAACAAGGATTTAATCATCTTGACCCTATCGCCCAAAAAAAACTTATATTGCTCCATGGTGGTGAAAGAAATAACAAACTTTATCTAGCGGTACAATCACGCCTAAACATCATAAATAGTTGGATCCTTGAAAAGAATATGTTATGATCCTTGATCTCGGCTCGTATCGGAAGGAGTGGAGGACGAGACGAGGCAGAAATTCCCGGGGTAGAGAGGAGAAATGGGAAGGGTAGGAGAGGAGGCCGAGCAGGGGAGGTAGGGATCGGCCGAGGGACGAGCCGCCTGGAGATGCAGTGAGGAAGAGACGATCGCGAGGGACGGGGATCGTAGAGAGAGACGGAGAGTGGAGATAGAGGAGACGAGAGGGAAGGGGGAACACCCAAGAGCAATTTAGAACCAAGCTTCTAGTCTGCCCTCCCCAGAAGGAGGGCTGTGCTATTTGAAGGAATTGTAAAAAGGGAAATATGACAAAAGTGCCCTCGACGGTCCCGTAAAAAGAATACAAAAAAGGTAAGCTTTAGATACTTCTCCATCCGTCAGCCAGAGACCCTCCTCACCTCATTCCCTCTCTATTCTTACCATGTTGTAACATTCCCTTTATGATAATGTTTTCCTTTCTTATTTTTTTAGAAGGCCGAATAAGTTTATGGCCCAGACTGTAACTCCGTAAGTATGGGGCAGGCTTAATGGAAAGAGTGATTCAGTCTCTTTAGAAAACCCAGGCATGTGTTAGTATCGCAATCAACAGGTCCATCGTCTGGCACACCGCCAGATGGACATGGTTAAACATGTTCTTCACGTACCAGGCCTCAAGGCATGATTAATATCACCTCAGAGACTCGTCAAAGATTTGAATTTTATATTCACCTTAACTCCTAATGGGTGTTTTGTCTATGATAAGGTAAAGAACCTGAGGACTTCACCTTTTAAGGAGAAGAATGAGCTAGCATACTTGAATGACACTGCTGATGAAAATCATGTCACCAACATTGCCGCCAGCACGCAGGAGCATGGCAGATAAATAGATTACTTCCAGCTAATACATTTCTGACTTGGACATCCTTCATTTGATGTGTTAAAACTCATGTTTCCTATGTCTTTTAAGAACGTGGGTATATCTCGTGTTCAATGCGATACATCTCAATATTCTAAACATAAATGAGTGTCTTTCAGCGGGAGAAGTGAACGGAGTACAGGTCAATTTATGTTTGTTCATTGAAATGTGGGGGGCTATCATTCTGATATAGTTATAACTAAATCAAGAAACGGACTCTTGAAAAAAGATAAAATTGACTCACAATGGTAGTGCGGCAATACAACTCTTCAGATAGAAAGGAAGATCCCAGATCCGTTGCGCCTTCTCGAGCTCCCCAGTCGAATGCAGCTTCAGCTCACCAATGCCTCTAATCTCCAGGTTCTTTCCTCGAAATGATTGATGCCCCTCCAGTCCAGAGATGGCTTACTTATATAGGAGCAAGAAGTCCTAGCTCCTAGGCCAGGCAGTTAGTTACTACCCTGGGCAGTAGATCTTGATCTTAGACTACACTGACTCCACACGTGTGGACCCAGGTGTGGTCCCACATGCAGATTCATTCACATTTTCTCCTCCCTGTCCTCCTCCTTTCTTCTTTCTTTTATATGTAATCCAAGGTATCGTAACACATTCACAGCAAGCATTTCAGGAACCAAGTGGCGTATTATATTTGTTGATGATTGTGCGCAATTGACGTAAGTTTATCTGTTGACGTCCAAATCAAAAGTTACTACTATGGTTGAGAATTTCATTCGGTTGGTGAAAAATCAGTTTGATATCTCTATTAAACAGCTGGATAATGCTAAGGATTTCTTCAATAAAACTCTGTTGTCCTTCATTGAAAGAGAGGGTGTGATATATGAATATTATTGTGCATATACTCCATGGCAAAATGGGCTAGACGAGAGAAGAATAAGTCATGGGACCTTTACGGCTTCGGTATTACTTCAGCATTATGAAGTATCTAAAAGCAGTCATGACAGCCGTACAGATAATCAACCAACTGGTTCAAAAACACTGGGCTATGATTAGAATAATTGTCCTCGAGCTGTGCAATGTGTGTTTGTGGGTTATTCACACATGCAAGAGGGGTCCAAGTGCATTCATTCTGAATCATGAAAAAAAAATTCCGCTGATGTGACATTTCATGATAATGAGGGCTTCTTTAAGCATCAAGGGAGAGAAAGTGGAAAAAAAGATCTGCAGAAGGCCAGAACACAGTGCAGGAAATGATTTTCAATGCCTTATACCTCTGGAATGTGTGCAAATTGCACCTGAACAAGTTCCAAGTCTCCACTATGATGACCTTCAGGTCTCATTGGAGGAGACTCCAAACAACCAACATGACAAGCTTGAACCGTTAGCAGGGCCTATAACTATAGACACAGAAGATGAAGGTGAAGAAGATGCATGCAGAACAGAGAGAGGATCAGACGCTTATCTAGATCAACCTGGCACAAAAGAGACGAATGACAGTGGATGGCCAATTTCCTTGAGAAAACAAAAAAGACAATGTACCTAAGGTATCAAGTATCCCCTCTCTAATGTGGTGTGCTATTGCAAGCTGGCACCCGACTATCAGACCTTCATTACATCTCTCAACTCTGTGTCTATTTCATGAAGATATGATGACGCTCTCAAAGATGTGAACTGGAAGACAGCAATGGATGTCGAGATGGAAGCACTAGAGAAACTAAAAAGGGGAGATTGTGGTAGCTTCACCTGGCAAAAGCCCTGTGGGTGTAAATGGGTGTTCACTGTGAAATATAAAGCGGATGCTGCCTTGGAACAATATAAAGCCAGGCTAGAATCCAAAGGCTACACAGTCCTCGGGATTGATTATGCAGAGACATTTTCTACAGTTGCCGAGTTAGAAATTTATTTTCTCTGAATGGGATGGACACTATCACATTATGACGTGGAAATGCATTCCTCCATGGCAACCTAAATGAAGGGATCTATATGTAACTTCCTCCCCGATACTATCAGAAGGAGTCTGGTCAGAAAGCCTGCAAATTGAAGAAAGCTATATTTGGAACTTAAACAGTCTCCAAGAGCCTGGTGTGGTAAATTTGCATGCAGCCTAAGAGAGATGGGTTATAAGCTTTATTGTGAAGCAGTCTAATTCTAATAGAGCCTCAATTCTAGAGGTACACATTGATGACATTATCATCACAGGTGATGTCTATATTGGGAATTAAACCTTGAGTACCTGACTATCAGAGTTGTTTGACATTAAAGCAATTGAAAAGCTGAGATATTTTCTGGGTATTGGGGTGACCTACTCCTTGCAGATATCTCACAACAAAAATATATTATTGATCTCTAAGAGAGACGAAGACGAGTGGGTGCAAACCCTCTCCTGTGCCTATTGATCCCAAATAAAGTTAGGGCTCTGCAAAGGAGAGCTCCTTGTGGACAAAGGACAATATCATAGGCTGACTGGGAAGGTTGTATTAACCTAAACCATAAAGTACCTGATATTACATTTGTGGTCAGGCTGTCAATCAGATTTATGGAAAGTGCCAGTGTTAAGACACCGGAAATCCCTTACCACTAAATGTTCGAAATAAACAGCTCCAAGTAGCGAGGATGATAACGGTAGCTGAAAAAGAGTCACAATAGGAACAAGCTATATTGTTAGTGAGAGGTCTCTCCTAGTGGGTCATGTTCTATAAGCCCACTAGGCCCTCTATCTTATATCACTCTCATATTCTCCTCTCTCTCTCTCCCCTAGGGTATATATACCCCCTTGTGTACATTCTCCAACTAAGGTATATCATTCTCCTCCTTCCTCCAAACCCTAGTTCAACATGGTATCAGAGCTGCCTGGTCCTCCTCTCTAGCCCTAAGCCTTTGTGCGGGCCTTCTTCAATCCCCATTCCACTTCTCCCTCGATCCCTATTTCTCATTCCCAATCTTGGCTCTTGTTCGACCTCCCTCCCTTTCTTCCTTCGATTTTTCTGGAGGGGGGGGCCGCCCTGTCCTCATCCACGCCGCTCGCCAGCAGCGCGCGCCCGCAGCAGTGCGCGCCGCAAGCAGCGCGCGCCGCCGCAGCAGTGCGCCGCCCGCCGGCAGCGCATTCGCTCCGCCCGCCAGCAGCGCGCTGCCCGCGCGCAGTGCGTCGCCCGCAAGCCGCGCCTTCGCTCCGCTTGCCTGCTGTCTGAGGGATCTGCTCCGCCCGTCTGCCGTCATGTCGACTGCCTCCAGCATGGGCAGTGATCCTTCTGCCTCCAACGCCCCGGCTCCGACCCAAACTGACTTCACCGCGGCCGATTTTGCCAAGGAGCTCCCGTCGCCGAAAATTGGCGTCCCCCTACCTCCGGCTCCGGACAATTGCCGCCTCAGTGCTCCGAACTTGATGTCGTGGCTGAAGTTCGTCGAGTACACTCTGCGCGGCCGTCTGCTCCAGAAACATCTCACTTGCCAGCCTCTTCCCGTCACGGATCCGCACTTCCCAGCCTGGAGTGCCGAGCAGTATTTCGTCCACTCGTGGCTCCTGACTCACACTCTCTCCCGAGCGGTCTACGACAAGTTCCTCCACCTGACGACACCTCGGGAGATTTGGGAGCACGCCCGTCGCTACTGCGGGCACGATGCCGATGATTGGAAGATCTTCACTTTGGCCGAGCGGGCAAGTGCACTCCGACATGGCACCATGTCCATCATGGATTATAGTCTTGCCCACCAAGCCTTGTGGCGCGAGGTGGATTACTACATGCCGGTGGGGGATCCGAATTGCGTCGACCGCCGCCATGCTCTCAAACTTCGCTACATGTCATTCCTCGACAAGCTGAATCCGGAATATGCTGATGTCCGGCGCCAGGCCCTTCACTCCCAGACTCCTCTCCCGGACTTCGATGGTCTGGTTAAGGAGTTGACGGAGGTTGAAAGCAGTCTTCGCCGTCAACGTTCGCTGCTGGATCTGCCTGCCGAGTCTCCCGACGAGAGTGCTGCTCTCCTGTCCCGCCCTACGGAGCAACCTCCCCTGCTGCCCAAGCCTTCTTCGGGCCCCCAGACACCGGTGGTTTGCTCCTATTGCGGCAAACCAAACCATCTTGAGGCCCGGTGCATCAAGAAATTCTTGGACAGTACCCGGGATCCGGAGCCAGCCCCCTCGTCGTCATCAGCTCCTGCATCGTCTTCTCGCCGGTCCCGCAAAGCCAGAGCTCATCTTGCCCAAGCACCGGCCCCGTCGCCCTCTACCTCCAGCCATCCAGCCATGACTACTGACCAGCTGACTGCCGAGCTTGCCCGTATCAGTGCCCAGCTGGCTGCCCTACAGACCGCGCCTCCTCCGCAGCCTACCGTGGCTCACTTCAGTGACTTCGGTGCGTTCTTCCTCCCCAAGTCAGATCAGTGGTATTGTGGACACTCGGCCCTCCAAGCTCCATTCGTCTCGGATACCACCTGGGTGCTAGATACCGGGGCCACTGAGCATATGACCCCGTTCAACCACCGGTTCGTGTCCTACGAGCGGCATCTTGGAGGTCGAGCTGTCCACACCGCGGGTGGGGGACGACTTCGCGTGACTGGTATCGGGTCGATCCATGTGGATGGCCTTGGTATCCTTCACAACGTCCTCCATGTTCCGTCCCTTCAGACTTTGCTTATGTCACCGCAGCGCCTCGTCGATGCGGTCCACTGTTCGTTCCACATTCAGCCTGATGGGATCTTTTTGACTGACAAGGTGGGGAAGACTTTGCGAATTAGGCGGTCGGATGGCCTGCTGCTGTTGGACGATGGGGGGCGGTCGAGGACTCCGGTACAGCGGTGCTTGTTGACGATCGAGGACCAGCGTCGGCAGCGGCTTCTACTCACTCACCAGCGGCTTGGGCATCCGTCATTCCATGTTTTGAAAAGACTTTTTCCGACGTTGTGTACTGGCTTAGACCTGTCTTCCGTTGTTTGTGATGCGTGCAAACTGGCGAAACATCGCCGGGCTTCCTTTCCTCCGTCGACTTCTCATAGTGATGTTCCCTTATATCGCATTCATAGCGATGTGTGGGGCCCGTAGCGGCAGGCCAGCCTGAAGGGACACCGGTGGTTCTTGATCTTCGTTGATGAGGCCACCCGCTACACGTGGACCTACTTGTTGCCGTCCAAGAGTGCCGTCTCCTCGACTGTCCAAGCCTTCTGTACCATGCTTCGGACTCAGTTTGGCCGGACTATTCAGCGGTTCCGGTCCGACAACGCGCGGGACTATGTCAACCATGAGTTGACCTCTTATTTCACCGCCCATGGGATCCTCCACGAGACGTCTTGCGTGGCGACGCCCGAGCAGAATGGCCTTGCCGAGCGGCGTATTGGGTATGTCACGTCGACTGCCCGCACTCTCCTGCTGGACTATCACGTCCCGTGGACTTATTGGGGGGAAGCCGTCCTGACGAGTACTCATCTTATCAACCGGCTGCCCACCCCAACCCTCCAGTTCAGCCCTCCGATTGACCGGTTGTCGACTGCCTTTCCCGCCACGCAGCTTCGCACTCACCTTCTTCCCCGCGTCTTCGGCTGCACGGCATATGTTCACGACACGACGCCTCTCTTGTCGGCTGGATGCCCGGGCGCTCAAATGCGTCTTTGTTGGCTACTCTTCGCTCCAGAAAGGGTATAAATGTTTTCATCCCTCCTCCCGTCGTTTTTTCGTCTCCGCCAATGTCACCTTCTCCGAATTTCAACCCTTCTTCTCTCCCTCATCTTCCCCGGCTCCCCCCTTGGAGCCGGATCCGGTACTGGAGCCCGCTGCTCCCTTTCCTCCCACAGTCGTCTCTCCTCATTCCTCATCTATTTCACCCTCCTCTTCTACTCCTCCATCTCCTGCTACCTCCTCGACGCTTCCGGTCGACCTCTCTTCCTCACCCATCGCTCCTACTCCATTATCCTCTTCATCCGACTCTTCGCCTATTGCTTCCGCTCCCTCCCAGTCTGCTGATTTCTTGCCTTCCTCTCCTCCGCCAGCTCCTTCCGAGCCTCCCTCCTCTTCTCCTGATGACGATGACTCGATTGACTTGCCTATCGCTCTGCGTAAAGGGGTCCGCCAGTGCACCCGCACTTCCCTTTACCCCCTATCTCACTATCGCTCCTTCGCCAGGTTGAGTACTCCCTATCGCCTGTTTTTGACCCGCATCGACTCCGTTTTTGTTCCACGCCGTTTAGCCGATGCTATCGCTTGTCCTCATTGGAAAGCGGCGATGGACGAGGAGATGCGCGCCTTGCTCAAAAACCACACGTGGGATGTGGTTCCTCTACCGCCCGGGAAGACGGCTGTCTCGTGCAAGTGGGTTCACACCCCCAAGCACAACGCCGATGGCTCCCTGGAACGCCGCAAGTCACGGCTCGTGGCTTCACTCAGTCCTATGGGGTTGACTACTTCGAGACGTTCTCTCCGGTCGCGAAGATGGACACCGTCCGCCTCCTCTTGGCGCTGGTCGCTCATCATGGGTGGTTGATCCGCCAGTTCGACGTTAAGAACGCCTTCCTTCATGGCGATCTTACCGAGGAGGTCTACATGCATCATCCTCCGGGCTACCCCCTCGGGCCCCCGGGGACCGTCTGCCGCCTGCGGAAGTCCTTGTATGGACTGAAGCAATCGCCGCGGATGTGGTTCGGCCGCTTCAGCTCCGTCATGCGCGCCGAGGGGTACACCCAGAGCAATGGGGAAGCCACTCTCTTCTTCCGTCACGGCCCGGCCGGGGTTGCTATCCTGGTCGTTTATGTGGACGACATCCTGATCACTGGGTCGGACACTGCCGAAGCTTCACGCCTCAGCCACTCCCTTGCTCGCGAGTTCGAGATCAAGGCCCTTGGTCAGCTCCGGTACTTCTTGGGGCTTGAGGTGGCCTACTCGGCTCGCGGTATCTTCATCAGCCAGCAGAAATACACGGTGGACTTGCTGACTTTGACGGGTATGACCGACTGTGCTCCTGTGAAGACCCCCATCGATCCCAATGTCAAGTTGGGCGAAGGGGGTGACTCTCCGCCGGTCAGCACTCATCAATATCAGCAGTTGGTGGGGAAACTCCTCTATTTGACCCACACGCGTCCCGACATCAGCTATGCAGTTAGCCTTCTCAGTCAGTTCATGCATGCTCCCCATGAGATTCATCGCCAGGCAGCTCACCGGGTGCTCGCGTACCTGAAGGGCTGTCCCGGGAAGGGTTTACTCTTCCCCCGGAGCTCAGAGCCGACTGTGAAGGTATATACAGACGCTGACTATGCAGGCTCGATTGTAGACTACCGGTCTACCACCGGCCTCTGTATCTTCGCCTTCGGGGGTCTTGTGAGCTGGAAAAGCAGCAAGCAGGATCGTGTCTCCCGTTCGAGTGCAGAGGCGGAATACCGGGCTCTTGCGGATGGGGCCTCTGAGGCTCAGTGGATTCACGGGGTGCTCCGCGAACTTCGCGTCGAGTACACCCGTCCGATCCACTTCTATTGTGACAACAAGACGGCTATTGCCTTGGCTCAAAATCCGGGCCAGACGGGCAGAATCAAGCACATGGAGATCAACCGCTACTTCTTCAAGGAGCAGATGGACGAGGGCTTGTTCGACTTGTCTTTTGTGCCGTCCTCCGACCAGGCGGCCGATGTTCTCACGAAGGGATTATCGAATCCTCTCCTTGTTCGTGCTACCTCCAAGCTTGGCATGGACGACATCCATACCTCGCTTGCGGGGGGCTGTTAGTGAGAGGTCTCTCCTAGTGGGTCATGTTCTATAAGCCCACTAGGCCCTCTATCTTATATCACTCTCATATTCTCCTCTCTCTCTCTCCCCTAGGGTATATATACCCCCTTGTGTACATTCTCCAACTAAGGTATATCATTCTCCTCCTTCCTCCAAACCCTAGCTTGGAGTTCAACATATATAGATCTTCAACCAGAAGTGTTAATATCTCCAGATCCGTGATAGATCAACCCCAGGAAAGGGAGAAACAACAGTCTGAGAATCTCAATAAGAAAAACTAGATAGAACGATAGAACACGAGAGAAGAGGGAAGAAGAAGAGCTGTCGTCCGAATCGGCTCCAACAGCCTGCGCGGGAGAATCTCCTGCCGCTCAGAACTGGGCATAACTAACTTCTCGATGCCCACATTCTCTTGCCCTTTTCTTTTATATAGAACCTCCCTCGCTTTATTTCAAGCCCACACGAGCCGGCTTAGTTGTCACGTGCAATCAATGCTTGGCGCTTTTGCCTGCTTTGATATGTCCTTCCTAGTAACTTATCAGCCAGGAAGCCTCATCTAGATGAAACCCACAAGCTCTTGCCATATTTCATGGAATCTGAAGGTCATGGGATATTCTATAAATGCCAGAAGGGAGTAGATGTGGAGGTATATATCGCTGCTGATTGGGCACGCTCAGCCATTGATAAAAGGTCTACATCAGGAAATTGTACATTCCTTGGAGCGAATCTAATTATATAGAGGAGTAAGAAACGGTCAGAGATCTCAGTGTTTAGAGCATTGGTCAAGGGTATCAGTGAGAATTTGTGAATCAGAGGTATTCTGAGTAGCTTGGAATGAAGCAGAGGAAGCCCACAGTTATATACAGTGATAGCAAATCAGCAATTGATATTGTCCATAACCCAGTTCTATCTGACAGAACAAACCGCACTGAGCTGAACAAAAATCGGATCAGGGAGAAAATTAACCAGCGACAGTCCAGATTACTGATTGGATTCTCACTAACTGAAGAAATGAATTCTTGAATGAAAGAAAATACTCACAGGTTTCCACAATGCCGATCTTTAGACAGAGGGGGTAATCTCCTGAACCGGTAACGTTGTCTCCAGCTGTTAGTTTGGGAGAAATAGAGAGATGTTCAGGAGAGGAGAAGCTCCAGCCAAGGGCGGCGCCTGAGACAAAGTCTTGTAGACAAAAAAGAACAAAAACAAAGAAGTGTTTTTGACGGCTAGGGCTTGGGGCCTTTTAAGAGGCCCCATTACAAGGTCCCACGTGTGAGTCACTTAAAGGCTCACACGTGGGATTTTACTTAAGTGAAATTCGAATAAAAGGAAAGAACTCCCACGTGGGCCACTTATAGAACGTGGCCCACTCACAATGGAGAAAGAAATAAAGTGAAAAAAGAGAAAGAGAGAGAGAGAGAGAGAGAGACTCGGTTCAACACCAGCACTCCAGTAGGATGCAGCCTCTGCTCTGGAATGCCTCCCGCGCCACAAGATCGCCCAAATCACCGATACCCCTCCCTTCCAAGGAGGCTTCTTTTTATAGGAGCAAGAAGTCCTTGTTCTTAACCCAGGCAGTTATAGTCTTTCACTACTTTGACTTCCCATGTGTGGACCCAAGTGTGGTCCAACATGAAGATTCTTCCATGTTATTTTCTCTCTGTCCACTACTTTCTTCTTTCTTTTGCAAGTAACCCAAGGTATCGTGACAACTACATACATCAAGTCTGCTGATTGGAGAAAGCTGATATTTTCACAAAAGGATTGGCGATGTCATTCTTCAATCAGCTGCTCGGCAGACTGGGAATCTGGAGCATCTATCTACCATCTTGAAGGGGCTGTCAGCTGGAGACTCTCCTCATTTCATTCCCTCTCTATCCTTACCATGATGTAACGTTCCTTTTCTTATACTGTTTCACTTCCTCCTTTTGTTGCACGGCCCAATAACTTTAGCCCAGATTGTCATCCCATGCGTCTGGGCAGACCACCTGGAAAGCTTGATTCAGTCTCTTTAGAAAACCCAAGCACATCTTTGTCTTCCTATCCACAGGTCTATCGTCAGGCACACCGCCAGATGGAGAAGCAGGTCACTAACACCATAAACAATTTTCCGTGGGTATGTAGAAATTTTAGCCAGACAATGAGGAATTTCATCATTGTCACCAAGTATTTAATACAAAAGTTAGACGATGAAGTATTGGCTAATATAAGGAAAAAATCATTTGTCAAGTGCCTAAGCAACTGGGCAAAAGATCAGGAGAACATAATCAGTTAACTCACACGTAGGTTCTTAAGTAGAAATTCCGCCAATCGACAACACTCTTTATCTGCAACCAAAAATGAAATAAGAAAACTTGAAAAAATACGGAAAGAAAACCCAAATGGAAGCTTATGAGCTTAAAGATAAGAGCAAGTCTACAAAAATAGGATAGGATGTCAATCCTTTCTTTTGATTCCGTGAAGAAGAGGCATCTGAATGTCCTCTGTAATGTGGTGTTCTACATCGCGAGAATATGATATCAACTTTGCAAGGGAAGTTAATTTTCAAATAAGAATTGAATTATACATCGCTCTACCACATTACTCGGAAATTATAAATACATCGTTTTTTTCCAAATTATCTTTTTCTCAAGGTTCCTGCCTCCAGTAGCATGATGCGAATACTAGTGCCAACATTTATTACCTCTACGCTTGACAAGCCATGCAGAGAGTCAGTTAATCCATCCCCTGTGAGAAGACGAAAAAGATTATCAATTACGTTACTTTAGTTCATACTCTTTTTTGTGAGAGAAGACGCACTCACAGGGAATCGAATTATTCCCGCAATGGAAAATTATTCTTGGTGGGAAAATTATTCAAACAAATTGTTTTGGAAAGGAAAGTGCGAATCGAATAATTCTTCTGGAAATTTCGCTCACATGTTTCCTTCTAATTTCTGCTATTTTTTATTATTATCAGTAACAGAATAATTAACAACTTACAGCACAGTTCCCCAAACCTGTAAAATTTCCTGACACGAAAGCTCTGGACGCGTCCCTGAAAATCCAGAAGAAGAGAATCGGTTGGCTTCTTGGAGATCACACAAGGAGATTAGAATCTAAGCGATTAAAATGGAGCACTAGATTTGATTCACCCGAATATCTTGTTTTCTTAACAGATTGTGACTTGTCTCAGTTTATTGGCATAAATCTACAAGTCAGTGGAATACCAATGTGCCCGAAAGGAGGCACCATTGACAGTACAAAACGATACCTTCCGCTCAGATATGCAAAAATTATTACTTACAGAGTTAGTTTGCACCCAAATTTTCCCATTAAAAATATTCAAATCAGATTTACGTTTGCAGAGCTCACTGAACAAATGATTAGCCTCTGATGAGAGTAAGAAGAAGAGCAAACCAAACGGCTTATCGTTCAGCCAAATTCTACTGAGGTTTAGCGAGAATCTGAAATTTTCATGAAGAAATATATATAAAAAGAGAAAAAACGAACTACGGGATATCATTTAAGAATACTTGATGGCCACTAATGAAAATTAAAAAAATAAAAACCTTGAACAAATCACGTCAAACCAACCTCCCCGCAAAATGGTGGTAGCCCCCGCCAGGGCCATAATGCGATCGCCCCTTTGTCACGTCAAATACGGAACTGCATTTGAACAAATTAATCAACGAGTCTTTAAATTACAAAAAAAAACAATAAAATCGACGAAGACAACAGTCGATGAATATACCCCAAGATCCCCAGCAGGATTGCTTTTCCTTCATCACTACCTGTGTACGACGAGATCTCATCCACAGTCCAAATCCTCTACAAAAATTGTAAAAAGAAGAGGACAAGTCCCACGACTTAAGCAAAATTCTGCAAAATTTTCCGAAATTTTGAGATCGAGCGAGTTCAAAGCTCACCTCCGACGTTGGCTTCTTGAATCTGTAGCCGACGATGACGGCGGCGAGCAGAACGGCGATCGACAGCGCCGCCAGCGACGCGGCGGTCCTCATCCGACCAGCTCCGCCGAGCCCCTCCCTTCAAAATCTTGCATTTCCCCACATTATAGTTCAGGATCGACCCGGACGTGGAAAATGGACGGGACGGGACGAATTTTCCGTTCGACGGTACAAAAGCCGTCCCGTCCAGTCCCTCGTCCCAGACGAAAAAAACCCCAGTTTATATTTATAATATACTAATACAGATTTTTCTGAGTTTTTTAGGAAAATACAGAGGAGATAGAATGCGAAAGGGACATATTTACAATTATTTCTGAGCGTCGTCACTTTGCACGCGCGTAAAAATACAGGGACTTTGATGCAAATTATCATAGCGAGGCCATGTGGCTACATCTCAACCATCGGATGTGAATCTGGCAGTTTTTTTAACCGTCCAATCCAGTAGTCCTCGGGACAAATTTTCGTCCCAAATTTTGCCCATACCCTTGGACTGGATGATTTTTTTGTCCCGGGACAAAAAAATCGTCCCGTTTGCGTCCCTGCAATATATCCCCTTTTCAAAGAGCTCGGTAATGGATGACAGTCCATTGTTCCGTCTCTTTCTGTCATCCATCATTGTAACAGAAAACGGAACAAGAGCCTTTCTACCTACTGTTCCATTCCATCCTGTTCCTTCATCAGGTGCTAGTGATTTACTTTAGCTTCACACCCATCATGCGGTGACAGCTTCCCTCAAGTCATTCATTTGGTCTAAATCCGTCTTCCATCACGGCTTCATTATCAGTTAAATCAGTATTAATCAGTCTTCGATCAAAGTGGTGGACTGATGATAAGGCGAATTCATTTCTATCCGACATGACTGATTGATGATGGATTGATAGGATATGGACTGACAATTTGTAGAGGGGAGGAATGAGAAGCAATTTTTTAGTAATTAGCCTACTCTATTCGAAATTTTTACATTAAAAATAAGGATTTTAATTGAAAGTTTACTGTAGAAATTATTAAATATTTTTTAATAAATACCTTAGCCACCACTTCAACGACGACGGGCGGCAACTGATGATAGCGGTGTGAATAGAGTGAGTGGATGAGTCTAACCTAAATTGGAACTGAATACCTTCTGTTTAAATAATGTATATATGTAGTTTATGTTGAACCATTAAGAGATTCTCATGAATTACGTTGGAGATGGATGCGGATATGCTCCAACAAGCTGTGGAGAGAGAAACTAATGCACACTAATGGTTCTACAAGGTTGAATGTGGAAGGCGTGATAGTGAAAACTTAGGCTATCGACGACAATTACCTAGAAAAAAGAATAAAGGTTTGAGTCTGAAAAAGATGGAGATACCACTACCATCATTGTCAGTTGCCCAACTAATTGACTGGTACTTTCTCTTTGTGATCACTCCTTCGATTCTTTGAGCTTGGAATGCAAGAACAGACCCAACGAGATCTGGAACGAACAAATCGCTCTAATTAATCAGAAACAAAATTTATGGGAAGTTATGTCTTTCCCTCAAAATTTCAGGTCAAACTTCTTTTGGATAGTTGGATGTCTTCATTTGGAGTAAGAGCAATATGAGTTGTCATATTTCTCTCTCCTCTGGTATTATCTTTCTTCTAATTTTTTAATCTTGTCCTTGATCTGTGTGGTGGATTGCCACCATACTATTAAATGGAAAAGAAAGAAATCATTTAAAATATAGATATAAAATCAATTTTTTATTATGTGAATTATAAAATTATTGTCATAAAATTGTATTAAAATACCAAAAATTGGGAAAATAAAAATTGTTATCCAAAATTATAATAAAACCCCAAAAAATATTTTAATAAACTCAAATATACATATACATTGATTCATAAGATTATTTTCTTAATGAATTTAATGGCCAAAAATTCCATAAGAATTCTAGAAAATCGAGAAAAATCACAATTTCATTACAAAATACAACAGATACATATACACATTGAAATAAAACCAAAGATATTTTTTTTACTTATAAATATTTTGGTTATGAAACTAATGTCAGAAAATGCTGTTAATATGCCATAAAATAAAAAACGGGACCTCAAACTAGAAGTGTAATAATGTAATTAAGCCTTAATAACATGCATTTATGATATTTATATTGAAAATAGACACACAATACATGAAAATATCACGTTATTTGTGATTATTGCCACATCTCTTGGTGCTACAAAATTGTTGGTTTAGGAAACTTACTCTGGATTATTTTTTTATTGAAAAATCACTAAAAAGTCCCAAACATTTTATATAAAATTAAGATACATTAGGGTAAATAGAATTTCTCATTTTCCTAAAATTATTTTAATTAATTTTCACAAGTTTATTTTGAAAAAATTATATAAATTTCAAATATTTAATCGAATCCTGGACAAATGCAACATAAAATTCAATATTTTAAAACTTTCTAACGATGAATTCTACCGATAATGTATTTGTGCTTGTAAATAAAATAAAATTATTCATTTTATCTTCAAATTTAACCCAAGTTTATGTTTTTTACAGGCGTGGCATATCAACTATCTAGAAATGAAAGTATACATGTATAAATGGCTCAAACTTTCTTTCTCTTTCTCGTGTTGAAAGCCATCCCATCAACATAATGTCTGTCTTATAAAAAAACCATATGTAGATTCATTTCCAAATTGGATGATAAATTGGGATAATTTTGTCAGTTTTATAAGTTATACAAAGTGTATTTCATTTTATACGTATCATGATGATGTCAGTAAATTTTTGTTCTGCCACTTTGATAAACCAGAAATTAGGGTTGAATTTGTGTTCATTAAATAGTTTTAATATAAAACAAGTTATTTTTTCCTTAGCATGAATGGCCTAATGTATAGCAGCAATAGTATTTGAGTAAGTAACTTAATAGCAGAAAACTGATTTCCGTTTACAAAATCAATTTTAACTTATTTGTGTGTTTTATTAAATTTTTGTGATGAATGTTCTGAAAAAATGAAAAGTTAAATTTAAACATAGATTTTCTTATTTTTTGTATTTTTCAGTTTTACTTTAACCTCAAAACATATAAAGTAGCTTTTTTTTGGCTTCTTGATATTTTTTGGTGACTTTTAGACACTTGGTAATGGTCTAGCATGTCACGTGTGCTAGTGGGTTTGGCACATAGCACAGTGGCAGTGGCACAACGACAACGGGGTGCACATAGCCACATCATTGGTGCAGCCTTAACTGTGACTGAAGTTGCTGCCGCAGCTGTGATAAAGAATAGGAGCCAGTACAGGTTTAAAGAAAACATAACCCCCTCCCCTTAGATAAATCCTCATAATCTATACAACTAATAATAGGAATTCATGTACCCTTCTGGACGTTGATTGGCTGACAAGAGAGTGAGACAGTTGAGTGAGATGAAACCAATTTGAGCGCACATTCACAAAGGGACAGACGCTGATATCGCATGAATGACTCTGCACAGAAGGGTTTTTTCTTCTAGAACTGAAAGAAATCGAAAAGAAATCAGAAGCACCGACTGGATGTGATCCGTTCATGGTGCCATAGCTCCTGGAGTTGAGCCAGAGGCAGCCTAGGAGCCCTTGCCTATAGGGGAGGAACGTCTTTGCCGCGTAGTGCCTCTCGTGCGCTGACTGCGACGAACTCCGCTGCTTCCCTACCGCATGCACCGGCTTCGACAAACCTCCCTTCTTCATGGACGATGTCTTTTCCTTCTCCTTCTCCTTCTGTAACTCCGACGGGGAGAGAGAATCCTTGAATCTCCTGAGGGAGAAACTCTTTTCCTTGGAAGGGAAGAATGCCAACTAATCTGTCGATTGTTATGGAATACACCGGAGGACAGCTCTTTGACAAGATTTGTAAAGCCAATGTTGAAATGTAATTTTTTGCTGTGAATCCGCAGTCAAGGTTCTTCTTCGAGCAGTTGATTTTAGTAATCAGCTACTGCCATTCCATGGTTATTGGAAATATGCTCCAAAGATCTGATGAGGGTCTTTTTTGAAAATTTAGCAAATCTGTCACAGAAATCTAAAACTAAAGCACACGCTACTAGAAGGGAGCGTGGCTCCCAGATTGAAGATCCACGATTTTGGATATCCCAAGGCTTGACGTCGTTGACTTTGAATATTTAGACTTTCAATCTTTTGTTGATTTTTCTCCTTGGAATTTAGTCTTCGGCATTCCATTCACAACCGAAGTCAACGGTCGGCATGCCTGCTTATATTGCTCCTGAGGTCTTATCTAAGAGAGAGTATGATGGGAAGGTATATTTATATTTTTCTGAATAAAATATAGAAAATGGGCGTAAAAAATAATAAATATTTTTTATATGCCCTTCTAGGCTCCTACTGTCTGAGTAATGAAATATTATATCTCTCTATATTATTTTGGATATTTCATTTTAAACATATATCTCTACTTCTAATAATATGAATTCATGTACCCTTCTAGACGCTGATTGCGCCCGCTACTGAGCGCAATCGTCGATACGAGCGAATTGCGTACAATCGATCGACATGATCAGCCAATGTGAGGACACTCCTTGTAGCTACCCACGATGTGGCAAACATTCGACCACATTCTCTCGGAGGCATGACTGCAACATGCACTTCATTCCAATCATAGTTGTGGCTATAAGAATGAAAACCTGGCTCTAGTCAGTGAAACCCAGTGTTCCAGTTATGTTGCAAGGATGGCGAGGTCGCGTTGCCGGCGTTTCCCAACCTGTCGACACTGCTTCTTGCTCTGTTAGAGGGGACGACGGAGGAGACGAAGCACTGTTGCAATTTTCTTTGAGCCTACAACTCAGCTTTCAGTTTCTCACCCAGGGGTGCAAATCTCAATCCTTCGCTTGCTGACAACCGTGTCGGTGTCTACACGTACCGCATCCAAGGCGGCGTCCATCATTGGATCTCAAATGCTTTGCTGCCCCCCGTTGGTCAAGCTCCTTGCTTTGCTCAAATCTACATGTACGACACAGACTACCAGATCGACCAACGAAGCTCAACCTTCCCCGATCTGCATCGCAACATCCTTGAAAAATCCATGACTCTCTGAGTGTGGCAATCCCTTTGTTCGCCAGTTTCAAGTGAACAACGAAGAAGTGCTTCACTTGCATCCACCCAAGAGTTTGAGCTTTGAGTCGGCAAGCCTTATGTCTGTGATCGTCGTTAAGATCAACTCACAGGCTCTGAAGTCGTTGTTCTTATGTTTGGAGACAGAAACGAAGGGGATGGAAGGCGAAACATTGTTCGACGGAAAGTATGATCGACGAAGGACCCACAATTCGTGAGTCAGCTCGACGGAAAGTATGATCCGCTCCACTTCATGCTGCTTTTTTCGTATGGCAGTCCCAAGTGGAGCCTGCAATTGAAGGAAAGAAGCAAGGTGACGATGAACCGGTTTTATGCCTACCACTTGATGGTTCAAGAGGCATCAAGAGTGCTTGATCTTTCTGGCTGGTTGTTTCAAGAATATGTTGCTGATGCTTACGCTAAGATTGAAGAATATCGCTTGCTATGAGTTCGTTACAACAAGGCGACGTTGTGTGCAAGCCTCTACCAAGGGTTGGTTGATCAAGTTGCCGTCAACGATGTTGCCGCACCCGCAGGAAGGATGATCATTCTCCCCCCTTTCTTCACCGGAGGCCCGCCTTACATACAAGGGTTGTACTAGGATGCCATGGCAATCATGCAAAAGATGGGAAAGCCAGACTTGTTCATCACGATGACTTGCAACCCGAACTGCCCCAAGATCAAGAAAGCTCTGCTACCTAGCCAAAAGGCTCAAGATCGATTTGACCTCTGTTGTTGCATTTTCCAGTTGAAACTGATGGAGCTCCTCGATTTGATCATCGACAAGGAAATATTCGGCAAAGTTAAAGGTCTTGTGTACGTCATCGAGTTTCAAAAGCGTGGTCTCCCGCATGCACACTTGCTCTGGATACTGGATGATCTGTACAAGCTGAAGACTCCTGAAGACATCGACAAGATTGTTTGTGTTGAGTTACCAGATCCCACCGACAAGGAGTTGTTTGATCGTGTGATGACACATATGATACATGGCCCTTGCAGTTCTGCAAACCTAAGATGCCCATGTATGAAGGATGTAAAGTGCTCTTAGAAATTTCCCAATGAATTCATCGGCTCAACCTAAGTCAACAACGATGGGTACCCTCTCTACCAGCGCCGCAATGATGGCGCGTCGTCTAGAAGGGTTTGCATCTCATCAACAAACGTTGGGTTGTTCCATACAACAAGTATTTGTGCAAGGTATTCAACCGACACATCAATGTGGAAATCTGCTCTTCTATCCAGTCAGTGAAGTACCTGTACAAGTATGTCTATAAGGACCGCAACCGCATTCAAGCCAGAGTAGCATCGAAGGATACTCCAAGTGACGGTGGTGTCAGTGATGCAGCTCAAGAGCCTTCATCATGCGATGAAGCCCAATAGTATCTTGATGCACGATATGTATCTGCATCAGAGGCTTTTTTGGCGAATCTGTTAATTCAACATGCAGAAGATGTATCCAAGTGTGTATGCCCTCCAAGTTAACAAGGAGAATATGCAATCCGTGGTGTATGCTCAAGACAAACCGGTTAGTGAGATCATGGACAGGTCGGCACACACAACCCTCACAGAGTGGATGTGGTAAAACAGTGAGCATCCAGAAGACGAAGTCGCCAAGCAGATGTTTTACTGTGACTTCTCGTCGTATTACATGTGTAACGATTCCACTCGCCGTTGGTCACGACGTCAGCGATTGCAGTGTATCAGAAGGGTGCACTTCGTGAGCCCTCGCGACACTATGCGATACTACCTCTGGTTGATGCTTCATCACGTTCCTGGTGCGACATGTTATGAAGATTTGTGCACCGTCGATGGTGTTGTCTATGACATGTATCAAAGAGCTGCTCAAGCATGTGGCCTACTCCAGTCCAACGAAGAGTTCGACAATGATCTCACGTTGGCGTGAGGTGTTGCTTCTTCCCGTCAAGTTCGTGAGCTCTTCACGATGATGCTACTCTATTGTGAGATCTCACAACCAGACGTGCTTCTCGAGAAGTACCTTGACGCCATGTCGGAGGACATCTGTTTTGTGAATGGTGCTTTGGAAGTGATTGAAGCGATCTGACAAGAAGTGTTGAGTGTGCTTGAGTCAATCCTCTACCACAACGAATCTTTGCTCGTAGTGTTCCCAGCGTTGCCCCAAGGCGTCAAACTCCCACAGACAGACACAGAATGGGGGCCAAGCCAAGGAAACGACATCCTGCCTGCAATCTTCACGGTGGAACGCCTGCAAGGCATGTTGAATGAAGAACAACGACAATTGTACGACGTAGTACTCTAAGCCATCGAATCGACAGAGCATGCTACATAGGACAAGGTCTTCTTTGTTGATGGGCATGGGGGCTTTAGGAAGACGTTTCTTGATGCAACTATTCTTGCGCATATCGAAGCCTCTCACTGCAATGCCATCTCGACCGCGACAAGTGGTATCACAGCGCTTCTTCTGGATAGAGGGCAAACATTGCACTCGACATTCAAGATTCTTATTCCCCTCACTTACATCTCAACGTGTGGAATCATACCTAACTCCAAGATCGGTTGTCAAATTCAGTCAGCAAGCATGATAATTATTGACAAAGCGCCAATGATTCACTCCCACGTGTACGAGACATTAGATCGATTGGTTCGAGATGTGATGAAGGGCATCGATGCAAGTTTTGAAATGGTTCCTTGTGGCAGCAAGGTCGTCATGATGGGAGACGACTTCAGACAAATGCTTCTAGTCATACCGAAAGGCTCACGCTATTGAAGGTTCATCCCTCAACCGAAGCGATGTATGGCGCCATTGCTCTGTTTTTTGCCTCTGAACCAACGTTTGTGTTTTGCCCGACCAACAAGCGTGGAGTGAGTTCTTACTTGCTGTTGGAGAAGGACGCGTTGGCCCTGACGTCGATCTTTCAGTAGAGATTCGGCGCATCTCCTCACTGTTGGAGCTGATTGCCCAGGTGTATGGCACCTTTGAAGATGGACAACTCAGTTGACAGCATAGATGATTTTGATGCCTCTGAATGATGATGTGGTCAAGGTCAACGACATGGTGCTTGATGTCTTCCCAGGTGAAGTGATGGAGTACTTCAGCTTCGACGCAATCCATCCTGGTGAAGTCGACAACAAATCCCTCTACCCAACCGAGTTCCCCAACAGAAATGATGATGATGCGACAATGCCACTCCACAACCTACAACTTAAGATCGGGTGCATCGTGATCCTTCTCCAAAACTTGAACACCATGCAAGGTCTATGCAACGAGACCAGGCTTCGAGTGGATTTGTTGCGACAATACTCCAAGCCACAATCGTCAGCCAAGGAGGTTTCTACGGCAAAGTCCATCTCCTACCATGGATCGTGCTATACCCGTCTCAATCGAGGCTTCCGTTTTGATTCAAGCGCTTCCAGTTTCCAGTTCAACTCGCCTTCGCCATGACGATTAAGAAGTCGCAAGGTCAGGCTCTCAACATGGTGGGGTTATATCTACTGAACCCGCTTTTTACTCACGGCCAACTCTACGTCGCTCTCTCAAGGACGCGGATCAGTTCGACAGGAATCGTGTTATGCGATGGCGGCGCGAACTGACCCACTGTGATTAACGTTGGTTACACAGAGGTTTTCTAGTAAGAGATGGCAGGTTGCCTCCGATGCATGTTACATGTTGCTTTTTTAACCCATAATACATGTTAACCTTTTCCGATAATCAACCCACTGCAATTCACCTTATATTGCAACTTCATCAAAAACTGGTTCGATTGAAAACCCCAAATGAGCATTGTGAGCGAGCCCCCCTAGTTATACAATAAAGGGAATGGATAAGGTGGCTATTAAATGTTGTGTTGGAAAGATGTCATCATTCCTGGTGTATATTCACAACCTCTGAGCTGAAATGCGTGGTTATAGAATATATTTGTCTTTAGATACAAGATAAACAATCTTTGTCTTGAATCTAAACTCAAAATCTCTTGTGGCTAATCTTATCCAGTAGGCGGATGACTACATGATTTCATGAAAACAACCTAATTTCACCGCAAACTTCATGAATCCTACAACAAAAGAAAATGTTGTATCCTATTGCTTTGTAATTTTTTCCATTAATCATGTTTGTGTTAAATACAAATTAAAATCACATTGTTGAGTTATTATAAATACTTTATTTCTTTGTATTCTTCTTGAGGTATAATTTTCCCCATGTGATCTATATCTTTAAATCAGTATGCAAGGAAAATATAGAGTTTACAAGCTAAACGCCTAAGTCCAAAAATCAAAGAGCTAAGAAACTTCAAATTATGACATAACAGGATGAAAGTACATCAGTTGAAACCCCTGTCATTTTGAACTTTCATAAATACCATTTTGCAATTCATGTGTTGTCTATTTTTATTTGCACCAAAATGATTATATGTGTGTGTTATCAAGCTAAAAATAACAAATACATACGAATAATTATATTCTATTTTATGGATTTTGGGTATTATTATGGATTTTCATGACATCGTACTCATAAAGGAATTATTTTTTTAGTTGAGATATATTTTTTATCATGTTCTAACATTAAATTCAAAGATATATTATTTTTTAAGTTATATTTAGTCATAATATTTTTTATGAATTAATCATATATTTTAAATTATTCAATTCATTTGATGACTGTTTCAAAATTTCAAAAGTTTCACGCCACACTGGCAATATGGAGAGAGAAAATTGGAAGAGAGAGAAATTGATCTATTTCAAAATGAGCAAACTTGAAATCATGAAATCTGACGATCCAGAATGATTTTTGTGCAGAAATTTAAATTGTATCTTTGTCTCTTCGTCTGCATTCCATCCATACATTTTGATCTAGAAATAGAACACTCACCGCATGTAGAAATCATCCTGAACTTTTTCCTACTCTATTAGGCCTAGTGAAAGAAAGTGGCTTCAAGATCTATCTAGTTCTCTCGGTGTTCTTTCTAATTGAAGTTACTGATCAAAAAAATAATTGGAGAGACTCTTCAGTTGTCACAAATCACCTTGACCATGCCAGAGTATAAGGATAGACATTTAGTATTCTTGGGCTTACTTCATATTCTTCTTCTCAACATCATCCATCCATTCACATACATCCATCCACTTCCATCCATTCACATCCACACACACAATCCATCCATTTACACATTCACACCCATAAGTCCTAATTATATATGTTAATTATCCCATACAGATCCACCATCATTGTTCCTCTGATCTCTCTACATTTCTTATTTTATGAAATATATCTTCTCTCCCCTAATACCATCTTAAAATGAATTTAATCCTTAATATATTTATTATCTGGATATCTAATTTTGGATACAGCCCTTCATCATCACTAACTAGATAAACTCAACTAGCAACAACAAATTATTACCCTAAATTTAAGTTCATGTTGCAGGAATGCTGGTGTGAATCACGATGTGTGATATGAGGTCAAATTCATTGAGTTGGGGATGATGTGAAAGAATCCGCTTTCCATGTAAACCACATCATATACCTTTTTCACTAAAATGCCCTTATCCTTAGTCTCCAAGTTATCCACATCAAAAACCATGGATTGACGTTGAAATGTGACACGTATAGGGATATAAACACATGAATATAATTAAATTTGGCCCCGCTTATATTTAATGATATATACATGTTCTTCATATGAGCGAACATAAATCTTCAATAAGTTGATCTAGTTAATTAGACATTGAAAATTTTTAGTATGAATATTTGTTGTCAAAAATTTGCATATAAATTAGATAAATAGTTTAAAACAGATGATAAAATTTTGAGACAGGGAATTTACTATATTCTAAACATCTAAAAACCTGATATCAATAATGTAGAAATCATTGCCCTCATAATTAATTCTATGATGTTAGTGCATATACATGTTTTTTGAAGCTCTAAATGTATGGCATCTTAATTTAAAACACTGCAAAACACTCAATTAAAAATAGAAATGTTAAACTGAATCTTAAACATTTATCAAAAATAAAAAATATTAATTTAAATAAACATTACTTAATAAAATTATCATTGAATATTATCATACCCACATGGACATGTACATGGACATGTATATGGACATACTTCTGTGATGTTAGTGCATGTACATGTTTTGTGAAGCACTAAATGTATGGTATCGTAATTTCAAACACTGCAAAACACTCATTTAAAAATAGAAATGTTAAACTGAATCTTAAACATTTATCAAATATAAAAATATTATTTAAATTAATTGAAGTAAAAATTATTTAATAAATTTCTAATTGAATATTATCATACCTACATGGACATGAACTTGTAAATTTCACAGTTGAAATTAAATATAGTCCAAAATGTTTTATAAATATTGTAAAGATTATAAATAATTCCGATAGTTTAATGTTAGAACTCTTCATTTTGGTCCATTTTGTATATGACACTCACCAAAATCTATTATCACCAGTATTCTATTTGATCACTTTATTTCTTACATTTTTTCTTTTCACGTTTCTGATGGAAATTTATGTGGATTTCAAGTTACATCCCATATCTCATTTAATTTTCATCAATATAATATATTCCTTAAATATACATATGAATTCTATGAATACAAATAAGACTAGGTGAATTATAATGTATCAAAATATATAGATCATCAGTGTTTAACATGTACTATCTAGCCTCACTCATATGATGAGTATGGTCGCTCCCGTAGCCATTAGTGTGGGGACACTAAGGATAGATTGTGGGTGTTCTTTAGTGGAAAGAGTTCATTGAATTGATTCGTATGAATCCCTGAATGGTATTATATTGAACTGTCAATCAGGTCAATTCACGTCATGGTTGTGTAAGTAGTCCTTAGACATGCGGCACCAAAGACGTTTTGTGGACGTACTGTTGTTCTTTGACTATGGCCAATTAGTCTCTATTCGTGGGATTCTAAATATTCTTAGTTCGGGTACATCAAGAAGTTCACGAAGACGATTGAATGGTCAAGAATGGATCATCCACTCTCAGTATAAGAGATGAGTGCTCAAGGAAGATGATGTGATGAAGTTCTTGGCCAATATAGTGAAATATCAGGGAAGAGTTCTCCGATGATTTCCAAATGCATCAGTACTAACTTGGATGACCGATTAGGTTAGACAATTGACCGTACCCTAAGTCGTCCAAGGAGCGCCAAGTGGATGAGGGACTATATATACACAGTAACCGATGACGAACAGGTTCAGTGAAGTGAATCGATACATACTCTTTTGTATCTTCTAGAACACAAGGTGTAGCTTAGCACCCCACGTGTTGGAGACTCGACCTATCGATTGGGTTAAATCAATCAGACATTAATTAATCTATATGATGATATAGTTAATTAATTTGGAAGGACAATAAAGGTTATTGGGCCATTGGAGTCGTTAACTAGACTGATACATGGGCTAGAGGGTCACACGCAAATGATATTTTGGATGTCGGAATATATACTTAAGTTTTGGGGGTTTTTATGAAAAATACCCACTTAGTATAAATAGTGGACGGCCATGAATGAATTCTCCCAGGCTAGAATTATTCAGGGGCCTTCCCCTTCTTCTCCCTTCTCCCCACAACCCCTCTCCATTCCCGATGTGTTCGGGACGATGTAACGACAACGACGGAGAAAGAATAGGGCTCATCAACGAGAAGGAGGAGATTTGACGTGCCGAGGATCGCGTGGATATGTCTAGAGGCTGCAAACTTGAGCAGCTCGACTCGTCTCACTTGTGGACCCAAGAAATCACGGATGCAATGCGTGCCGAGGTACTTTGTTTAATAAATTTTAATGATGTCATTTTGATTTGGTTCAAGGCTTCCGATACGGAATGTTTTGTTTTGTTCATCCATATCAAGGCCTCTAGAACCCAACATCTTCTTCTATGAAACCTATTTCTTCAAAACTTTAACCGCACTTGATAATTGACGCAAAAAAGAAAACATAGATCTGACTATTTGAAATTCATCAAGCATGTCCTCTCCCACGTCCAACCCTCCCCCTTCGTATAGAGAGGGAGTGGCAGTTGTGGGTCGCCCAATTGGGCCCCCTTTTTAATGGGAAAGCCTATTGGGCTTCCCCTTAAAAAGGGAAGAAGAAGCCCAACATGAGTTTCTTCCCCCTAAAGATGGCAACTAATCATAACTAAAATAAAAACACACGCAGGAGGCTGGTACTCACGCAGGAGGGGCCTACTGACTATCCAAAGACGACAAAAAAGAAAAATTACATAAAGACACATGACACGAAGCGAGACGATGATGTAGCTTTTCAAACCTGATAGTGGAAGCGTGGGTTCTTCACGTCAGCTCAGACCATGAGGTGGCTAGTGGCAAATCGAGGCTTGATCAACTGGATGGTCCTCCATCAGAAATATAATTTAGAGAGAGTATTTAAATAGAGAAAATTCACATGGAGAGGATTTAGAGAGAGAGAGATAGTAAGCCATAGTATTTAGAGAGAGAGAGATGTTTAGAGATAGGATTTAGAGAGAGAGAGAGTATTAGAGAGTGAGGATATCGAGAGAGAGTGTGTGAGAGAGGATTTAGACAGATAGAGAGTGAGAGAGAGGATTTAGAGAGATAGAATGTGAGAGAGGAATTAGAGAGATAGCGAGTGAGAGAGAGAGGATTTAGTGATGGGGGACCATCTTGAGGACATCAATATGGGACGAGTTCAACCGCACCGAGCAGCTCGAGCTGATGTTCAAGATTCCAGCTTCAAGTATCTGGTCTAGCTCTTATCCATAAGTGTCGCATATTATTCTGTATTTTGATTTCCTTGAACAATCGGACTAGGCCATTATGTTTTGGGGCTCGTCCGTTAATTTTCTTTCTTGCATCTTTGTAATGCACGTCAAGGGGAATATAGTCTAGCGACGGTTTCTCCCCTCGTTGTCGGTCACTTGGGCATCCTCCCTCTCTATATAAAGGGAAGGCATGTCGAGGGAAAGAGAGGATGTCATTTTGAAAATTGAAAAGTTTCTTCTTTCCTAGAGTATCGTTCTTTAGAGAGAGTAGTGCAATTTTAGATCTAAAACGGGTTGAGATCGTGGATCCCTTGTTGCTCGCGTCCATCTTCCCACGTCTAGATCAATTTGTGGAACGAACCACCGTCAACGACAACCCTCTTCCGTATCAGTTTTTGCATTCTCCAAGAAGTAAGTTCTTGAAGGGTTGCTGACCAAGAACCTATTCTTGGATCGCCAGCACTGTTGCTGCCACCGATAACACCGCCGTTCGCCACTATAACCGCCTCCGCCGATGTTGACGCTGTGTTGTTGCCACCGCCACCACCGCCATTGGTGATGCCATCGCCACCGCCACCATCTCCCTCGCCCCACGCCAAGCGTCATTGCGCCCGCGCTCCCACCTCTCCGCCACTCGCCCCAGCCCTATGCACTCAATACCGTGCACCCTACGCCGCGCTCTCCGCGCCGCGCGCAGCGCTCCCCACGCTGCGCACCCCGATGCCGCTCAACCCAATGTCGTGTGCCCCCGGCCGCACACCCCAGCGCCTCATGTCCCGCGCCGCGTAGCGCTGTGCGCTCAGCGCCGTACGCCCCCTGCAGTGCAGCTGCGATGTTCTTCCCAGCCCCACGCGCCTTGCGCTGCACCCCTTCGCACCATACACACTCTCGCGCTCCCCACACCGTCTTCTGTGCTGCTACCTTTCCAATGCTGTGCATAATTCGGTGTCGTAGCAATCGTCATCAACCCCATTGCCGACATGCCACTACGGAAAATTGATAGTCGCCCTCGCTTATGCCAGTTACTACTCGTTTCCCCTTTATCACTCAGTATTATTACCTGTTGTAGTGCCATCATTCCCTATTTGTTCCTCTGCCATGTCAATATACCTACGCGTAGGTTAGCCACCTTGTCCAGTGTTAAGATATTCTTGCAGTAGAAGACTAATCACGTGATAACTGGAGTCGTGGACGCCTTTGAGCTAACGAGCTCCTTGCCTCTTAGGTATCTAGTCAGTTTAACGGGTCATTGAGAGTCTGGTCGTGACACTCTTCATCTTGGAACATTATGGATCTTTCTCCTGATCTATCCGTTGCCTTATTTCTCCGTCAAAGAGTTATTTTCACTTGCATTCATTTCATTTTGGAGTATTTGGTTCAATTCCTCGTGTTGTAATACGTGACGTCGATCCCGTCCCCTACGTATTACATCATTTAGAGATATATAGAGGGAGAGAGGATTTAGAGAGACAGAGAGTGTGTGAGAGAGAGATGATTTAGAGAGATAGAGAATGAGAGAGAGGATTTAGAGAGATAGGGAGCGTGAGAGAGAGATGATTTAGAGAGATAGAGAATCAGAGAGAGGATTTAGAGAGATAAAGAGTGAGAGAGAGATGATTTAGAGAGAGTGTGTGTGAGAGAGAGGATTTATAGAGATAGAGAATAAGAGAGAGGATTTAGAGAGATAGGGAGTGAGAGAGACAATTTAGAGAGATAGAGAGTGAGAGAGAGGGAGGATTTAGAGTAGGGATCGGGGATTCGGACAGATCGTTTGAATGTTCGATCGAATCGGGCATTTGAACGAACAAATCCGAACACCGATCTGTCCACTTTAGATCCGATCCGAACATGATCTGCGCGTCTGTTCGGATCGGATTGTTCGAACAAGATGGCTGTTCGGATCGAATGTTCGAATAGGATCCGATTCGAACACGTTGTTCGAATCAGATCGAATCGAATGTTCGAATCCGGCGGTGCCAGCGCTGGCCAATGGCCGCCCAGCGCTTGCCAGCGACCACCAGCGTCGGCCAGTGGGGCCTAGTAGCCGGCCAGCGACTGCCAACGCAGGCCAGCGGCCACCAGCTCTGGCCAGCGGCCCCCAGCCCTGGCCGGCGAACGCCAGCGACTGCCAGCGGCGACCGGCTAATGACCCTAGCGGGGCCAGGGGCCGGCAGCGGCGGCCAGCAGACGCCAGCGACCGCTAGCGTTCGCCAGAGAGAAAGCCGCTGGCGGTCGCCGACGCCGCTGGCCATTTGTTCAAAATTGTTGAACAAATGGCAATCGAACACGAACGAACCAAATTGTTCGTATGAAACTTTTGATCGAACAGGAACAAAGGGTATGCTCGATCGAAAGTTTCGAACGGATTGTTCGAATTGGCATCTGTTCGTTCGAATCTGTTGATCAAGATTCTAACGATCTGATCCAATCCGATCCCCGATGCATACTTTAGGCAGGATGGAGAGTGAGAGAGAGAGGATTTAGAGAGATAAAGAGTGAGAGAGAGCAATGATTTAGAGAGGATGGAGAGTGTGAGAGAGAGGATTTAGAGAGGATGGAGCAAGTGAGAGAGAGGATTTAGGGAGATAGAGAGATAGATAGAGATGTTTTAGAGAGATAGAGAGTGAGAGAGAGAGGATTTAGAGAGATGGATAGTGCGAGAGAAGATTTAGAGAGATACAGAGTGTGAGAGAGGATTTAGAGAGATACAGAGTGAGAGAGAGGATTTAGAGAGATAGAGAGTGAAAGAGAGGGAGGTTTTAGAGATGATGGAGAGTGAGAGAGAGAGAGAGGATTTAGAGAGGATAGAGAGTAGGGTTCACCCAACCGATATCCGTCCGTCATCCGGTATCGGACAACCGATATCCGATATCCGGGAAAAAATGGGACGGTGTCGGATATCGGTTGATATCTGTCTAGAAGGGGTTAGATGGATATCAGTATCGGATTCGGGGTGAGGACGAGGCGGATACCGGATATCGGATTTTCCGATATCCGGATGTCGGAGACGGATACCGGATGCCGGATATCGGTTTTCGATATCCGGATATAAGAACCGGTATCAACTGATAAAAATAAACTTTATTTCACATACTACCTCCTAGTTTTAAACGCATTGTATAGTTTTTTATTTATGATCAATGCCCATTAATATATAGTGTGCAATTTTTTTTTCTTCCATATGGGTTAACAAGATTCGAAGTTAATGTAAACTCTGAATCCCGTTATCCCACATGGGAGATATTAGAAAATTTTCTGTGTATAAATTAAATGAGGCCGTTATATTATTTAATATTAAAATAATATTTATATCTATTATCGCTGCATTTAAAGAGTGTTATATATATAAATTAATTTATTAAATAATGAGTACGCCATCCAATATATAGAGACAAACATTTCTATTTCCTTCCATATGGGATAAAGAGATTCCGAGTTTAACACAAAACCCGAACCCTATATCCGATATGGAAGAAATTAAAAACCTGAGACTGTATATAACAAATGAGATGAATGACCAAATAGAAAGCTTTCTTAGTACATACGTGTCCACATCATCTCTGCGAAATGCTTGATAAGTTATAAATATAATTATTTTTATTGTAATTCGATGCGGATATCGGTTTGCGGTATCCGCATCCGACATCCGATACCCGCATCTATCCCCTTGAGACGGAGACGGATGCTGGATCGGGACGGATATCGGTATCGGATATTGACACTGTAGCCGCCGATATCCAATACCGATATCCGGATATCGAAAAAACCACATACCGGAAATTGCCTTCCGGTATCTGGTACAGCATCCGTCCCCGGCATCCGGTACCCGTATCGGGACGGGCAAACACTAATAGAGAGTGAGAGAGAGAGAGAGAGGGAGGATTTAGAGAGGATAGAGAGTGAGAGAGAGGGAGGATTTAGAGAGAGAGGATTGTGAGAGAGAGAAAGAGAGTGGATTTATTTTTGAAGTCAGTAGCGGTTACGCCGCCAATTATGGCGGCGCTCCTCGTTTAGGGATGCTGACCCTACAAAGGCACGTGTCTTCTTTTCGCCACATCATCTCGCGTGGATTGCGCCGACAGACCATCTCTCTCTCCTCTCATACGTCTACGTCTTCATCTCCCAGGCGTCGTAGTAAATTCACGGACGGAGAAACGTACCTTTCATCAAGATATTTTCTTTTGAAAATCATCGATGAGTCCAAAACCATGAATTTTTTGGAAGTAATCGTCTTGCGCTGTGTTAATATTTTAAATCAGGATATCGGGTGGATTAAAGATATTAAATTTGTTGAAGATTGAGATGGCCCGTCAGGCCAGAGGTGAAAAGCTGCCATCTTTCCAAATTTAAAGCCTCGGCGATGAATCCAAAGACGATGAATTTTATGCAAGAATCTTCCTCCGGGTACCAAATATTTTAAATCAGGATATCGGGTCGGATGAAAGATATAAAAAATTGTGAAAGATTGAGATAACCCATCATGCCAGAGATGTAAAGCTTCCGTCTTTCAGAATTGAAAGCCTTGTCGATGATTTCAAAAATAACGAATTACACGGAAGAATCGTTTTCCGGGTATCAAAATATCGTAAATCTGGATACCGGGTCAGGTTAAAGATACAAAACTTGTTAAAGATTGAGATAACCCGTCACGCCAGAGATGTAAAGCTGCCGTCTTTCAGAAATGAAAACCTTGTCGACGATTTCAAAGACAACGAATTTCACGGAAGAATCGTTTTCTGGGTATCAAAATATCGCAAATCTGGATATCGGGTCAGATTAAAGATACGAAAATTGTTAAAAATTGAGATGTAAAGCTGCCATCTTTTCCAAAATTGCTAGTCTTGTCGTCCGTTACAAGGGACAGCTTACGCGCTAGGGGAAGAGGGCTTACGCTATAAAACCCTTCCTTCCGCCGCTAACTCTCTTCCCCCAATCCCCAGTAGCCTTCTTCGCCGATCTTCGCAAGTCTCGTCTCCGGGGGCAGACGAAGACGAAGAAAAATTATCTCAGGTACTTCTCTTTTGTTTCTTACGGCTTCGGAGGTTCTTCTTCGGGCGTTTCCTTCAGGCAAGGGGAGAAGATTCTAGGAGGAAAAATGAAGTATGTGCTGGTTACTGGGGGAGTGGTCAGCGGGCTCGGCAAAGGAGTGACCGCGAGTAGCATAGGAGTCCTGTTGAAGGCTTGTGGCCTCCGCGTTACTTCCATCAAAATCGGTCTGTAATTGCTTCTACTCTTGTATTTTTTCTCTGTTTTTGAGGGTTTTTAGTTTGGAATACGGACGGAGTTACTCGTATGGAATGGTGTTTGGTGGAGTAATTAGTTCGTACTCTTTGTAGATCCGTACTTGAATACTGATGCGGGAACCATGTCTCCTTTTGAGCATGGAGAAGTGTTTGTGCTGGACGACGGTGGAGAGGTAGCTTCCCTTTGATTTTTGACGTTTATCTTTATCTTCATCATTAATGTTATGATATTTGTTGTTTGATTGCTGACACTTCTTTAATGGGATGGTAGTTTTTTTAGATGTCGATTCCTTTCGTGTGACGTGCTTTCTGATTGAAGGTGGACTTGGATCTTGGAAACTACGAGAGATTCCTACAGATTAAGCTTACTCGTGATAACAATATAACCACCGGAAAGATTTACCAGGTACCTGATTAAAATTTTCTGTAATTTTGATCTTACAACTTTCAGCAATCTATTTACCTATCTATCTGTCTTTTCATTTTTCTCTTCTCTCATTTATTTACATATCACTCCATATCTGTGTCTATGTTTCTATCTACCTATTTATTCATTCAGAAATCTTGTTATCTATTCATCTATCCATTTTTTTTTCTCTCGATCTATCTATATTTCTTTCTCTCAATCTACATATCTCTCTATCTGTCTACCTATCTGTCTATCTATCTATCTATCTCTGACAGTCTAGCTATTCGTCTGCTTAAATGTCTATCTATCTTTTTGTTAATCTATTTATCTATCTTTCGATCTATGCGTTTGTCTGTCTATCTTATTATGTATTTATCTGTCTCTCTTTCTGCCTATCTTTCTATCCGCCCGTCCATCTATCTTTCTGCCAGTCAGTTAGTCTTTCAATATATCTATCTTTCCATCTATTTACTCTTGATGTCCGTGGTCTGATTTCTTTCGAATTGCAGTCGGTCATTGACAAGGAGAGGAGAGGGGACTATCTGGGGAAAACAGTTCAGGTTGGTCTGTTACTGATGATTGAATTCCAAATTTAGGTATATTGGACCTATTTTTTATTATCTTATTTTCACTATATTCAACAGGTTGTTCCTCATATAACCGATGCAATTCAACAATGGATTGAACGGGTTGCCAAGGTTCCGGTAGATGGAAAAGAGGGTCCGGCCGATGTCTGCGTCATTGAACTCGGTGGAACAATTGGTATTCATCGGCTTTAACACACGTTTATGACAAGTTTTACTCTCATTCTTGTGACTTAACTGAACGCAAATTTTTTTTTTCTGATTTCAGGTGATATAGAATCTATGCCATTCATCGAAGCTTTGGGCCAGTTCTCCTACAGCGTAGGTAATACTGCACGGCAAAATTTTTATTTATGAAAAAGAATTTTCTTTCGCCCATTAAACTCTTATTCTGTCTGACAAGCAGGTCCTGGCAACTTCTGCTTGGTCCACGTCAGCCTTGTTCCTGTTTTAAATGTCGTTGGTGAGCAGGTGGGCATGATGGTTGAAGTTCTTATATATATTTTAAATGAGTTTTAAACAGGGTTTACGGTTGAAGTTGATCCTTACATTAATCTCATTTCAGAAAACGAAGCCCACTCAGCATAGTGTTCGAGGGCTGAGAGGTTTGGGCTTGACGCCAAATATACTTGCTTGCCGCAGTGTTAAGGTTCTCTTTTAGAATTTTTAAATTTTTTCTGCACAAATATTTCTGGCCGGTGCCCCTGACGTTTTTGTGCAATGACTAATTAGGCGCTGGATGACCATGTCAAGGTTAAGCTGTCCCAGTTTTGCCATGTTCCGGTATGCGGAGATGATTTAATTTTGTTTTTTCCCTCTAGTGAAATTTAAGTTTGTTTATTTATTATTTTAATTGCAGGTGGGAAATATCGTTACGCTCTACGATGTCTCCAACATCTGGCGCATACCTCTGCTGCTAAGGGTATTCATCAAGCATTCTGTTCTAAAACTCAAAGTTCCCTATTAATCCTTAATCTTATTTGCTTCATAATGTTTAGGGTCAAAACGCTCATACGGCTATTCTTAAAGAACTGGATCTTCTCAAGTCAGTCTTTATTCGTATATTCATTTCTTCCCTACATCATCAGAAATCACTTCCTAAAATACTTTAAATCATATTTTATTTCGTTCCCAACTTGCAGTGTTGCAAAGGAGCCTGCGCTTCAGGAATGGATGTCCAGAGCTGACCTCTGCGACAACCTTCATGAGACTGTGAGCCAATGCTTCGCAACTTATTTACATTTTCTAGCCTACCTCGTGTTTGCTAATCCTAATAGTTATTGTGTTCCAGGTCAGAATTGCCATGGTTGGAAAATATACAGGCCTTTCAGATTCATACCTATCTGTTCTGAAGGTGAATTCCATCCTAGATTCGAACGATTTGGGCAGAAAGATAATCTCTTTTTTAGTCATCTTTTGTAAATTTTCTTCACAAATAAAATTCCAATCTTTATCAGGCACTGCTTCATGCTTCTGTGGCATGCCATCGCAAGCTGGTCGTCGAATGGGTTCCCGCCACCGATCTTGAAGTTGCTACAGCCAAAGAGGTATTCCTTTTTGTTGAAGAAGATAGAACTTTGTTACTTAGAAAAAGAAGGGATACATGCCCATATATAGAGCTCAGAGAGAGAGTATTGGAGATTTATAAATGTGGGATTAAGAGAGGGAACCCTTAGTGGGCTAAGGTCTAGTGGACCTAATAGGCCACACCACCTATTTCCCAACACTCCCCCGCAAGCTGGAGCGTGGATGCTCGTCATCCATGCCCAGATTGTGATAGAGTAGTAGGCGGTGTAGAGCGTGGAGCAGGATGGCCGGAAAGATGGCGCAGGACGGCTAGAGGCTGAAGACGGTTGAAAAAGAGAAGATGGCTGAGACGGTGGAGGCGCCAGGATGCAGCCGAAGGCGGCGGAGGCGGCCGAAGGCAGCGGAGGGCAGAGGAGGGAGCCCGAGAGTAACCGAGGCAGCTGAGGCGACCTGAGGTGACCGACACGGCCGTAGGCGCCGGAGCTGGCCAAAGGCGGCGGAGGGCGGTGGAGGGAGCCCAAGGGCGACCAAGGCAGCCGAGGCAACCAGAGGCAACCGAGGCAGCTGAGGCAACTGAGGCATCCGGTGAAAAACCGAGGCGACGAGGCTGCCGGAGGCTGCCGAGGCAGTCGGTTGTGGCCGGAGGTGACCAAGACAACCGAGACATCCCGTGGAAACCGAGGTGACGAGGCCGCCAGAGGCTGCCGAGGCAGCCGAGGCAGTTGGTGGTGGCTAGAGGTGACCGAGACAGCCGTAGGCGCCGGAGCTGGCCGAAGGCGGCGGAGGGCGGTGGATGGAGCCCGAGGAAAAACCGAGGCAGCTGAGGCAACCTGAGGCATCCAGTGGAAACCAAGGCGACGAGGCTGCCGGAGGCTGCCGAGGCAGCCGAGGCAGTCGGTTGTGGCCGGAGGTGACCGAGACAACCGAGACATCTGGTGGAAACCGAGGTGTCGGGGCCGCCGGAGTCTGCCGAGGCAGCCGAGGCAGTTAGTGGTGGCCGGAGGTGACCGAGGTAGTGCTGAGGATGGCCAACGAGGGCCGTCCAAGCTAGGGCGGCAGAAGACGGCCGGTGACGGCCGGAGAAGGCCCGACGGCTGGAGAAGAGCCGAAGGCTGGAGAAGGCCCAACGGCCGGAGACGGCCGGAAAGGTCAGAGACGGTCAGAGACCGCCGGAGAAGATCGACTAGCTGAAAGAGTACATAGATAGCGACGGAGGCTGGCCAGAGGATGCCAAGAAGAGGGACAAGGACCGCGAGGAGAAGGAGGACGCCGAGAACGAGGACGAAGAGAAGGTAGAAGGGACGGATGAGGACGTGAAGGCAAACCCCGATGAGGAAGAGAGTATCGAGACTAAGGTGGAGAGGAGATGTGGCAACAAGGGGAAGGAGGAGTTTTAACCTGGGAGCGCCGTGGGCTAGAGGTCGCCCGAGGGATGCAGATTGCACGCAGGAGATAGCCGGAGAAGATTCGCGGAAGGCCGCCGGAAGTTGCCAAGGGCGACGGAGGCCGTCAAGGGCAGTGGAGGCGGAGGTTCCAGTGGAGGCGGAAAGGACCTGCCAGATGTCGCCAAGGGCGGCGGAGGCGGAGGCTCTGTCGGCGGAGGAAAGGGCCTCTCGCGCAGCGGCATTCCAGGAGACGAAGTCTCTTTCGAGCATTTCCTTGAACAGGTTCTGGGCGTGGGGGCTGTCCAGGAGACGAAGGCCCTTTAGGGCATTTCGTCGAACAGGTTCTGGGCGCTGTGATCCAGAAGAGAAAGTCCCTCTCGGCGGAGAGGTGTGGAGGCGACAGTCGTCGTCGGATGGTGCGGCCAGCAAGGGCGGCCGGCATGGCAGATGGTGTGGCTGCCAGGGCGGCTGGCACGAGCGGTCAGCAGGGCGGCCCGCAGGATGGACGGCTGGAGGGCCGTTGGAGGGCTGGAGGGCCGCCGGAAGTCGGCTGGACGGGCGGCGGGCAGCAGGAGGACTGCTGGACGGCCGGAGGGTATCCAGAGGGCTGCTGGAGGATGAGATGCAGATGACCAGCGATGGGCGGAGATGGCTGATATGGGCAGAGATGGACTGCGATGGACGGAGAAGATAGGCAATGCGCGGAGATGACCGACGAGTCGGCGACGGGTGGAGATGGTCAGATGCCCGGAGATGGCCGGATGGAGATGATGGTAGGCGGAAGAACTTGAGATCACCGGAGAAGGAGATATCGCCGGAGGGATCGCCGGGGAAGATATAGGGATGCCGAACTGCGCAGGAGATCGCCAAAGATGTGCAAGGATGACGGCGTGCAGGAGATCGCAGTTAGGAGAGAGATCGTCGTTTGGAGAGAGATCGCCGGTTGGAGAGAGATCGTCGCCAGGGTGCAGGGCGGAGGTTGGAGAAATTGCCGGAGAGAGAAAATGCTGACGAGATACAGGAGATGGCGGCGGTTGAAGAGGTCGCCGGAGATGCAGGGCGGCAGAGGGGAAAACCTCCGCCGCCCTGGACGTCGATGCGGAAGAGGAGCCCTAGGTCATCGACCTAGGCTCTGATACCATGTTGAAGAAGATAGAACTTTGTTACTTAGAAAAAGAAGGGATACATGCCCATATATAGAGCTCAGAGAGAGAGTATTGGAGATTTATAAATGTGGGATTAAGAGAGGGAACCCTTAGTGGGCTAAGGTCTAGTGGACCTAATAGGCCACACCACCTATTTCCCAACACTTTTATCTCACTTGTATTTGCCGAAATCGTCAGTGTCTCTAGTAATTGTCCCTTTGTTAACCTTGACTATATGATGAGAGACACTGACGAAAACATCACTGTCACTCTAGTAGCAGACAATAACAATGATGGGTGTTGGGCCACAATGATGATTTCTGTGCGTGATGATGGCTAACTCTTTTTATCTTGATCTGCAGTCTCCCAGCGCCTACGAATCTGCATGGAGTTTGCTCAAGGTGAGATCTTTCCTCTGTTGAAAATGGCGATCTTTTCTTTACAATTTGTTAGTTGAGTGTATTTAAACGAATGGGTTTGTTTATATTTGACCAGGGCGCCGATGGAATCTTGGTGCCCGGTGGATTTGGGGATCGGGGAGTTCAGGGGAAGATCCTGGCTGCAAAATACGCTCGAGAGAACAAACTTCCCTTTCTGGGTATTTGCTTGGGAATGCAAATTGCTGTCGTTGAATATGCTCGGTCCATTCTTAAGCTGGAGGACGCGAACAGTACCGAGTTCGACCCGGACACGAAAAATCCCTGTGTTGTGTTCATGCCGGAGGTATAATAAATCTTCTCTTGTTCTAATGGGTTTTCTGGGCTGGCCAAGATACTCATTTTCTCTCTGAAAATTGGAAAAAAAAACAGGGTTCTAAAACCCACATGGGCGGTACAATGAGGCTTGGATCCAGACGAACGCTTTTCAAGGATTTGAACTGCAAAACTGCAAAACTGTGAGTATAATTTCATTAGCAATCCCTCTGCAATATTATATTCTGTCTTTGGATTTCACTATCGTTCAATACATAACTTATGATATGGCTACTTTTAGGTATGGGAATGTGAGATACATTGATGAGCGCCATCGGCACAGATATGAGGTATGTGTCTCGTCTGATTTCTTAAATTGAAATGAACTTGGTCGATAGATTTATCTGACTTTTTCATCATTGGAATTATCTATCTGTTGAATACCCACCCACGAATCTCGCTGTTGAATGGCTTTGTACCACCTTCTTTGCCTCAGGTTAACCCCGACATGGTCTCAAAACTTGAAGCTGCCGGCATGCAATTCGTGGGCAGAGATGAAACAGGCCAACGGATGGAGGCAACTATCTCTAACTTTCTCTCTCCAAATATCTCTAACTCTCAAAACATCCTTGTTTGTGTGAACATCTATCTTAAAGACCATTTCTGACTCTCAAATCATTTCTCTCTTTTAACATCTCTCTCTCCAACTAGATCTCTGATTCTTTTAATATCTCTCTCACTCTCTAAACATCTTTTTTTTTTTAATATCTCTGGGTCTCTTTCTTTAAAACTCTCTCTAAACATCCCTGTCTCATACAGGTAATCGAGCTGCCCAATCATCCCTACTTCATTGGGGTGCAGTTCCACCCAGAATTCAAGTCCTGGCCCGGAAAGCCGTCTGCGCCCTTCCTAGGTATGCACAAACAGCTCACCTCAACATGTATTAGTCTGATGTCTCCTGAAGAAATGCACATTTTTGGGAAAATGATTTAAGTTATGTCAGCTAAGTAGAATTTGTTTATCTTGTCTCATTTGATTAGGGGTTATTTTTCTCAGGGTTGATAGCTGCATCTTGCGGGTACCTGGGGAAGATGCTTCAAGATCCTGACCCAGCCTACTTAAACGGCACTCGGGTTTTCGGTAATGGTGCGGCACCCATGAGCAAGGTCAATGGCGTCTACTCCAATGGCAACAGCAATGGCAATGGTGTGCACCACCCTTGATCCATCCAATATTTTCAAATTTTGGTAGTCAATCTGTACATGGATGGCAAGAACAGCACCAATCTGTGGTGACCCGAGGTTGCAAGAAATTAGGTTTTTTCTTGTTCTTTCCTTACCCTTTTTGGGCAGTCAATCAAGACTGCTTGATAGGCTCCAGAACCCAGTTTCTGTGATCCGTCCCGGTTGACTCTAACTTGGCTATGCGAAGAACCTGGTTGTGGAAGTTGAACAGGGTCCTCCTGTGCCCAATGCTCACATAGGTGATCCCTGCATCCTCTATCAACCTGTACAGATGTGCCTGAGATAAGGAAGAAGATGCAGAAGGTCATTGACTTTGACTTTGACATTGACTTGTACTAATTGGGTGAGATAAGATAGGGGGTGACCTCATTGGGCTCATCAAGGGCGCTTGTGGACTCGTCGAGAAGAACTAGGCTGGGCTCAGCAAGGAGGAGGCGGGCGAAGGCCAGGCGCTGCTGCTCACCTAGGGAGAGGACGCTGGCCCAATCGTAGGTGCTGTCCAGGCCCTTGAACCGCGACACAATGTCGCCGAGCCGGACATCAGCCAGTACCCGTAACAGATCCTCATCCGACGGTTTACTCCCTCGTCGGTCTCGCAGGTTCTCCATCTTCAACGAGGATGGCAAAATATCTTCACACAAAAGGGTAAAGTAAAATTAGCTTGGGAGTTCTTATGATTGCAACTGAGATTAAAGCAATCTAGTGAATTCTTATACTGCACAAAATTGTGAAATGAATAGCATTTTTACTCTTTTGGCCTGTGCATATTTAGCTTAGGAGTTCTTAAGGTTGATAAGATATAATTGAATTAATGAATACTTTGAATTAAGATGCGGGTTCGTACAGGAGGATCTTCAATAGAATAGGAAGTTGGGTTGGTAAGTCTCATCATCACCATCATCATCCATTATGGGATGTGACGTATGACAATGACAATTACAATTCATCACCAAAAGATGGATGACTATGGCAAGGAAATCGAATACAATGACATTAACCATTTATCATCAATTGATGCATGACAATGATGTTGACGATGAGAATCCGTCATTGTCATCTTACAGTTATTGTGAATGCCAAACCTTGAAGGAAAAGGGTTACCTGAAGAGGAAGACGAGCTCGGTGGGTCTGATGGCAAGTCATCGGTCCATGTAGGGTAGAGAAGCTGGTCACGGAGCGTGCCCAGGACCATGTAGGGTCTCTGGGGGAGGAAGAACACACCCTCAGCTCGTTTATATCTGAGAATTCGGGCAACCTCACTTGAAGGCTGCCCGTTGACTCTGGAGAAAAACGTTATGCCACCGCTCCCTGACCGCCAGAGCCCAGCCAGGGCCCTTAAAAGAGATGTCTTGCCGCTGCCACTCGGTCCCATCACCTTTTTACGCACACACACACAACCAGCAGCAGCAGCAGTGAGAAATTGTAGGGTGAATGAATTTCTATGATTTGTTGTTTATTTTACCAGAAGATGGTCTCTGTCTTTGATCTCCAGGTTCAGATCTGATATGAGAGTGCGCCCAGTCCGGGGTGTTTGCAGCATCAAATCTTTGATTTCCAATAATTTCCTAGGAGTGCTGTTTGATTGATCGAGGGATGGATCATCGATGCTCCTCATTTGGAAATCGAGTTCGGAGCCATTCTCAGAGCCCAGAACATCTGATGAATCTTTCCCCTCCAGAACATCATCAAATTCACCTGTGGAGTCATGAATACAGTATATCTTTCATTCGATAGGAAGGTGATAGAAACCCTCGTTTAAGTTTCCGTTAAGACAGAAAGACAAAATGATCTCAAACTCCCCAACTCAACAACTTCTTGAACGCCCACATTAAGGAATGCTATACGTATCTAAAGGAAACATCATTTTCAGACAAATCCTAATAGAATCTAGGCAAATCAAAGAAGAACGTTTCAAACTTTTTTTTAGAGAATAGTCAATTATTCAAGATGGGATCTGAGCAAGATATGATGATAAATCCTAATATGCCCTCCAGGATGTAATAGTTAGATCCTACTTTGCACGCTTTTTCAAGCGTGCAAGTATAAGGGAGGTCTCATACCTAGTCGATCGATGATAGCTGAGAAGGCACTGATGGCTTGAAACTGATAAACGATGAGAGATACATCGTTAAGTATATGGTTGAAGGCAGAGACGGACTGGTTGATGACCCCAAATTCTATTTTCCCCGAGAAATACATTGGAGCGACGACAGCCACTGGCAAAACTTGAATCAAATATCGATAGCCACTTGTGAAGAAGTCCAGGTTCCGAGAAGAGATCAGCAGTTTCTGCGAGTTAAATCAATTGTCCCTCAAAATAAGGTATTGAAGATCTTATTTTTGACAAACATATATGATAAAGGTACCAGGAAACGCAAATGTTAGAAAATCGAGATAGTAATAGAGGAAAAACATTCCGGGTGAAGTAAAACGTAAAGTTTTCCATTAATCGTATCATTATTTCTCAACTTTGAATGACTAAAGCGGAACATTTTTCTACAAACAATAATAGCCAATGATTTTATATAAAGTAAAGCTTCAATATCACATTGTGACGAATCATATGTGATATACTAAATATGTTCGTATTGTGAATCGCGACTGGACTTGGAAGATACAACTGTACGAAAAGAATCAAAAGAAATAAAGGAATAAACAGTACGCACGCTTAAATTCTCGAAGGCCCTTGAAAAACGGCGCAGCAGAAGTTGCAACTCATTTTCTTCGCCACCGTAAAAGGCGATAGATTCTGAATTTTCTCTAATGCGTGCTAGCCCATAGCGAAAATCTGCTTCTTTCTTCTCTTGCATGAAATTTAGGCTGACAAGGTTCTACATGGAAAAAGAAAAAAAATAAATTTTCTTGTCAAGTGGGCCAAATGATGAAATATTAAGATGAAAATGTTCATAGATGACGAAGGAATTACCTTTCCGAGGTAGATGCTGATTCCTGTGCCTCCAATTGAGTACACAAGAAGAACAATAAACAAAGGAGGATAAATGCCGTAAAGTATGTTACTGAATGAAATCAGGTCCACCGTTGCGTTGAAGAAAATCAACGAAAACCCTAGGGCAGTAGAAGTGAAGGAACTAAGATCATCAACGATTCTCTGGTCTGGGTTATCGATTATTGATTGGGACTGAATCTTGTAGAAAGTTTGGTTCTGAAAATAGCGTTTCATGTAGTAGCTAGTCATCCAAGATCTCCAACGTAATGAAAGAGTGTCCTTAAAATAATCCCTCAAGACAAACACCTAGAACGTTGAAAAAGAATGAGAACAGTCACATCACCGCACCTCAAAGAAAGATTAGGAATAAATATTCATGGGTTATACAAGGAAAACAAAGTTATGATACGTGTTTTTAGAAATGATCTAGTCTAATTAGTCATATAACGATCGGATGATTGTGAAAACTATTCATAATCAAGACTACGGCTGTAGGTCAAACAAAGAAGCCATAAAAATGCATCATCAATAAATTAATAATATATTCATTGTAATGTATTGCGCCATAAACGAGTCCTTTACTATACAACTCAAAAAGGATCACTAAAATCGATGTGGTTTACCCAATGAATCACTTATCCGCCGAATGATAGCAGATGGGTCCTTAAGCCCGCTCACTTTCATGTTAATATGTGGTATTACATTGCGATTATGGCCTTAAATGAGTTCAACCAGGAATACAGATGAACCGTCTAATGATTAAAAAAAGATAAAAAAAATATCCAAAAAGAAAAGGGAAAAAGAATCTCATCATAGATCTAGGTTATCCAGTAAAAAACCCAAAAAGAAACCAGCCCATCTCGTAAAGATATGGAGCTTAATTTAAAATAAACCGCAAACTAATCCAAGGAAGAAATATTACGATTACTCGATCTGTAGCCTTTAATGAGTTCACGTAGCTACCTGATGGTGCATTTAACGATCGTTAAAAAATCGGTAGAAGATATCCAGAAAGAATAGGTAAAAATTAACCTTATTGATCTAAGACCAAGAAATAAAATTTAAACAATTTTAGTCAGGAAGAAAACCGATCGGGCCATCCATTAAAACAAATCGCAGAGCAACCCAAGAAGCAAAGCGTGCAGCTTTCAGAGTGATACCTAAAGGAATGCAGCAATATGCTCACCGGAATTCCACCAGCAAAAGCCCCGAGATAATAGAGAAGCTGCTTAGTGAATTGTGCCTGGTCCTTGTCTTACTCCAGTCGCCAACAGAAAACAGAACAAGAAATGAGAAAAAATAAATAAGATTCAAAGCTGAATCCAGCATCAACCTTAGGAGTACTCACTCGCAAGCGCATTGTAGAAATCCCGTCCAAGAAAATTAAACCCAACACTGATTCCCGTGGTGGCTAAAGTAAGGGCGAAAACAGCCGCGAGTCTCAGCCGAGCTTCGTTCTTATCTTCCGAAGACCAGTACGGCGCAGCCACCTCCCAAAATCTCCTGAACAAAGTACCAATTTCCGGGGTTTCCCTAGCTTCTTCTTGCTGATCCAGTAACAACAAAAACCCACTTACTGAATCAAATTAAAACAGGCCTTCCCTTAATAATTACCGAGCAAATCAAGAATCTAGCAGCGTCTAACCTTATCTTTCTCTTCACCGCCGAATTCCGGCGATACCGAAGCTCTGGGGCTGCGAAAAACTGAGGATTTCCGCCGAAATCGCAACATCGGGCGGAGCGGAGGCGGATACAGAGCCCGACGAGAATCGAAAGACGATGAATGCCCAAAAAAAAAAAGGACAGCAGAGGCTCTATCGTGACGATGAGATGCGAGAGCGTAGAGAGATGAATGATTGAGGGCGGACATCTCGATCTGGCTTCGTCTTCCCTCGTCCTGTCATCAATCAGCCTTCGGTCGCCATGGCCGCAGCTCTGCCAAGTCTCGCCTTACCCTGTCTTAACTGCCTTAGCCAGTCCTAGAGACGTTGGGTCGCTTGATTTTTAAAATATTTTTAAATAATTTTCAATTCTTCTATTAAATCGTTTAATAAATCGTTTTTTATTATTAATTTTAAAGGAAAGTCAAGATAAATTAAATGCGTTCCAGTAAAAATTGTAGCTTGTTAAGACTTTATATGAGAGCCCCAGTATGATGACGTGAGGGTGGATGAGTGATGCACCTGAGTAAGTGATATTTTTTCTAATATAGATTGGCTGCATTTTTTTGTTTTCAAGTCATTTTTTTCAGTTTGTTTACGATTTCCAGCGAATGTATTTAAGATTTAGGATACATAATCATGTTTTTTTATTTAGACAGCCATTAAATAGATGGAGCTCATCTCTTTGGGACATGTACATTCACTGTTGAAATTATTTTGTAATTAATTTATCACTATTTGTGAAATTTGTGGCTCATTATGTGGTGAATCTTTTTAAATGTGTTTATCAATCATTGACGTAAAGTATTTTCTTTGATATTATAGTTTTTTTGTATTTTCTGTTTATATTAATGGGATAATACTATTTATATGCTCTAACATTACTTTGCGAATCATAGATTATGATGCTTTTTTAAGGTGCATACTTTTTTAAAGAAAGAAAACATCAGATGGTGCAACTAATTTGATACTGTATGGTCACACTAAAATCAATCTTATAAATACTTATCTAATGATGGACTAAACTTTTAATTGAAGAAATGAGATGATGGTGATATGAAAGAAAGTACACAGTTGAAAGCATGAGTGAAATTTCAAGAAACATATCAGTATGGTCAATAAATGTTTTATAGAGTGGTCCCCCATTTTGGAACAAGGGAATTAGATCAGAGAGAATGGGTGGCACCGACGAGTGGAGAAATAACTGCCATCATGACATTTTTCATGATGATTATTTGAAAATAATGTTTATCTTTCCCATGGAAAGATAATAGAATAGTGTAAAATTTTATTTTAAAAATTAAGCCTAAAAAAATTACATACATCCTTAGGATATCCTTCTAGTTTAGCTAATATAATAATAGACCTATGCTTACCTTATAATCAGCGAGGCTTTCTCTAGTGAGTCCCATTAATGATTTAGAGAAGCTCCCTAATTTTCCTTGTTGGTATTTTGGTTATCACGTACTTTATATATTAGGTTAGTGTTGTGATTGTTGGGTTCTTTCTATGAGCGAAATAATGGAATTAAATAAGCCTACATACTAAAAATATATTAAATGACATTTGTGATTTCTTCGATCCCGGAGCGAGACGAGTGGAGCTGCTCAAGTGTGCAGCCTCTAGATGTATCCACGCGGTCCTCGGCGCGTCGGATCGCCTCCTTCTCGTTGACGAGCCCCGTTCTTTCTCCGTTGGCGTCGTTACGTCGTCCCGATCACATTAGGGATGGAGAGGGGATGTGGGGAGAGTAGAGAAGAAGGGGAAAGGCCCCTGAACAATTCTGGCCTGGGTGAATTTTGTTCAGGGCCTTTCCCTATTTATACTAAGTGGGTATTTTTCATAAAAACCCCCAAAACTTAAGTATATCTTCCAACGTCCAAAAGACCATTTGCGTGTGACCCTCTAGGCCCATGTATCAGTCTAGTTAATGACTCCAATGGCCCAATAACCTTTATTGGCCTTCCAACTTAATTAACTACATCATCATATAGATTAATTAACGTCGGATCGATTTAACCCAATCGATAGGTCGAGACTCCGACACGTGGGGTGCCAAGCAACACCTCGTGTCCTAGAAGATACAAAGGAGTGTGTATCGACTCACTCATGGAACCTGTTCATCATCGGTTACCGTGTATGTATAATCCCTCATCCACTTGACGCTCCTTGGACGACTTAGGGTATGGTCAACTGTCAAACCCTAATCGGTCATCCGAGTTAGTACTGATGCATTCGAAAATCATCGGAGAACTCTTCTCCAATATTTCACTGCCTTGGCCAAGGACTTCATCGCATCATCTTCCTTGAGCTGCCACCTCTTATACCGAGGGTGGACAATCCCATCTTGACCACTCAATCGCCTTCGTGTACTTCTTGATGCACCCGAACTAAGACTGTTTAGAATCCCATGATTAGAGACTCATTAGCCATGGCCAAAGTACAACCGTCCGTCCACAAGACATCTTTGGTGTCTCAGGTCTAAGGACCACTTACACAACCGTGACGTGAATCAACCTGATTGACAGTTCGGTATAATATCATTTAGGGATTCTAACGGATTAATTTAGCGAACTCTTTCCACTAAAGAGCATCCACTATCTATCATTAATGTCTCCAAACTGATGGCTACGCGAGCGGCCATACTCATCGTATGAGTGAGGCTAGATGGTGCTATTCTATCCGGATACTTCGATGTCCTTCTCGCGTATCCTTCGAATAGGAATGTTTAGAACACATGCTTAAATACTAGTGATCTCCTATTACGATCTCATCATGATTCACTAAGTACGATCATGTATTCATGGACTTCATTATAAGCATCACACGTGCACTATAATGAATGTGTTATAGTAATGAACATGGAAAAAGGACGTGAAATGTGTGATTGGCTTGCCGGCCACATATATTTCCATCACGTAGTGGGCATGTTTTGGATTCCCCATGATTTGAAGGCCTTGTAGATACGTTGTGAGCATCATGTCATGATGATAACGCCAAATTAGATCAATAACATAGTGCTTTTATACTTATTTTTTTACCACATATTTTTAAATTTTCACTATAATTATTCACCATTTAACTATAAAATGAGAATTTTATGATTTATTTTCTTAAGCTCTATTTTTATATATTTTACTGATTTTGAGACAAACCCCAATAGACTCTTTAGAGTCAAGTGGATTGCTCATATCTTCTTGGAGTTTTATTTGATAAACATAACTTAGGTAAATACAATGGTGAATTTGAGATGCAAATGGGAGGGAAGTACAAAATCTAATCCATCTAATACATAATAAGGGAGGCCCGATACAGAAGAAGCCCATTCTAGAAGCTCATTCAAACCCCTTTAAAGACCGCATAAACATGTAAGAATTGTGGAACTAACCCACAATTTGAACTTTATAGGTTGATTTTCAAATCTGAGAGGGAGGGCACATGGGTACATGCTATAAAGCAAGAAATCCTAGCCCTCCAATCCCTTGGAATTAAATCCAATGCCTTGGAGAGTAAGGGGACTTCTATTTATTCTCTTCTCCCCTCTCTTTGTACATCATCTTTGATTTCTGCTCCCAACTTGTTGTTAAAGGCCTAGTGCGTCAGATTTATTTGATCCATTCTTTTTATACAATGGTGTGGGAGAGAGAGTTCAAGGGTGATCAATATTCTTGGAGAAAATGCACCATTTGGCCCTTGGGGGAAGTGACAACAAGGTCCGTGTGATCTCCTTAATGTTTGATTGGAATTTATCACCATTATTTCTAGGTAGATATTCCATAGGATAGCCTATACTTAAAGATTTCCAACACATCAAACATTAGTAAAAAATTCCTCATGTAGCAAAAGTTGCATCGTTTTTAGTTTACTACCCGCCTAACGGAGCCGTCGCCCACAAATTGGGGTTGAAGTTTTGTTCAATGTTAAAACTTATTTATTGCCCTAAAAATTCTCAAAAATCACATTTTATTATTGTAACTTATCGAGAACAAAATAAATATGTATTTTGTTTCTTTAAAATAGTTTGGACTAGTTTTCATTTATTTGATTGATTTTCCTATTTAGAAAATACTTTAAAATTCATAAAAATATAAATTACCTAAATAATTATTTTAAAATATATTTGAAATAAAATTTACTATCTCATTACCTGATCCTCGTGGATTCGACCCTAACCTTATTCTAAGAAAGAAAAATTTTATAAATATTGTTGCATAAATCAAAGCCTTGAAATGACTTATTTAACCTAAATTCTGGTCTACATGTTGACTTCAAGAGCCTGACAAGTGCTAGTAGCACAAACAAGTCAAACGGTGTTCATGGTCTGGGCATGTTTGTGGTTCCCTACGACTGGAATGCCTTGTAAATACGTTATGAGCATCATGCCATGGGAAGAAACATACGACGGGTTCAAATTTTACGATATCTACCTCTTTACATAACTTTGGCCACTTGCATGTAGTGCAAAACAGTTCACGAGGAATCTCCCCCCGTCTATATCTCCCATACCAAGTAAGAGATAGAAATACATAGGTAAGGATAGATAGAGATAAGGATGGGCATAAAGATAGAGATAGATGTAGAGTTTGAGTTAGATAAAGATATAGAAATAGATGGAATTTGAGATTGTGAGAGTGATAGAGATATGGATAGATATAAGTAAGAATAGAGATATATAGAAACAGAGCTAAAGACATTGGTAAAAATAGATTTAGCAATGGAGATAGCGATTGAGATTGTGATAGAGATCGTGATAGAGACATGTGTAGGTAGGGATGCATATAAGTAGAGAATGATATGGATAGAGATAGAGATATATTTTAAAATGGATATATAGATAGGTCGATATTTAGATAGGGAGAGAAGTAGATATATCTCAATGGATATATAGATAATTAGGCATAGAAATATTGGTAGATATAGATTAGAGATAAATATATATATGGATTGATAAATTTATAGATCTTTCTCAATCTAGTCCATAGACTTGCAAGAAGAACTTAAGTGATGGCATCGAGGTAGTGGGTCAGATGGTAGACAACAATTGGAGAAGAATCAGAATCAGAATCAGAATGACACAGTACTATCACTATGGTTTCCATAAAATCATACATCAGACAGGTTAAATCATGACATATCTTGGTGCGTGGTATTTGGTATGAAGTAAGAATGATACTTTATTGAAGAGTGTACAGTAAAAATAATAATGGGAGAATGTTCTCCTCCAAGGACAGGCTAATGTTTCTGCTTGCAGTTGGGTAACCATTAGATGCTAATGATAGGGTGTAGAAGAGACAATGCTACATAATGGCTTATCCGCTACCCAAATGTCATCGCACACATTGATAGTGCCTTGTACAACTTACCAATGGATAATCATGAACATGTTGCGATTGAGTCTCTACCAGGTGTGTTCTCTCTTGAGTCCTTTGAAATCATCCATATAGAGAGTCCATTTGACAAATTCGGATGCCACCAAGGATTTTAGGAGTGAGTTTAAAGTCCACATATGCCATATGAGTTTCTTTTGAAGCATGTATTATAAGTCATTATATGCCTACTGCCTAGGGTGCTCTCATCCATGGTTGAACATGCTTTGGTCCAATAACCATATGTTGGAACTGAGGACAGTCGAGTTGGCCAGTCCATATTAAGACACTTGATGCCATTTATTGTTTGGGTTAAATCATTATGGAATTAATAGAAATCTATTTCAGATATCGATTGGGTTTAGTAAATAACTATTAGACTTGTGAAGTCATTAACTAGGCTAGTAAATGGGACTAGAGGGTCACCCACATAAAATTTACTGGATACAAGAGAGTACTAAGTTATAGGGTTTTTATGAAAAAATACATTAAGTATGAAGGAAGCCCCGAATGAAATATGTCAATGCCAGTTTTTTCTTTGACTTTGATGATTATGGATATCTACTAAGATCAAGTCCTAAGCAATAAGACCTAATTTTAACATCCGACACGATAATAATGAGAATGACTTCTTAGGTGCCCCTCCTTTTCTTTTTCTCCTTGGGTGCCCTCTCTCTCTCTCATTAAAATCGTAACAACAAGACGACCACCCCAGAGTAACGGTAGCATTGATTGAATTGAAGAAGAGGATGTTTGACTTGCCAATAATCACACGGATATATCTAACGATGGAAACATTTGTCTGATGATCACTCACTAAGGGAACGAAAAGGATAGCAGTTTTGATTAGGCAAGAAGATTCGGCGTCATGTTTTTAGTTAGTTAAAAGTTTCTTAGAATTTCATTAGCTTTCGGTAAGGAATACTCTTCAGATCATTGATCACTGCAACAAAATCCAAATATTTTTCATGAATCATAATAAAATGATATCTTTAAAACTAAAAAAATACTTTATGATTGAATTAGCTTAAATGGAATCAAATATTCTCTAGTTTGAGTTCCTTGAACAAATATAGAGTGACACAAATTTCTAGTTTCTAAACATATTCAAGCGGTCCTCGACACATCCAATCTCTTTGACACGTTCGATCTACTCGACACATTTGATAAGTGCCAACATAGATCTCAAATGTGCTCATCATTTCGGTGCACTAGCGGGGGAGAGCGCCAACAGAGAGGGGAAGAAGGAGAACAAAAAGTGAAAATTTTCAAGGATGTTTTTTGGACTTTATACTTAATAGGAGCTTCATAAAAAAACTCTGACACTTTCAAGTATATCCTCTTATGTCCAATAAACCTTACGGGTCTTACCCTCTAGGCCTGCGTACCAGGCTAGTTAACAACTCCACAAGTTAATAACTCTTCACTATCTGAACAAATTAATTCACTACATTTGATATATAGGTAAATTAATCATGGATTTATTTAACATGGTCGGTAGGTTGTTGTTGCCAACACATGAGATGCCAAGCTACATTGCATGTTATAGTAGCTTAAAGAGGTTTGTCAACCCTTTCATGGGACCTTTTGCCATCAATTTATACAATGTATAATCCCCCATCTACATGACACTCCTAGAATGACGGGGTGGGGTTAATAGACTAATAGTCAAGTACTACACGAGTTTTGGACCTAAATCTCAAACCCAACCCTCTAGGGCTTGACACTAGCTCATTTTGAAACAAAATCATCTACACCTACACAATTTAGAGCATAGAAAACCATAAACATCATGAGTGTTACAATATGATACCAAAAATAATATTGCATTACTGTGTAACACAGTTGAGGTTATTTGGAAAGGAGAACCAAACATGCGAACAATCGGATGGCACTATTCCAATGAAATTTTTTGCCCTCGTATATATCTAGATAAATGGTTAAACACAGAAGTTCCTCATTTTATAATCCCCTTGCTTTGGAACATGGGAACACAAAGTGGGCGAACAAAAAAAGTATCAAAAGGTTAACTGACAAGAAACCTGCATCACCCCCCATTAATCCAAAGTCGAAGATGATGATGTTGATCCTTACGATGATGGTAATGATTCAGAGGATGATAATGGTTGTAAAAGGGGAGATAGACATGGTAATGTGATGGTGGCTCTCATATAGGGATCTGGCACACGTCATCCGTCCCGTCACCCATCACCGTGACAGAAACATGATGGATGACGTGACGGTGATAGTGATGGTTTTAGGCGTCTATGACGGTGGCAGTGACGGATGACAAAGTGGTCATGACGGGGACAGGGTGCCCCGGACGCATGACGTGACGCAACGGCCATCACTGATGATGGCGGTGACGGAATTTTTGAAAAGTTAAAACAGACATATTTTTAAGCTTACGACGGCTGAGATTTTGCCATTTAGATTTCCCGGAATTTTGCACAGAAGTTCCTGTTTTTTTGGGAACGCAAACCGATGCGACCAATAAATAATTGGAGATATGCCCCTCCGATTCTCTGTCCTCCAATTTGGGTTTTATTCAAGTCACAGGTGACGGGGACGTGACGGATGCCTTATGGAGGGATGCGGAAACATGAAGGTTTTTTTTTGCATTTGCTAGGACGCGTGATGGGACGGTGATTTGACGAAAGTGTTATTACGTTTCGTCATCCGTTCCGTCACGTCCAAGGCGTCACGTCCCGGATGTACCGTTCCCTACTCTCATAATCCGCAATTAAGTAATTAGGCATGGTCCATTTACTGTGGAGTCGTTTCGGCAACAAAAGCGATTTCTTTCTTCCTCCATGCCCGAAGAGCGGTCTGTGTTCTAGGGTTCTTGCTCAGAGGAGAAACTGCCATGGCGAAGCAGCTCTTCGGCTATGGCTCGAGCTATGGCACGAGCTACGGCGGGCCGGGGCTGTCTTCTACATTTTCCGCTCGTGCAGGAGATGGCGACCAGTATTACTCCGAGGCTTCTCTTCTCGGTCCTTCCAGGTAACTTGCAATTCCTTTTCGATATTGGATTGAGGGCATTGTACCTTGGGGAGGTGCGATGGGACGCGTGCTAACTCGAGCGAGGGTTTTCAAAAATATTTTTCAGCCAAGTTTCTGGAATGGAGAGCTACACGATGGGGAAATACGCTGGCGGCTATGGCGGGGCTTCAGTGCCCTCGTACAACTCACAACTCGGGTTTATGGATTCTTCTCTATTGCCCGGATTGAAGCGTCCCCCTGAAGGTTTGGAATTGTATATTTATGTATTTGTTTGCTTTGTCTGGCTTACGCTGCAACTCCATTGGCTTGTAGTTTCTTGCTTTTTTTGGGTTCCTTACGTTTGTCGAGGATAATTAAAAAAAACTGAATCTTCTTGCGGAAGTCATCCAAGAAATTGACTGTTACTACCTCTATTTTACCTCTATTTTTCAATTCATGATAGTTGTTATGGCTAAATGTGCATTGGAGCAGTATATTTGTCGAGGCAAGTGATTGATTTTTTACTATTTCTTTGGTACACGATTCTTAATTTGTCTATTTTGCCCACTTAGTTTCTTTTCGTTATACTTGTTGGTAGGCAATCCTTCAGCGCCACTTTATCATAAAATGTTTCAAAAAAAATCATAAAATGTTTTACGATCATAGGCATTATGGGTCAGCGATCTAACCTGACCGGATGCTATTGAATCTGATCTAAAGATTCAATTGCTCCGATGGCCCTGATCACGATCGTATCAGAAGACTGAGTCGAGACCAATGACCAGCTGCTGTACCACCGCCACGGCCACTGTGATTCTGTGTTAGCCGCTGTTAATTATAACCGCTTCACTGCCGCCTTAGCGGCTGCTCCACCCTGGCTGTAGTTGACTTTGCAGGGAATTCTACAAGTTTAATGTGCACTGGATTTGTATTTTAGTACCTTCGGCAATCCCCATCATCCTGTTTGATCTATCAGGCAGCCTCGATCGCCCATTGATCAGCTGTATCAATTTGTCAATTGGGTTCGATCTAGATTAGACAATTAGTCCTTGGGCCCTAATCTCTTGACGGGCCTAATCCACGTTGGGTCTCTCAATGTACGATTTTGCTTGAGCAAAAAACCAATCTGATCGATTTTCGATGGCTGGTTTTATCCGTCCCTTCCTTCAAAGGATTTTTACAAGTACTTTAACGCTCGTGATCTGAGAGTCTCTCATACGTCAATGACGATAGGGATGTCAACTTATTAGTAGTTTTTAAAGAACACGATTATCTCATACCCTTCATCTTAATTTTATTTTGCTGAGCGTGGAAAATGCGAAAGAATTATATCCAAAGTGGACAAATTCCTAAGAGAAAGTTTTAAGAAGCTTTTATTGCTCCCTCATTTCTCCATCTCTGCATCTTCTTGTATGCGTGGTCATTCTGTCGTCCTCTTTTTTGGTCTTTCGTTTCCATTGTTTTTTCAATGAATTTTTGTAGAGCTCATTCGCTTTTATGTCCTCTTTTGGGTTCCTTCTTGAGTAGTAGATTAAGAGATTTTCATTATCTAGCCTAGCTGCGTTCAACCTTGAGATGTGAAAGCTTAGAGGTTTTCCCATAATGCCTATCATGCTTCCTTATTTATTTCCTTAATCGTGTTATTCTAACCCTTACTTTTATTTATCTTTTATAAATTAGTTCACATCATATGGTTCTATTAAGCGTATTCTTATGATATTTTTGGATTATCTATATATAGCTTTGTACCATCAGAGTCTCCTCGGAAATCATAACAGTATCGGCCAAAACGAAGGATTACTTTCTACAAATCCTTTGCTTAAGCGCCCTAGATATGATATTGGAAGTCATCTGCCTATATATCCTCAGCGACCTGGAGAGAAGGATTGTGCACACTATATGTTGACAAGAACGTGTAAGTTTGGAGATAATTGCAAGTTTGATCATCCACTTTGGGTTCCAGAGGGGGGAATCCCAGATTGGAAAGAGGTGAATATCTATAATTAGTTTTATAGTAAATGGATATTATTAACCTTTTATTATGATATCTACGTATCTGTTTGGCCATTTTACCCATCAATTATTTCGTTTCAGCCATTTTAGTATTTACTAAAAAAGTTAAAGCACTTATGGTGCGCTTATTTGAATGAAGTTAATAACCTGGATGTTTCCGTCTAAAATATTTTGTACATATTTTCTCTCGGTCTTTTAGGTTGCTGTGTAGTTATTCCCATCCTATATATTTATTTTCAGAGTTATTCGTTTTAATTACATTTAAATTAAAAACAACTGTTAGTGAAAGCGTTTTTCGACTGCTCAGTGTTATTGGGGCGCGTCCCTGTTCCTGAGGGAAGGGAAACAGTTTTAGGCTCTTTAAAAGGCCACACTTCTTAATTTCACTTGCTTAAATTTTTCTGTCAAGTCTTATCTGAAACGCTGTTTCCTTAATTCTTCGGCTAAATTAAATACCGTAGATAAGTTTGAACTTTTCGCTCGTCAATACTTGTGTTCAAATGTGCGCAATAACAAGTTTCGAACCCTGTATCCCTCACTGGAATATTCTGGGACAGTTTTTATTACACATTCTTGGAATCAGCCTGGAGGCTCACATTCTCTGTCTTCTTCGTTCTATCTGTCGGTTCATGAAATCACAAATTTAAGCTGCCTTTTGGCAGTTCATCTGTTGAGCTGTAGAACTTTTCTTCTGTTCATTTTGTTCTACAATTAAAGCGCATCTTTAAAATCTCTCGGTGCTTCCTGGATCTTTGGATAATCTAAGAACGATAATCTATCTAATCATGCATTGCTTCCTTCGTCGATTTTGGGCCAGGTCGATTTGTCGGGGGTTTTTTATAAGAAAATGGTGATGATGAGGAGCTGTTTACGGGGATGAAGAAAGCAGGAAGGGAGAAGATGATGAGGAGGAGCCGAATCTTTTCTGGGGTTGCATGGTAGAAGCGAGGTAAATGGATTACAATATTTTACCTCACTTCTGGACCAAGGTGCAGTTGGAAGCCTCGTGGTCTTGGATAAAGGCAGAAGTTATTCAGTGGATTAATTTTTCCGGTGGATGATGAGGTGAATGGAGAAGGAAGAAATGATTCAGTTTAGTTGAAGTGTTGTATGGGAACCCACTAATGTGGAGATGTAGTAGTAGTTGGATTTGTCAGATTTTTTGTGGATAGGATGTTTGGGGAGAGGGCATTTCTAGTCAACTTCATCGCCAAGAATATGTCCGTAGTTTCGTCTTGGCATTGCTTTTCTTCTTGTTGGACCTTAGAGATACATATCTGTAGGAGAGCAGGGCTTGCAGATAACTCTTATTTTCTTCGAAGTTGAAAAAACTCAACTATATCTCTCAAAAATCTGAGGAAACAAAGTGATCAGGGTTGAATTGAATGTTTTCGCCATGGATGCCGCATCAATTTCATAAAGAGTGTTTGTCTTCGTTATTAATTCAACCTTTTTTTTACTGGGTTCTTATTTCAACCGGTCGTGTAAGCTATCTCATTATTGTGCTGATATTCAAACCGACCTTTAAATCCAATGATGCAGTAAATGACGGCACATTATTGCATTTCTTGCTTATAGTAGAGCTTGTAGCTGATATAACATAATTAGTGTCCAAATTTAACTGATATTAATCCATCGAAGGAGTCATGTGTAAATCATCTTCCGCTCTTATCTTCGAACATCGTCGTTAACTCTTTAGATCTTACGTCAAATTTCCAGCGTCTTGTTTGTCAATGGTGGAGCAATCGATTATTTTTGATAATCTTATTTATTTTCAAAATAAGCATCTAATATATTTATATCTCCTTTAATATCTAATATATTTATATCTCCTAGAGCTTTTTTGATTGATGTGTCATCGTCCCTGGGGAGAGTTAATTTCACCCATCTCATGATTAATGCGGCGCCCGTTAAAATATGAGTTATTTATATATTAGTTTGGGCTCAGTGAAATTTATTTTTCTCTTAGTCCAGGCTCGCAGATGTACGTAGTGAATGCGTATGCATGTTTTTCCCGTTAATTACCTGTTTTTATACAATCTGTTCTATGACTTTTCCATCATTCTAATGAGATATGACTCGATTTGCAGGTTCCAGTCGTTAATGATTCTGAATCTCTTCCAGAGCGACCGGGTCAGTCAGATTGTCCGGTACGTTTAATAAATATTCTTTCCCTGCAAACAAATGTTGATCGTGAAAGGTTCCTTCTCATTTTTCTCATACTGTTTTTTTTATTCTTTTCTTTCAGTACTTTCTGAAAACTCAGAAATGCAAGTTTGGTTCTCGGTGCAAGTTCAACCATCCCAAGGACAAAGTAATATGATGACCCTTGTTCTTATTTTATTAAATATTTATTTTCTTATATTTCCGACATAACCGCAGGTTTCTGAGATGCCTGATGCTTCTGTCTTACCCGAAAGACCATCTGAACCCATTTGTTCGGTAAGGCATCGTTTTGACGTTTTTTCCCTTCCCTTTCCGTTATTTCTTATTATTAATCATCTTCTTAATCGGTTACAGTTCTATGCTAAAACTGGAAAATGCAAGTTTGGTGTCAACTGTATTTTCCATCATCCGAAGGATCTCCAATTATCATCGAATGGGCAAGATCCTGCCAACGAACCGCCAGAAAGCGGGCCGAATGGAGCGATTAGTGCACGGCCCGATTTGAAGGCTGTCAATCCAGCTTCGTTTGCACCTGCGCTATTTCATAATTCTAAAGGACTGCCCATACGCCCGGTTTGATTTCTCACCCTTAATTAAATCAACTCTACGCGTTATTACACAGAAGAGAAACATTCATTAGTGGGTTTCTTCTGCAGGGCGAACAGGATTGCCCCTTCTACGTCAAGACTGGGAGGTGGGCATATACATAAACATTGATGAAAATTCCTCTAAATTTGGCCATGCACTTACGCTTTATAATAATTTCTTGACAGTTGCAAGTATGGAACTGGGTGCAGATTCAATCACCCGGACAGACACGGTATAAAGTTTTCCTCGCAGATCAAAGTAAAAAAGACATTCATATTATTGGCCGATGATCTATTTCTGTGTTGCAGCGTTCAATCCTATAACTGCACCTTCATATCTCCAGTCTCCTAACCCCAACCTGTCTGCTGGCGTCCTAAGCCCCCCGGTTTCACTTCTTCCCAGCCTCGATACTCGTTTTTCTCAAACCACTGTAAGTACTACTCACAAGCCTCCTCTAATTATCGCCTCTGCTAATGTCTGACTCCTTATAATGAAACAGATTGGTGTAGCTCCAACTCTGTACCCACAGCGACCGGGCCAGATGGAATGTGATGTACGTGCCAAATTCCTCATCATCATTCTAGAAAATGACCACAAAATTCAATCCTAAAACACGGCGGTAATTAAATAAAGACTTACCCTTGGTGGTTGCAGTTTTACATGAAGACGGGCCAGTGCAAGTTTTGGGAGAGGTGCAAGTTTCACCACCCGGTCGATCGGTCAGCCCCGTCGTCCACAACACTGAAGCATTCTACGCCGCAATCCATTAAGCTCACCCTCGCGGGGCTACCCAGAAGAGAAGTGAGACTCGAACATCTTCAAATCTTTCAAATTCTAGTGTTTTCCATGATTGTATAATGTGATGACTTTGCAGGGAGCGATCATTTGCCCGTATTATCTGAAAACGGGCACCTGCAAGTTCGGCCCGACCTGCAAGTTCGACCACCCAACTCCGGCGGAAGCCATAGCCATGGCCGCCGCCAAGGAAACCCCCGCCGCCGCCGAGACGGAGAAAGACCCAGCAGAGAAGGACCTGACCCAGCCACTGTAGGCACGCCTCTCTACCTCCCATCCACCAAGACTGAGTTTTTTCTTCGAACCATTTGGAGTACCGAGAAAGGGAAGCAAGAAAACGAGTAAAAACTAACCCTTCAAACGTAGAGATCCGATTCGGGGCCGTTCTTCCTAGCGACGAGCTTGCCGTTCTCTTTGCGGACGACGGATCCGGGCAGCAGCTGTAGGAGAGATTCAAGCGAGGATGACGAGCTCCCGTCATCCGGCCAGGTCAAGAAGAGAGTTCCTTTGAGCCCCCTCATCTGGCACTCGGCGAGCAGCGCGGCGGCGACGCCGTCAACCACGCTCCCCGTCGGGTAATACGGAGAGTGGCGAAGAGCGGGGAGCGAGCCGGCCGCCCTCCTCGCGGAGGTCTCCAGCTTGAACTCCAAGAAATCGCAGTCGCCGGATAGCCGCCCGCGGTAAGCCCCGCTGCGGACGGCGTCCAAGACGATAACCTCCTCGGGAGAGACGCCCTCGATCAGCGCCTTGGCCGCTTGCCTCGCGGTGTCCGGCCTCGCCGGGTACTGGAAAGCGGCGAGGAGCGCGTTCTCGCCGGCGGCGAAGATTCGGCAGCCGCTGTCGTGAGGCGAGTGGTCGAGGCGGTTGCCGGCGATCGAGAGATCGGGCAGGAAGAGCGATCCGGCCAGTTGCTTGGGGGAGATGCGGTGTAGAAGCTGGCGCGAGGCCGCGGAGATGGCGACGACGAGGAGGCGATCGCCGGAGTTAGGGTTTCTTCCGCCGGAGAAGAGGAGGAACGGCAGTGGAGCTGGCGGCGATCGGGCGGCGAAGTTGTCAAGATCCTCCGGGAAGAACCGCGATGGCGGAGGAATTTCTGTGATCGCGTCCTCCATCCCCTTCCTCGATCGTGAAATCTTCCTCCGCTCGAAGAACTTCTTTCTTTTCTTCCTCCCCACGCAAGTCCTCGGTTTATATAGAGGCGCTCTAATGCGCTTTTCTCCCCCTCTTTTTCTTTTATTTTTGCTTTATCATTTCTTCGTAATTTCAAATCTGTAACAGAAAGGAGAGAGAAAACCGAGATATATTTTTCCGCCATGGAAGGAGGTGGGGTTAAGAGAGGAGCAGCTCGACGCCGAAGCTGACGAGAAAACCGAGAATTGCTCCGGCGATGACTTGAACTTCCGTGTGGCCGACGGATTCTTCCAGCCGGTTGAATCCGATCTCGTCGATGGTGAGTTGCTCTTGATCTGCCCCGTCCACCGATTCGAGAGACGGTGAAGCGCTTCTGGCGTAATTGCCGACCAGGTTGGTTTTTTCCTGGAAAACTCTCGATCTTTCCCGTTTCAGCATCGCCATCTTGTTCAGATTCTTGGCGTGCCGACCTACTTCTCGCCTAACCCCCTGCCAATTCAAGGTTTTTGCGGATTAATTCTGATGAGCGTAGAAGTTACCTGCGATTGCTCCAAAAAAATTGGCGAAAAACTCGCTAGAGTATGAGGAATCAGACGCCTTGTACAATTCTAATGTTGAAGAATCCTATTATTTTGTTAAGGACCTATTCTTTGAAGAGGTGAGAATAATCAAAACAATCCTTCTTTGAATTATTCGGCTTCTGATGATATGGAGGAACCCTCTTTGGCAGTGGGAATTATTCTTTTGAACATTAGAGGGGAATCCTGACTAAATTTGTGGAGGATAAGTTCGTCTATTTCGTTTCAATATCTCAATGAATAATATCATCATCATCTCTCAATTTTATCATCGTCATCATCACAAATAACCATGAAATGACAAAATATCCATCATCACTCTTGTATGGTTTGATGATTAAACACACCATCCATTCATCTTCTTCACTGTCATCAATGGAGCAAGGAAAAGTTGGCATAACATTAAGTCATTTTCACTAATCCATAGAAATAGATCAATTAATAAAGAGTATACCTGGGCATCATACATGACAAACAGAGCGAAAATGGCCGAGACACCAAATATAGGGTCCGAGAATCCCCTGACATAAGAGATTATTTAATGAGTTGAAAGCTTTATCTAGCAGCATTTCAGAATTTTTCCAAGCATCTTACAAAATAAATCTATCACTAATTATTTGGGAGAACTAAGGAATGCCTCTCAGGTAAATAAAAAAAAATGCACCATTATTTCATAACCTCTTTTCAAGTTTGGGGACTAAAAAAATTCTTTAACAAGTCCCTGATTAAATAAATCACTCTTAGGCTCGCAAAGTTCAAATTTGTCTTGGCTCCAACTAATTTTAATCAAATTTGGTATATTAGAACTAATAATGGCACTGAATACTCATTTGAATGGACAAAATCGAAAGATCATCAAACTTCCTACCTTTCCAGACCGAGGCAGGTCGTGGCAGCCATTACACCCTGCAAGATCAATCGTAGAAGGTAAGAATTATCAGTCAGAGGGTGATTAGGGATAATCAAACTAATTACTCCATCAGCAGTTTACAAGATCTGGGTACTTGTGATTAAGTTATAATTAACCCATTTGGTGAAAAAAAATGGATCAGACAAGGAAGAAAGAACTCACGGCTGAATGTGTGGAAGGCATTCCTCCAGAACGTATTACTGCGCCAAGATCAAGGCCATTACCACTCAAAGCAGAGGTGAAAGGCTTGGATAGTTGGCCAATAGAGCAAGCCAGAGCGGCCGATATCAACACCTAAACCCAAGCTCTAATTTAAGCTATGATTAAACACCATCTTTCTAATCAGAGAGGCAGAAGACACCCCCACCTTGTTCTCAAAGACTTGAGCAACGTCATCAACGCTAATATTGACAGAAGCGACGGTGATTGAGCGTCGCCGAGAGCTTATCCTGCGGGATGAACCGTGCACAAGTCTTGAAGATCTCCTCACGCAGAAATCTTCCGATTGAGAGGCGATTCTGGCGAGTGATGGAGAGGGGGAAGCAGAGAATAACATGTTATTCCCGTCCTTCCTCTTCTCGCCGTTGTCTTCTGCCGACCCTCCTGGGGAAGGACCAACTGCAAACCATTAGACTTAGCCCCCACCTTCTATTTGTCGATTTTTTTTTTTTTTTCTGAAATTCTTGTGGCTCCTTTGGCCTCCACTCATCCGTAGTTAGTCTCCTGGGGAAGTATAGTGCAGAGATGCGGACGGGACGGTTTTTTGTCCCAAAATCGTCCAGTCCGGAGGTCTCGGACGAAAAAACCGTCCCGTCTGCGTCCCTGCTCTGATTCTGGACGATGGACGCGACGATCTTCGTCCCGTCCCGTCCATCGTTCATGTCCCGGATGATCCGGAACTAGAGAGTGCAGGGACGCGGACGGAATGGTTTTTTCGTTCCAGGACGAAAAAATCGTCTCGTCCGCGAGGTTGGACAGAAATAGGGACGAAAATTCGCCTTGAAACCTCCAGACGAGACGGATTTCGTTCACTTGGACGAAACAACCGTCCCGTTTGTGTCCCTGCACTGATTCCGGACGTTGGAGATGACGATCTTTGTCCCATCCCGACCATCGTCCACGTCCGGGACGATCCGGAACTATATGTGGAAGTGAGTGTGGTGATGCCCATTTTCCATTAAGAATTATATTTTTTGGGTGATGGTAATTGATGAATCAAATAGTAGGTGCTAAATGACATGCTTGAGTGAACTGTTTAATGACTATAAATATTTAAATTTATCATTTAAACATCATTTAGCACTTAATTCATGAAGTTGGCCTAAATTAGTAATTGAGTATTTATAAGTATTCGTTTAGACTAGCTCCACTTGACTCTATGAGTCAAGTGGAATGAATCTCACTTCTCTCAAGAATTTTTGACATTTTCAGGTTTAGGTCTCATTTGAGGGTGTTATTGGGCTAAGGAAAGGAGGTTCAAGAAGGCCCAACCACGTTCAGAGCTCTAGGAGTGGCCCAGAGCTACAACTTGCATGACTTTAATGAGCCTTTAAGCTCATTAAGGCCCAATCTTCAAAAAAAGGCAAGCCAAGTGAGCGACCATAATGAGGAGCAATCAAAGGACTCAAACCTGATTGGAGGACACCTCTTCACCAAGATTGAGGCTGCAGAAAATATCTGGACCATTCAAGGCCTCGAGAGATCCAAGGGTCATCATTTCTCTCTCTTCCCTATATAAACCCCTCACAATCTAATGTAATACTCACTCTTGTTTCAATCTAAATCCAAGATTTAGTGGTCTGTGTGCAATTGTTCTTGAGTCCTCTTACGTTTAGTGAGAGTTGGGAAGAGCAGGGGCGTTCTAGAGCAAGAGCTGTTGGAGAAGTGGAAGAGTCTTTGATCACTTTGGGCATTGGCGGGTGTGACAAAGAGGTTCGACCACTATTTCTTTTCCTCATCCCTATCTGTTCACCTTTGTCTGCAGGTTAGTCTTGGAGCAGCTAGCCAACATTCAGCCGGCTACAACGCCTCCAACATCTAGACGGTTAAATTTATTATATTTATTTTTATTTCATATTAAATTTAAAATAATTTCCAAAAATATTTTAAAATGGCCAAAAATCATATTTTGTCTAATATTTCCTTCTGGCATTAATTTTCATAAGGACAAAATTTTCTTAATTATAATTCTAGTAAATCTAGTTACTTTGCTTCATAGATGATAAATTATAAGTATGAAACGTACTTATAAAAATCTACCAAAAAATATTTTAAACTGAAAATTCACTAACTATTACTTTGCTCCCTGCAGATCGACCCTTACTCTCCCTAGGCTAGTAAGGTTTATAAAATTATTGTTTTAATTCAGATTACCTAAATGACTATAATTAGTGATTACTTTATCACTAATACACCCCAAAAATGACTATAATTAGTGATTTCTTTATCACTAATACACCCCAAAATCTGAGTTATCAGTAATTCCTTTATGTAGATTAACAGAGGCCTTTATGCTGCTAGGGTTCGGCACATCCCAGACGGGATGGATAGGATGATGATCATTGTGTCCATCATTCTAATCAAGGTGTATAGTTAATCTATTGAGCCTATCAAGTTCTTCTGTGTATACCTGAACAAGATTACGGACCATGTGTCCTCATCCAATGAGGCAGTGATGGCTACAAATCTATAAATTCTTCAAGGACTACTTTTTCTCCCACTATCTTCCAAGAAGGTTGTCCTTGTCTCAACAAACATCTTTTGTTCCTAAGGGTGACATAAATAGTGTCCAGAACTTTTCTTTTGGATATCCATAATCTCCATGCCTCATAGTCCCCACACTTAAACATATTTAAAGTTAGGTTTTCTTTCTTTTCCCATAACACTAATGAATATTTGATTGGAGGTAGTTAAATAGGTAGGCAGTTACAGTGAACGCGGATATCCAAATCAACACAAGAAAACTTACATATCTCATCTTATGGATTACTATGTCTAACAAGGTGCAATCCTGCCTCTTTTATGAGCCATTCATTAGAGGGGTATGTGGAGAGGTCAGCTGAATTAGGACAACATTTATCCTTCATGAAGTATATGAATTATGCACTCAAGTATTTCTCATCGATCTGATCAGAACTTATAATAGTCTTTCATGGATGTGGCCACATAGATCAACATTATCTGCCTCAATATTTCGTGGAGACATTCTCAATTTCCAAACTTGGAGATGTGGATATTGTACTCATAAGACATGATTAGCAAGTTTCATATTATTCAAAGTCAAATGCACTAAGTATGCATCCTTTGACATTTGTTCACAAGTGTATAAATATGAGCCTTCTTGACATAGTTCTTGATCTTCTTAAGTTCAACATAAACTTGGAGATAGTATGAAACACCCAACAGATCTTTCTTTTGACTGCTGATGCTGAAGCAATCAATTGATTTCTCAAATAAATGGAACAACTTTTATTTGCACTAAGGGAGTGTTAAAGTGGTTTCAAATGGAAATGATTTTCTTCATCTTGTTCTGAACTTAATAGTCTTCCAAATATTACATTTCTCTGAAGATATGCTTGAGATTCACTTTTCAAACAGTGGTTAGTGTAAACATTGTGATATTTCCAATCCTGAGTTCGTCCTGTCTCTTCTCAGATTTTATCCACTGGTCAGAAATTAAAAGTTCCACTTGCTTGAACTTTTTTCAAGATAACGACATGAGGTACTTGAACCTAGAATATGAATCGCGAAATGGTATCATACCTAGATTTAAACTAAGTCAATTGATGTCACCATTGTGCAAGCGGACCTTATTTATCAGATACCAGACACATCTTGGTGATGGACAATTTTATTCGGACTATAAACTCCAAACCCCTAATCATGGGATTCTAAATGGTAAGTCAGATGCATCAAAAAATCCATGAAGATGATTAATTAGTGAAGAAGGGATAGTCTACCCTTCTTATGAGGGGAAATGAACTTCGAAAAGACATACAATGAAATCACGAGAAAACATAGTAAAAACATCATAAAAATTCTAATGATTTTAGATGTATTAGTTCTAACTTCGATGACATAAAGTCGATAGTTGATCATGCCTGAAGTTATTCTAGGAGTGGCATGTGGATGTGAGACTATATGTGCACAGTACATGATGTCTTTTATATTTTCCATTGGAGAGTTACTAAAGTTCTTTGTACTGTGTGGGAAAAGCGGTGTAGCTTGGCACTTCACTTGTTGGATAATAGACTGATGATCTGGGTCAAAACAATCCATAATTGATCCACTGAGTTAACCAATAAATATTTATTAGGGTTATGGAGTCATTTACTAGACTGGTGCTTGGACCTAAATGTCACAAGCATAAAGCTCACCAAAATTTGTATGATATACCTAAAATGTAATGGTTTATATAAAACATTGTAAGTGAGAAACACCCATGCAAGTTTCTCCTCAGGATCTCCCTTTTTTATCTATTCCTCTCGAGTGCTCTTGATTATGTAAAATAACATACTAATTATTAAAGTAACATGACAGATTTTACATGTTCATTTGAAGGGATTCGAGGCATGAATTAGGAATTATGCATGTTATTTTGATATTTTGGTATTATATGTTCATAAAAATTTTGATATTTTTATCAAAATATTGAAGACATTAATTTTCTAAGTTAGAATATACTTTGATATATTTATTTAAATATTTTATGGGTTTTAATGCTCTATATTGTGATTTATCATGCTCCTCCATCTGTCACAATCTTTTTCATTTAGATCGAGACCTTAAATCTTTCTCCATTTGGTCTAGCTAGCCATTGGAGTAGCCAATGACTGGCTACACCAATCATTTTGAAAAGGTGCCATAATGGTGTTGTGATTCAGGATGCCATAATGCACTAATCATTAGTAGGGTTCGGCAAGCGTCATCCGTCATGTCACACGTCCCCATGACGGAAATGTGACGAATGACGTGACATCGATGGTGATGGTTTTAGGGGTACATGACGCTGATGGATGACGAAAGGGGCGAGATGGGGACGTGACGGTGATGGGTTGCCCTGGATGCGTGACGTGACGGAATGGCCGTCACAGATGACGGCCATGCCATTATTTCTAGATACATTTAAAAATCATTATTTTAAAACATTTCAATTTTCTGTCATTTTTCACAGAAGGTCATTTTTTTTTGTGTTGCAAACCGACACCGTCTATAAATAATTGGAGATATATCCCTCAAATTTTCTGTCCTTTATATTTTCCATAGCAAAAACCATAGGAAATTTAAACAATTATACCAGTGACTGTAGATATAAACGTAATATCCAATTTTCTTGATAAGTTGATCTATTTTCCACTAAAAAAATATTTTCTTCAATGAAAATTTTCCAAAAAATTAATTTCAGACAAATGATGAAAAATTCAGGGACCCATCGTGACATTGATTAACATTAACATAATTTTGAAACTTGGGTGTACATAAAGCAAAGGATTGGGACATGTATTACTATGAGTTTAAATTTGATTTTTACCTGGTTATTTCAAAAAAATTGTGTAAATTATACATTTAAAATTATGATGTAGTAGGTTCGCATCAAAATATATACCGGATTGGTAGATATTTTTCAAAGAATTTTACTAAAACATATGCCGAAATGCAGCACACCATATAATTTAAATTTCACCAATTTTTGTAATTGTTTTCAGTAGTTTTGGGCATCTTTTCAAAGACTTTCCTCAACGAACTTCAGCCCAGAGCAGGAGTATTTTTCAAAACTGCTTCAAATGCTACGTTCACTCATCAAGAAATGTACCGGGAGAAAAGTTGCAAAAATGAAAATTGAAAAGAAGTAAGTTACTGATTGGGTTACTGGTAAGTAATTTGAACCATAAAAAATGACAAAAATAGTAGCAGTAATGACCATAAAAAAACTTACACGAGTTATACATTCCTGAGGAAAAATATAAATGATTGCAGCTCCTCAGTTCCTGCAAAAAATAAATATAAAAATAAAACTATCAATCAGTAATCTTAAATAATATTATTATTGGGCGACATGTGCTACAATGACTGGTGCAAAGCATTGTCAAACCAAAAAACCCAACAAGTATTATCAATCCATAAAAATAATCAACAAGAAATCTCTTGTTCTATCTTTCATTTTTTCTTCTATAAACCAGGTCACAAGAAAATTAAATAAAAATTAATAAATATATAGAAGAAGAATAAAAACAGCATTATATTTCAGAATAACTATGAAGTTGAAAACACTATCTTGTCTATTTCTCAATTTCATTTTTTGAGAAAACCGGTTCATTTGCACAGTTGATCAGGATGAGTGCCTTTCAACTTACTATATATTCTAGCATGACTGAACTGCAAATGCCTCCAGAATATGTTTGTTGACCCGTCTTGTTGCTGCTTCAACCTATTCCACAGTGGGTGAACTTTTTGGACGCGGCATAATAGGCACGCCCATATGCCTGTCCCAACCTCTTTGAAATATCTCAATATTTCTGCCTTCCCTTTGCGTTTGGTACATGAAGTCTCAACAAACAATAGAGGGGTTTCTCGAACATCTTCTGTCAATGAGTCTACTGCCAAGCCAACGCACACGTCGCCACTTGGAGTTTCCATCAACGACTGGTTCATAGAGAAGATATAAAACTCTGCTCTGCTCATTGCAAATTTAATAAAAGTGCATTGAGCGTCATTCTAAAAATGCTCATTTAGTTAAATTCAAAAATTAAATCATTTACCTACATTCAAACGTTCCTACAACACATATCATAAAGTAACAATAAGATAAACCTTGGCACCTTTTCATGGATATTGAACACATTACCTTTTGAAAAAATAATAAACTTTTTCCAGGAAAGCTTAAGTCAAGGTGAATGATTTACAAATTCTGCACATGATATCACCTACTGTGGATATCACCTTCTCTCTTCTCCACTTGGTGGCACTACTCAATTTCATCATTTCTACTATGTTGAGACTATCACGAAGATTCAAGCCAATCATTTTTCTTCTCGAGCATGATGAATATTAAAAGGTAAGAAATATAAATTTTCTTAGAAAATAAAAACAATGAGGATACAAGACAATCAATCATTCACTATAATTGAATAAGGAAATACTAACCGAAACTACCCGATTGATACTACGTCACCAATGACGATGACAATCAGTACGAATACATGGGCTATACTCGACTCCAAACGTCCAACTAAAGGGAGCCCTCAATAATCGAAAGGTGAGCTTAGAACCTTTTACCCTGCACGATGATATGCAAAACTCCTACAAAGTGTCATCATGCCACATAAAGTTGATGGATGACCACAGAATAAGAAAAATAAACAACCAACCACCTACAAAAATTCATTCAATGAAGAACCCAGAAATTATATCCCGCATGAGGATACACAAAACACCTAGAAGGAGTCATCCCTATTCAAACCATGCAGTAATGTAGCTAACACATTAAATATCCCGCTGGGAGGTTCATTTGCAAGAAAAGAACTCTAATGATGGGGCTTTGTGCAATATTAAATAGATCTAGATTGTCATGAGTCCTGAGGTAAGAACACTGTAGTAATGATGTGCGAAAGCCTTGATGATTCCAGTAATCATATTCTCTGTTGCAGTTGATACGAGCACATTGTCTTCTTCCGTTTTTAATGATAATGCACTGACTATCCTTTAGATGAATGAAAACAAGAAATTATGAATTGAATGTAATGTAATCTGCAGTGAATTATGAAGATCGGTGCCAGACGCTTGACTTCATTGGAATATAAACATCTGAAGAAAATAATAGGCTCTAACCACGAGTGGTCTTATGATATTCAAGTAGTTGATGGATGTATGTAGATGAGGATGACACTTATGTCGTTAATCAATTAATATTATGCACTAAAAATGCCATAATGGGATAACATCTATAAGGAGAGATGTCTAATCAAATGAAGTATTACAATACTTAGTCGAGTATATCACAAAATAATGAGATTCAGCGCCTGAGATACTTAGTCGAGTATATAATACTTAGTCGAGTACATCTAGGGACATCAAATAGGGCCTGAGATACAATTGACACTATATGATAATGATTTCAAATAATACACCTATCGTTGAGGATACAATTGAGATTTGGACGGTCACACAAACCGACCTGGTTCACGGCTGAATATGCAGAGAAGAAGTCGATGTACTTGTTCCCCTCTGGGTCCCAAACAGAGCACCCCGCAGATCGAGAAAACACCATTGGAATTGGATGATAACTGCAAGAAGATGATTCAAATAGATATTTCACAATACTAATTATTATTCCCAAAAAATTATTCACTTTGCAAAAAAGTCGCTCATTCATGGCAATATAAGAGGAGCCATTGAGAAACTATTGAACATTATATGGATAAGAGTAGAAATTCATCAAACTGACTAGAGAAATTGTGAGCACTGTGCTCGTGAACCAATCTCATCAGCTCCTCCAAGGAAGAGGAGAAGGATCTGGAGGAACTCCGTAGCCTCCTCAGGATTACAATACATATAGAGATTCAAATTTAGATTTTCTAGACTACAAATTATTCCACAAAACACTATGAATTATGCAAAAAAACCACTCATTCTGGAAAATGCAACGAGAATGCGTTCATAAACCAGAAACAAAAGTAGAAGAGGGCGTTGACCAGGAGGAGTGTGCCATCATTGGCGTCTTTGAGTTTGGCGGCTTCGAGTCTGAGCGCCTTCACCATTGTGTCCTACGAAGAGGTAAGCGGAGGGAGCTCAGTCAATGAGTCGATAAGGGTTTCATTCACATCAGCGGTGACGGTGATGCCGTCACGGTGAGGTGGACGTGATGGGACAAACTATGGCGGGACAGTGACAGGAGCGTGATGATTTTTTGGACTATGATGGGACACGTGATGGGATGGTGACGTGACAAAACTTCCATCATGTCACCATCCGTCATGATCCGTCATCTGTTCCATCACGTTTGAAGTGTCACGCCCCGGACGTGCCGTTCCCTAATCATTAGCAGTTTTTTATCTCATTTCTACCCAGGGACATGTGAAGAAAATGATGAAAATTGAGGCAATCAGATGCATTCTAAATGAGGCCAAAAGATAAAAATTCAATAATTTAAAATGCATATATTTCAATCAGATGCATTGGACACAATTTTTAACCACAATAAAGGAAATCCTATGCATATGAATGATGCATATTCCAAATTAATCTCCATCAAATATTCTATGAAAACAAAAAACTCATGCATTAAATATTCAGCATATTCATGTATAAGTCCGACACTAACACAATGGCAATCCTTGTCATGGATAAAGGGAAAACAGAAAAATAATCATAAGGCGAAGAATTTTCCAACTTCATCGCACAATATTTGATGATCCAGACAGACTTTGGGATAGAACATTTGAGGGCAACTCATTCTATTTCTCTATTTATAACCCAGATTTATACATACACCCCCACATCAATGTAAAAATTAATCCTTGAATTCTCAACTATTTTTCAATATTTTTTTGGCAATTTGATGTCGGACGTCATCGGTGGTGTCGTCCGGCGGGTAAATTCACTACGAGAAATGTCCTGGGTGACGTGTACGTGCAGGGCCCACAAATGGAGATTCACCGAGCTCCGAGCTTCGGGGGGGGGGGGGGCGATCGATGAAGATGAAGGTGACCTTCTAACCCTTGTCGGAGCGACGACGACGACTACGGCGCCGAACGGAATAATTCTGCAGGGACTCGCATGGAACGGGCAAGCTCGGCCCATACCTAAGAAGACGCTCAAATTGCAGTTTTGTGATAATTTTCTCTCACCTAATCTAACACGAGCACGGGGGAGTGAAGTCGAAAATATACTGAAAGACGTAATATAACTTGACGAGCAAGGGGAACGACGTACCTTGTCGATGTCAGAATCGTCGTCGATGTCTTTGTCACTGCACGGACCATTGCGGGCGGGGTGGTGGAGAGTTACAGGGAGAGGCAGCTCAACAACAGACAACGGATCAATGCTGGAGGAAGATAGAAGAGTGGGGGGCCAAGCAGCAGATATGAGTGATGAGGAGGTACACGGGTGCAAGCACGGTCACAAAGAGCATGTGGACGTGGCACGATCAGCAGCGTGGCGACGCAGAGCGCAGCAGCGACAACACATGCTCAAGAAGCGACAGTACGTATGGAGGCACCAACTTGCAGGGATGCCTCTGGGCAATGCTGGCGACGGTTCGGGCACCCTTCAACTGCGTGGTGCAAGGCCCGTGATGACGTAATGCTAACAAGAGTTCTTCTTGGCGCCAATGCCTTGGAAGTGTAGCAAGGACCAAGTTGTTGACGCTGGCTATGGGGTCGTTGTCAAACGCGACGGCGGGTGCTGCGCTTCAAAGACTAGACGGGTCTTCCGATCGCAGTTCACAAGTGGCAGGTCACACGTCACGGATCACCACCGGGAAATTTTCCAAGTTACTCTGGGATTGCACGAGGTTGAAGTATGAGGCATATGTGATGCAGAAGTGCCCGCGATCGACGATCAATCATTGGTCGACACTTTCCTGATGAGTCATCCAGTTCGCACGCAGCGTGAGGTGATCGTTCGATTGGGAATCAATGATACTCTTCCATTCTTATGTGGTGAAGGAAGATGCAGGTAGCAAAAAATCCATGACATTTGACACCATAGGCAGAAATGCCAGGACATACAGCAACGCGGTACGATGTTGTGGGGTTGCGGCAACCCTACATGCGGTCAGCATTACAAAAATGCGATCGTCGGTTTGCAATGACCGGCGACTCAAGCATGTGTAGGCGGAATGCCTTAAGAACCCGAGGACGATCAGCTTGGTGTGGTTTGTCTACACGACAGCGAGTTGGAAGCACAAGACTCGTCTGCTTCTGGCGGCGGATTTGGTTGGGGTGTCTTGTAGCATTGACTGACGTGGCTTCTGTAGGCAGGGCTGAAGCTGGTGGGAAGGAATGAGAAGTTGAGAATCCCTCGGGCCCCTCTCCTACCACTCCCACTAGTTGTTGACCCCCTTTCTCCCCTCCTACTTCTCCCTCTCCTCTGCCTCTTCTTCTTCCTTCTTATTTTCTATCACGGTGAGATCTGAAAAACATGGTAATTGCAACACTTCAAAATCCAGATCTAGTTTGAATGTGGAGCTCATCATGGCCTTATACAGGACCATGATGGGCCCCTTACAGGGAGTCCAACAAAGGGGCCCAATAAGAGACCCCATTTTACAACATAAATTAAGAAACTAGGAGATTAAAACGATACAAAATTAAAATGATACGGACGCGCCACGATGAGTAGGAGCACTCGTCGTGATGAACACAAAACAGAAACTATGTTTTGATCTAATAAAAAATTCAGAATAGATAACAGAAATAGATAACGGAAAATACGAAGATACGAACGCGGACGTGCTCTACCCGGGGCATTTAAACCTGGGCGTCTTCATGGATGCTTTGGCGTGCTGGTCAGGCTGGACACGAACCGTTGATCAAGATTGGATGCTTTGGTGTGCTGGTCACAATTGATCAAGATTTCTAAATAAAAGCCCATTGAGCATGTGACAATTATGTAATACGATATCTCCTCTCTTTCATCCTTATTTTCTTACCTTTTTTCTACATTATCTTTTCTGTTGGGTATGCTAGAATGTAAACTTTTGAGACATAACAACATAGTTTAAAAAATCTATCCCTAGATGGATCAAGATCATTCCATGGTCATTTTTGTTTATAACCTCCACCTACAACCTTTTTTGACTGCATAATCCGTAATAACCCACGGACTTCACTACCAGTCACATTACTTGCATTCGATTATTGGGGATGGGGTTGAATTGGCTTGACCTGGTATCAAATTGGTCTAATCAAGCAGTGCCCACCATTTCTCAAAATGACCAACTGGGTACTTCAGTCTTGGGCTACCTGAAATTTGCCTGCCTTCATCTCCAAACATACATGCATGCTCACCACTATCCTCCACCACCATCCGCCGCTCGACACTATCAAAGTGCTGATGAAGGTAGAGTTGATTAATTTTAGTTCATTTGTTTCTCTATAAAATTCCTAAAATTTTCAAAATTCATATTTATTATTTAAAAATATAATCAATTTTCCCCTTTTTTAACTATACAAAGTTATATTAATTTTATTATATTTTATTTGTAATATTGAGACTGATTATTTAGAAATAAGTTTAGAAACCAAAATTTTAGTGGAAAAAATCTAATTTAAAATAATTTATAAAATATTTAAACCCTAATTTATTGTATAACTGAAAATTTTATTTTGATACTGGTTCCTTGTGCATTCGGCCCTTACTTTGAAAGAAAACTATTAATTTTTTTTTTCATAAATTGGAGGCTTAACTTTTTCTTTCACCAAATTTCTTGTTTATTGCGTCTCCCCTCTTGGTATAATCAGAATGGTTAGAATATTGTTGTAGACGTCTAGTGGTATTTCTTGAGAAGAAAACAATGAGATTTAATTGAAGGACTGCATGGTAGAGTCTAGAGGCTGGGTGATGTCCATTTTAGATTAAAAATGTACTATTTTTATTCAAACTTCTCTTATTAGAAAGGGACGAAACTACAAGTAGTAAGATGGACCAGTAAAGGAGTAGTAGTTTAGGCATGAGTATAAAACAAAATAGGTGAGAGGTATTGAATGAAGGTAGTGAGATGATCACGAAGATCCTGATCTTCTTTCAGAAGTACCATTTTTTGGAATTGAATTTATCTCTATGACATTTAGCTTTCTTTATTTGCATATTTAATTTTGAAATTCTTTCCAAACTTACAACCTAAAAGTCCGATAAAAGACCGACATATATAAGGGTGAATTTTGCAATTGATTTCTTTCTCAGAATTTTGTAAGGTTTTCTCTCCAATACCACTACCATTGTTTGGATGGTATTCTCTGCAATGCCCTTGATGTTGATTCTCCCTAAATTTTTTCTCTTTAGTATTTATTTAGAGATATAAAACCCATGCCACACAGGTATGAGAAATCTCTTGGAGTTCTTTATGCTAAAACATTTGATGATGGTTTATATGTACATGAATTATCAAAACCCTGCCAACATCCTTGATGTATTTATATTGGTTTGTTCTTCCACATCTTTCTTCTATAATATCTTTGAAGGATACATATTAATGTAATACACCATTGTTAAATCATTACAGATGAGTTGAATGTTTATTTAAAGGATTATGACAGTGATCACACGCCCATCAGTATTTTTGTACTGGCATGGCTCATCTTGATGTTCAATGAAGTCAATAAATTCAAAGTCATATTAAAATCTTAATTCCAACTTTGTGAAGCTTGATTCATTTCATAAATGGATCTTGAAAAATTTCACAACTTATCTGGATGTTCTTTTGATTTATAACATTTAGGTTTTTCATTTACACACCTCTTCCTATAATCATATTGGGCATGTATGGCAAAGAGAACATTTATATACTATATCATAGAAAAAGCAAGAAATTTTCCTCTCAACTCTTTGTTGGTTATTTCCCCAAACATTTCCTTTAAAATCTCAATTTATACATGAACATTAATCCCTATTAAAGAGCCATGCAAAGCACGCGGTTATTATTTCCTCATGAGAGACCAAAAAATTAAAAAAATCTGTTGATGTACATAGATTAAAATTTGGACTGCATAGATTCTTTTGAGTCTCAAACTCAGTTGTCCTACAGCTGTGCATACCTTAGAGGATTACCATCCATGAAGTTGAGTGTCTTGGTGTTACAAGAATAAATGTATCTAGCATATTTTTCTGGTTTTATATTTACTCTTCGATACTGATAACACACATTTTCATAGGTTAATTTGACAATATTGTTAAATATTCTTTGAATTCCCCTTTGATCTCCTAAGGATGCTGATAACACCCTAATTTCTGTCTTTATTTCATGTTATTAGCAAAATTTTATGCATTTAAAGAGCTTAAAATGGGGTTGTTATCATATATTTACATGAAAATAGTGTTTTCAAGTGATTTCTGATTTTTCCCTAATTTTCTGTTAATTCTATGAATTTTAAAGGATTTATTGAAGCTCGGAATAATTATTTTTGAATGAAAATGGCATATTTAATATTTTATTTCAACATTTATCAGCATGGGAATGAATCAGTGAATTTTCTAGAATTTTTTCCAAATTTTTAGGATTTTTCTGAGATTTATTTGAAGAGGAAATGTATTTATTCTAAGGAAAAAAGGTATATTTATAATAAAAAAAGTATTTTTATCATTTTTGAATTTTCAAGGGCCTTTTTGCAAAGTTTCGTTGCAAAAAGACCCTGAAAACAGCTCTCAGTCGCCAATGCAGGCGTAAAGATATATTTTAAAATCTTCTAGGGTTTTATTGCAAATCATCTATTAATTGTTTTAATGTTTTAGGAAAAAGTGGAGGAGAGAGAATGCGCAAAAGGATACATTTATAAATATTTTCGGGCGGCGTCGGATGGCAAGAGTTTATTTTGTAAAGGACTTACATGTAAATTTCAGGGCGACTTCTGGGAGCCACGACGTGGCCTCATCACGACCGCCGGATGAAAATCTGACGCCGGTCAGTGATAGAGGCCCGTTGTGGTAAGTTTACCGCCCGTGGGAGGCATACGAAGTGCTCGCACGGGCGGTGACGTGGCACACTCTCAGTGGGACCGTTTAAGTTCAGATGCACGCAAATGTGCGTAGCAAGATGTACGCAATTTCCGACTTTTGATATTTTTTTGGTTTTTCTTTTTTTCGCCAGGGGTACGTGGCGCGACAGGAGCGCACCCACCGAGAGAATTTGAAACGTCATCGCCAATGAGGCGGCGACACCTCAGCGCGCGGAGACAAAAAAAATAAATTAAATAATAAATGAATAAATCCAATGGTTAACATTGGTTTAACTTCATTATTAATAACTTTTGATCCAAAAGTCCGATTGAGATGATTTTTTATGGATTTGTTCTTCTTGACCCCCTCTTTCAATCTGTACGGTTCGATCATTAGGGGTAAAATGGTAATTTATTATATTTTACCTAGGTATAAAAGCCGAATTTCAAGAGGAGGGGGTCATTCTTGATAGTTCTCTATCACAGCTGCAAGACAGAGAGGAGCCCCAGCCTGGATCAACCCTTTTGGTACTTTTTTCCCTTCATTGTATTTGAACTTTGATGCATTTTGAATGAAATTGGTTAAGTTGTTTGTTTCTTCTTCTCGATTCTAATCTGAACTTCTAAATCGCTTGGCTTGAGCGGCATGTACAAGCCCTGATTAGGATTGAGAGGAGAAATTGAGGGATTTACCCAGGCATTCAGTTGCATTACCAAAAAAAACTCTTAAAAAATTTAGTTTGAATTCTTAGGAGATTGAATTACCCATTTCAGTTCTGAATTACCAAAGTTGCAAAAACAAACCAAACTCAATTTAAAAATTCCCTTTTAACCTCTCTAATTGACCTCTTGGATCCTTTCATTAGGATCAAAGAAGCCAATTTAGAGTCCATAATTCTTCTACTCATCTCACCTCTTCTACCCAACTTTCTAAATTCTCATCTAATTAGGGTGACTTGATCCTCATTGAAGATTAAATTCACTCTAATTAGGATTAAAACACCAAAAAGATCATCAAATTGAATTTATTACTCGCTTCCCTTGGACGACACTCATACTTATCACTATACATATTAAGTAGAGTTTTTATAAATTTTATTGTTTAAGCCAAAATTCACAACGACAAGGGCTAAAAATTCATAATTTTTACCCCTATTTTTGGCTTATCAGATGCTCCTCGCACTGGTCCTCTACTGGAAGAGTTGGTGGTTAGGGTTTAACATGACCAACATTTTCATTCACTGGACTGGTTAAATATCAGCCAATAAAAACAATGAGTGGGCCCCACACACTCATGTGACTTATTATGAGAATAAGTCACGTGATACACTTAAGTGTGGGCCTCTTAAAGTCTGGCCTACACACAACAATTAAAATCTAATAAAATAAAAAAAGGAATATAGGCTACTTATAATATGTGGCCCTTTTACAGAAAATAGATTGAAACTAAAATACAAATTCATATGTTTGTTTATATTAAAGCGATTAAATGTGTTTTATCAAGCCTAAAAAATGATTAAATCTATTTTTTACAAGGATGTTTTGAATTTTATGAATTTTAAGTATTTTTTGAGATTTGTCTGGCATAATATTCTGAAAGAAAATAATTTTTTTGAGTCAAATGCAATTTTCCTATATTTTTTTACATCATATCACAAAGATATGAATTTTATATGCATTTATTAAGGTATTTTTGGGTTAAGCTTCTATCACACCATGTGGCATGAGCTGAAAAATTGATGAGCAATCAATCAGGGATTTCTGTAATGATTAATTCACTAGTCATTGTAAAAAGTGCAAAATAGCATCACAAATCTCGATGCTATAACAGCCAATGATGTCTTATTGTTTGATATTTTTCTTATTACTTGTGGTGATATGACCCAATATGAAAGATGATATTTTTTGCAATAAATTTGAATAGAAGAATGATAAAAAAGGGGATTTAATATTATCTCCTTTTGACATTTTTTACTGTCAGGAACTATAATACAGACACACGATGACACATAAGCGAAGCCACATATTGATGTGAAACGACGACGGCCGGGATCGATCGGCGCGTTTCACGTCACAGGGTTATGATGCGAATGTATGGGATGTAAGCCGAATGATGAGAAAATACGAATGAGCAGATAAGGACTTGACGGATAACGACGTCGGCCGTACCGATCAATGAGAGACGAGTGATCCTAAGATCAAACTCCCAATGACCCGCTGGACCTACTAGACGTCTACTAAGTGAGGGGCATCTAACAGCCCTAGAGCGTTCGGCGTCCAAGTCGGATGACAGTCCGTCTACCACAAGAATCCCTATGCTCGACAAGGTGGCTAGTCCTATCCGATGATGTTCGAGAATATCACGGTAGCGGACGCGATAGGGGAAGACGAGACTGTCGAAGATAATAATACTGGAGTTTATAGAGGGGAGACTGACCTTTGTATCGCTTAGTCCAAGGCGCCCAAGTCGCCGAGCGGATGCTTAGTGTCGGGTCGTGCGGACGAGTGTCGTGACGAGGACAAAACCGGTGCGACGGTGCGGTCGTAACTACCAGCAGAGAGCTGAGTCCACGGGTGGCGTGCAACAAAAGTCGGAGCAGAGGGCGCACAAGGCGCGCGCTGGCTGGCGACGGCGTAGTCATGTGGGCGGGCAAGACAGCGAACCAAGTATCGTGGGAATAGTCGTGGGGTGGGGCAGAAAACCAAGTAATCGGTTATGGCGTAGAGGTGGGAATCAAGAAATCAAGAAAGATGAGGCGAAGGAGAAATAAGGGGAATCAAGGAGATATGGTGAGATCAAGAAATCAAGAAATCATGAAATCAAGAATTCAAGAAATCAAGAAATCAAGAAATCAAGGGGAAAGAAAGTGGGCGATCAAGAAAGACAAGAGGATGCGGTTGGGAATCAAGAAACGATGGGGAAAGGAGGGTGGGCGATCAAGAAAGGCAAGACGAGGCGGTTGGGAATCAAGAAACGATGGGGGAAAGGGGGGGGGGGGGTCAAGAAAGGCAAGAGGGGGGGGGTGGGAATCAAGAAACGGGGGGGAAAGGGGGGGGGGCGATCAAGAAAGGCAAGAGGAGGCGGTTGGGAATCAAGAAACGATGGGGAAAGGAGGGTGGGCGATCAAGAAAGGCAAGACGAGGCGGTTGGGAATCAAGAAACGATGGGGAAAGGAGGGTGGGCGATCAAGAAAGGCAAGACGAGGCGGTTGGGAATCAAGAAACGATGGGGAAAGGAGGAAAGAGGGGAAATTCAAGAAATGTGGGAGGGTGTTCAAGAACGGTGGTGGGGTGGATCAAGAACGAAGAGAAGGGGGGGTATGGATCAGGAATGGTGGAAGGGTGGAAAAAAGGTACCAAGAAATGGCTTTCTTGAACTGTAACAACCAAGAACCCTCCAAGAAAGAGGAGTTCTTGATGGATCTGGGGTGTGCTCCCTCGGCGGAGCAGATTTCCCAGGTTGATGACGTGTCGGCGACGCTTCTTGAATCTCCCAAGACCCCCGGAGTAATCTCGACGAAGGCCTCTTTCGATTCTTGATGGCGGCGACTTCTTGAAACTCTTTCCTCGCACCGGAGTGATCTCGACGGCGCGCTTTAACACGTCTCCCTCGGAGTGATCTCGACGGGAGAGACGTGGGCTCTACCCACGGAGTGATCTCGACGTGGGGTGGGGCTAGCCAAACCCCCTACACTACTCTCTACGATAGGGGGGGAGACGAATTGTGAATAAACTTTTCAACAATGACTCCAAGGTGTTCCTTGGGCATGCCATCCCCTTATATAGTGAGGATGGGTGCCAAGTGAACGTGGGAGAGGACGAACCGTCGCGAGACGTGGTTCGGCCTCCCTTACAAATTCAAAATACAAACATAAAAGTTAAAAATGACGATGACGGGGCCCAACAACATTGGCCCAGTCCACGAATCCAAAAATACAAACACACATGAAAATGAGCATAAGTAAAAAGATAAAAGTTCTTACGCGGTACTTAAACCCGGTGGCGAAAGCGTCGCGCGAGCTGCTCGGCGTGGCTGACGACATCCCGTCGCGTCATCCTCGAGATGGTTCTTCGTCATCGTGGCGTCGTCCTCGAGATGGTCCTCCATCACATATTCACATGGCTTTGATGTGTATACGTGGCATCTATGTGGCAGACTTTCAATGGAAAAATGCAGACATGGGACACACTGATAGGACCCATGTTACACAGTTTATTTTTTTTATTATTATATATTTATTCTTGCCTTTTTGTCTTTTTCCTACAGGGACATGTGATGCAACATGAGCCGTTGATAGAGGATGACACGGTAGCATCTGTGCCAAGGGTTTCATTCAATATTACCTACAGAAAAAGCCCTAAAATCAACGTGGTGGGGCTGAGAAGGATAGCTATATATTTAGGTTAAATCAGTATGTAAGAATCATCCAACTTCAGTGCTTGATATCTGACAAACTAGAAGGCCGATCAAGCTGAAATTTAAGGGTATCTTCATCTTTCCATCCTCCAGCCAGCTATGTATTTGATGTATAAATTGAGCCCCAGATCTTTTTAAAAAAATATTTGAACTCACTGCCTCCTAGAGAGGCAGACTGAAAGAGAGTGGGGTTTTTGAATGTCCATCAGGGTTTATTTGGTGTTGAGTGCTAGTAGAAGAGGAGAGACTAATCTACATCAGGAAATTACCTTGATCCTGGCAGAACATAGGGATCTAAGGTTTGTCTCGTGCCTTACATTGTCGTTCTCCATCACATTTACTAGTTAGATCAATATCACCTTCCTCATTACCTCCATTCCAATCCATCAGAATCACCATCACACATCCTTTATATCCTCATGTCATGCCCACTGCCCTATTGTCCATTTAAATCCTAAACCCTAAATCACTACTCTGATCTCACTCCCTTCCTAATCATTTACTACATCCACCATCTTTCCCTTACGTATTTGACAATCTTACTCTCATGTCATCTAATTTACCTTTCCTCGTATTAATCATCATATTCTCATTAAACAATCAGTACCACCCCTCTCATCTCACCATCTTAATCACATCACAACCTTATACCCTCCACGTATTCCTTCCCATCCTACTCGAATCACTATCTAGAGATAGTTAAGTCCCTAATATATATTCAATGTGGAGACGACCCGTACTCATTCCACTAGCTAGAATTATAGCATGAGTATTGGTTTATAAAATTCATTGATTAAACTCAAATTGACAACGACATGTTTAGGGACTGATTCTTCATATAATACGGTTGTGCTGGTACTCATATCTGAATTGTTCCAATACCACTTTATTCCGACTATATTCATATAGAAGATACATGCCTTCAAAGAATACAACCCTTTTTTAATACATGTAGTAGACAGATGCAATTAACCTTTTTTTAATGATCATGGTGATATAATTAGTATCCGAATATTTCAATTGGATATCTGAAACCCTAAAATTCTCAAACCTAGGCTCTAGCACATGTTGGTCACACCTGTTTACTCTTTCCAGGCATCCTCATGTTTTAAGTCATATAATATATAAGTAACAAGATATGTATATACATATTTATGCATCTATATTAAGTGGATATCCCCAAAGGAATCCTAGATAACTTGATAACCTCATCATTGGTATCGAGATGCCTATCAAGGTGTGATTTTTCTCTCTGATAAAATTTCATTTAATTATTTGTCAAACGATGAACTGAATTTGGATATCATTCTTATTCGTAAATATTATTAAATCTATACTCAATTTGTCTTCTAGGAGGCATGAACAAATAGATTTTATAGTCTTAAGATTTTTAATTTAATAATTACACATCAAATTTAGAGAAATCGTCATTGAAAGTAAGGAAGTATGAATAACCACCTTTTACTTGGGTGGACTTAGCACATACACAAAATGCATCAGACGTAATCTGTCCTTGACACATTTTCCATTTCCAAAAATATAAACTTAAGTAATTTAAATAAAGAAACATTCATACATTGCATATGAGTTAAAACTTAAATTCACCCAAGTATCAGGATTATGAACACAATCGAAAAAATCATGTGATTATTGCTTAATGCATCAGCAGTAAATGGGTTGACCAATTAGGATTTCACTATTTACCATACCCTAAGTCATTCATAGAGTATCACATAGAGGTGGGGTAACTACTGACAGAAACATCACATGAAAGAATATATTTACTGCTTTGTACATTAAAGTAGGTAGTGTAGCTTGGCATCTTACTTGTTGGCAACTCACCCTATTGATTAGGTTAAATCAAACCCTGATTAATGAATCTATATATTATGATTATCTAAATTGATCATCCAATAAATAGGTATTTGGCTTATGGAGTTATTAACTAGATTATACATGGGCCCTAAAGGGTCATCTACACAAGGTATATTTTACATCAAACGACATACTTCAAGTCCAAGAGTTTTTATGAAAAAAAATTCCAAGTATAAAGGATATTGATGAAATAATGTATGAATAATTATTTATGTAAATTTTACATTATTATAGATTATAGATAATTTAAACTAGTGCTTCTGGAATTCTATGTTGTCAAGGCAAATAGGCAAGAAAACTATCTGACTGTATGATTAAGTAATAATTTTCTCTATGATGTTCTTTTCAATCCCTTCTCTTGTTTGCATTGAAATTTTTTTGATCCTTGTGGAATATAAGGATACATAATTGAGATTATGTGTTAATTGCTCAAGATCATTATATCGATGTTTTCCTCCTCTTTTCCATCCATTTCTCCCTTTATCCCCTATTTTATCTCTATTTCTCTATCCAGGGGTATCAGATTATCTTTCTAAAACTGGATTGATATACCTATTTTATCTCCCTAAATTCTCATTAAAGCTCAATCATTTTCACCTCCAAACTCCATCATCTCCATCATTACTTCCTATGAGTAGAGATTGAATTTACTGGGAACAAGTTTTGAGCATTATATAGAATAATTTCTAAATTAATAAAATGAACCAGTGAAAATTAATTCAAAAAATTATAAAATGATGATAAAATGATTTTCCTACTTACCCTAATTTATTTAAATTTTATATTATAAATTTAGTAATTTTAATTAAATTTCAGATTAGAAAATAATAATTATTTCTAAATAAATATCTGAGCCAGCACTTTGACATCACTAGAGATAATTAAGGGTAGTGGCATGAATAGAGTGAGCGGATGCATGAGGCCATCATGAACGATGGTGGATATGGATGCAGATACCCTCTAACGAGCAACAAACGGGGGGGACCACCTATGCAGATTTTACTATCACCGGTGGCGATGAAGATGGAGGTGCATACGAGCTGAAAAGGAGCAGAGTTGCAGGTGGAGTGCATGGTGGTGAAAACGTAGCTATCCGTGATGGTAACTAGAAAAAAGGACAAAGACTCAAGTTAAAAATACGAAGATCATACTTACCACGTCATCATGTGCCCAACAGGTCAAGTGCTGGTTTCTCTTCACTAGTCTTGAACCAAATTTTATTCCTTCCATCATTCATTGTAGGAATGTAAGAACAGAGAAAAAATATTTAGAATAAGAATGCAATCCAAGGTGCCTTTTTTACAAGGATGGCGGGTCTGTTCATAGATCTAAGTTATGGATGGACAGATGAGGTAAGGAACTAACCTCAAAATTTCAGCTCAGAAATCTAGCTTTTATTTTAATGAAAGTACAGCTTTATCCCTTCATTTATCAAATAGAATTTTTATTTCTTTTAGTGAATTATAAAAAATTTATAATTATAACAGCACAATAATTATATATTATATTATATTTTAAAAAATAGATAAAACATTGGTATACTTATTTGAGATAATATTCCTAAAGTAATTATTAGAAAAATAAAAAAATGAAATAAGATGTCCAATGGCCAATCCACTTCCAAGGGTGCTCTCAAAGCACAACTCAAGGAGTGCTCATGGAGCAGTGCAGGATGCATTTAAGGCATATGCCAAGACTTGCACAAAGTGCAGCTTCTTGGGTTGAGCATGATTAAGGATTGATGGTGATATTTGTACAGAAGATGAAATACATTAAACTGATTTTTAAAAAAATTAAAAATACTAATCAATGATCATATCACTTTGTGCTTAGTCAAATATATCTCTTGGTTTTTTGCATGGTAGTCTTCATCATCATATATGTTTGACCCTAGACCTCCCACACTATCCTCAAGACGCCAATGTTTTTCTTCTTATTTATCAATGCCACAAGACATTTGAGAGGATCTTCTCACGATTCATGTCAAACTGAGAGGAGAGGGTGCTCAATAAAGGGAGAAGAAAGGTGTGCACTTAAGGAGAAACTCACCTTGGTGTTTCTCAATTACGATCTGGGGTCCTTCTATCTTTAATCAAGCTTTCTGTAAAAACACTTTAACTTAATGCATATCTTTAAATGTCCAAAGAAAATTACATGCGTGACCCTCTAGCTCACTACCATTTTAGTTATGACTCCATTATCCTGATAAATTTATTGGCTAACCAGTTCATTATCATATATCTAACATCTACATATTGAATATCCAACATGTGAGACATTGAATAGCCAACATGTGAGGTGCCAAGCTATATGCATGTTCTAGAAGGGCTGAGAGGGGGGGCGGGAATGGGGTGTTATAAACCATTTCATGGACCCTCTCTGCCAACAGCTACTCTGAACATGTAATCCCTCCTCTTTCTGACACTAATGGCATGCCTTAAGGCAAGGCCAAATGTCAAGGGCAATCATCATAAAATTATTTTTCTTAAATTTCCTACGACTTGGCCTTTATTGCATCATCTTCATAGGATTTGTTTTGATAATGGCCATTTTGACAACACAATCAATTTCCTGGAATTATGAATGCATTCAAGCTAATGCAGTTGGGAATCTTCTGTTTGGGGACACCTTGGTCATATTAAAACATAACCATCCATCTATTATCCAATGAATATGAATTTTTGAACTACATATTTAAAGATAATCGATCTCATGGTAATATCTCATCATAAAATCATTCATCATTGCACATAACCTTGTACTTCATTATAAACTTCTCCCATGAATAATAATGAATAGGATTTTACATATGAATATATGTATACACGCTATAGTTGCATCACATTTCTGGGTACGGCCCATTGTGCAGCTCAAGGGCCAATACTATAGCCAATAAGGTAGTGGCCTAGAGTCACCGCCCATGTACATGCCCTCAGTGAGGCCCAGGTCAATCCAATGCTTAGCTAAAGATTGTAGAAAACTATGTATCCATAAAGCATTACGTGTGTCTTCATCAAATTTTCATTTTAAATATAGGAATACCCAAATCACTTTCTCATATCACTCTCCTCATGCAATTCAGGTCATTTGTACAAAGCTTTTTATGGGAAAGGGCAGATACATTTTCCACATCATGATAGATGCAAATTTTTTGAGAAAACATAAAATAACTGGGTTTAATAAAAAGTAAAAAATGTAACACCCCTTATGATAGTCTTTTATAATGGATAGGTGGAATTGTCCAGATGGAAGAATCTTTGTGCTGGTCTTAGAGAAGATTAGAAGTCTACTTCAGGATGCAAATTTCTTGGAGCAAACATCATCACCCAACATTTCAAGAAACAAAACAAAGTCTTGCTTTCATGAAATGTGATGAACACAACATGTGAGATGATGAGCACTGGCTCAATCATTTCATGAACATGTTACTCTTACCAACACACATATGAGGATGTATTCCATGAACTGAAAAACTGTATTAATTTTGTTTAATTCAAATTCATGAATTTCAAAGCATACAGAGGTGGTCTGTCATAATGTCTAAGACAAAGGCCATTATGTGCCACATCACCCCACTTCATGATGTCCCATTCAAATAGCTAACATACATCTTCACAAAGAGCATGACTGATCTGGTGTGAATTTTCCAGAAAGCTGAGCATGATAATAGAATCTATCCATCTTGTGGATTGTGAGAAAATTGCCATGCATGTCTCTCTCTATCATATTTCTTCTCACCTTATAATAACTGATACACGGTCTTCTCTAGGGCATTAAAACCCTTATTTTCTGTCACAATATGACATACTTATCTAAAATATAAATACCATAACATAAATATATCTACTAATTAACAGTTCAACAAGAAACACCTTATTGGATGCATTTGAAGTTGTTTGACCTATCTAATTAATGAAATATAAGGTCAAAAACCCTAAAAATAGTTGTGTGCTATTTTGGGATCTAATATAGTATGAGATATAATGTTATCGTATTCACTTGGTGCTCATTATAAAAATGTTCATAGTTAAAATGGGAGAAAATACACAGCCATACCTAATAGATATATGTGGCCGTCAAGCCAATCACACATTCCATATCTTATTCCATGTTCATTAATAGAACATATTTATTATAGTGCTTGTGTGATGCTTATAATGAAGACATGATCAGACTTTGTGAAATATGATGAGTATGTAATAAGAAGATCACTAGTCTTTAAGCATGTGTTCGAAATATTCCTATTTGAAGGATACTTGAGAAGGACATCAAAGTATCCAGATAGAATAACACTATCTAGCCTCACTCATTTGATGAGTATGGCCAGCCTCGTAGCTATTATTGTGGAGTGAGGGGGTGGGGTGATCTTTAGTGGAAAGAGTTCATATAATTGATCTGTATTAATCCCTGAATGGTATTATATGAAACTGTCAATTAGGTTTATTCACATCACGATTGTGTAGTGATCCTTAGACCTAAGACACCAAAGATGTTGTGTGGACATAGATTTTTATATTGACTATGGCCAACAAGTCTCAAAACAGTCTTAGTCTGGGTGAATTAAGAAGTTCACGAAGACAATTTAGTAGTCAAGATGAGATCTTCCACTTTCAATATAAGAGGAGAAAACTCAAGGAAGATGATGTGATGAAGTCCTTGACCGAGGTATTGAAATATTGGAGAAGAGTTATGAGATGACTTTCAAATGCACCAGTACTAACTCAAATGACGGATTAGGGTTTAATAGTTGACCATACCTAAGTCATCCTAGGGGCATCAAGTGGATGAGGGACTATACCAAAATAAACGGGTAATTTTAAGGAGATCAAAAGAGAGAAAAACCATGTCAACGAAAAAATTACGAGGTGACAAAGAGGTACTTCAAAATTTAGGATCTCTGTAAGCCCTTAATATGTTAATAATTTGTTTTAGCATTAATCAAATACCAAAACATTTAAATTAAGTTGTGATTTAGTCTGATTACAATAACAAACGTAGAGTCAAAATGCTTATGATCCAAAATTCAATTTGATTGAGCATTACTGATCATGTGAATTGGGTGGAAGTGTGCGTGGATAATTATTTCACCAATATTGTGTAGGTTTGAATCAAAACAGTAAAATGTTTTAAAAATATTCTTAAAGGCCTAGAAGGGCGCACTAGGAGAAGGATTCGGGGGCAGGGAAATCAGATCTTATATTAGATTTTATTTTCTTGACATCTATGTAAAGATCCCTGTTATGAAGTGTTGTGGCTAGGAGGATCTCACGCAAATCGGTTCGGGATCTCACTTTTTTTGACATGGATATCCTCGTGAGAATATTAAGGAATAGCTAACCTGCATAAAAATCAACAATTCCAACTTATCATGCACCTCATTACATAAATAGGAACACTTCTGGAGAGTTTAAATACTTATATTATAGGTAGTAAAATTTAAAAATAATGTAATTCACACCCTTCTTAGCTCATACCTTAGCCCCTCAAACCAGCACATAGAAAGGTAGTAAAGTTACAAAATCAAGATGATTTGGGATAATTACTTAGTAAAAATGAAGCCAATTCTAGGATTTTGAGATGGACATCTTTATTATAGGTAATGGACTTTGACACAATGGATATATATGGATATGAGAATATATTTCAGACAATTTCTTCAGATTACAAATTAGGTCATTTCCACCTATCACATATTCCTGCCCTAATGTGAATTTTGGGGATCTATGCTAGGGTAATACCGAATATAGTGTTTTGATTCTAGCATAGTATTCAAATATAGTGGACTATCTTGCATAGTATTGAATGAATGAGATCTTCATGATAAAAATTCATTCACATATATTCTATGTTATTTTGTCAGAACCTCAATATTTCATTTGGGAGCTGGTCATATTGTTTGAAAGTCTGTTCCCCAATAAATAACATCAGAAAGTTCTAAAATCTTGTTATTGTTCACTAGGGAATGTCTGTCTAATATCCAGTATCAGACATTTGATATCCAATATCCAGAAAAAATTGGGATGGTGTCTGATATCAGATATCGAATATCAGACGGATTTTGTCTCACAGGTGTAAATGGATATCAGGGACAGATATCGAATGGGTAAGAACGAGGCAGATATCGGGGACGGATATCGAATGGGTAAGAACGAGGCGGATATGGGATACGATATCGATATCCGGATATCGGAACCGGTATCCGGATATCGATATCCGGTATCAAGAGAAAAAAATCAATATTCATCATGATTTCAGATGATTTATGTTAACAAGTTCAGATGTTTTTATTTAAATCCTACCTCATTTAATATATACAGTTCAAACTTTTTGTTTTCTTCCATATGGGACAATAGGATTCGGAGTTTACTGAATCCTATTGTCCCATATGGAAGAAAACAAAAAATTTGGGCTGTATATATTAAACGAGGTACAATATATATTAAACAAGTTAATAGTATATTTAATAAATATACAATTACTATATCATTACCTCATTTAATACATAATATATTTAGCATATATATTTACTATATTATTCGGAGTTTAATGTTAAACTCCGAATCCTATTATCCCATATGGAAGAAAACAAAAATACTGAGTTGTATATATTAAATGAGCTAATAAATTTCTTAGAAATCTCTCTGCTTACTTGTTGGCCCACATATTTCCTCACCAAACCTTTGCACGATGACGATTACGATGAATAAAATATATTTTTATAACCCTTCTATGTTGGATATCGAAATCCGATATCCAACTCAGATATCAGATATCTTCATCCTCCTCGAGAGACAGGCGGATAACGACATCGAGACGGATGACGATATTGGATATTGGTACTGTAGCAACCGATATCCAATATCATTATCAGATATCCGGATATCAGAAAAACTGATGGGGAAATTCGATTTCAGGTACCCGGTACAGCATCCATCCCAATACCGTTATCCGATGTCAGTATTGGGACAGAGATCACTATTGTTCACTTTGTGATGGCCATTGTCAAAGTGGGGAACTAGGGAGCTCGATTTCCATGAGGTCTTTCTTGAGTTTCTTTTAAGCATACAAATGAAGCAACACGAGCGGAGAAAAAAATTATGAAGAACAACAACATAAAAGTTAGAAAGCTAGATGTGAGAAGCATCTACCCTCTGATTACTCATTTATGTTTTCTTTTTTCAATTATTTCATTGAACGAGGGACGATGCATAAACTAGTTGGGGAGAGAAACAATACTGAGAGAATGCCTGTTCGAAATTAGTGCCCAACGTTTTGAAATATCATGACGACGGCATGACAAACCCAACATCCATGAATTTTACTTGCTCTTTCCGAACATTCTTCGTTTGAGATAAAAACGATTCTACCAGGCATCCTTATTTTATTTAAGCCCCAGATTGAGCCCTATTCCATCTTTAAACTAGACCAGAACAAGACGGGTCCAGCAGCTTTATTATTTCTAGGACTGGACCCGACGCAAAATACAGGACCGTCATTCCTAATTGTGTGTATAAACGGATTACGTAAAAACGGAATGGCGAACGATATGGGTTACTCAAAATTTTTGGAATCTATTTTCTCTCTCTAACTTTAAAAGACTGTGTCCATCGTAATGATGGTCAACTCACCAGCTCTCTTACATACTGCTACCGCGTAACAAGCTGTCTGCCGACCATCCGTGAAATTAAACCGCTGACCCTTCCCCCCTTGACTGGATGGACTCCGGAAGTTTATTGGGTCGTCATGATATGCGCTCTGGGAATCGTAAATTTCCAGCCGTAGATCCAGTCCAGGGAAGAGTGCTATACAGTTCACATTTGCAGATGGTCGGCGGAAGGCTTCGTATGAAGCAGCGATGAGTAAAATGGCTTGTGCGCTGACCCCATTTTTTACTCTTGAAATGTACGCGACTAGTCTGCTGACTCATACGAAACAGTCCGCGGACCATTCTCGAATATGAACCGCTGACTTTGCTCCCTTAGACTTGAGCTACAGTCAAAGTTTTGCGGGCTGCGGCAATCGGGAATTCCCACTCGTCCATCCGGTTGAGCGGAGCGTGGTCATCAGTTCACAATTCACGCTCGCAGATGGACGGCAAACTGCTCCGTATTGGGTAGCAATATTTAAAACAGCTCGTCAGGTGACCTGCGCTTAAATGCACATAATATTTATATTTGCGGGTAAGAAAACTGCCTGTACATAATTGACAATAACAATGCCGCTTCGCGCAACACACTTCGCTGCTGACCCTTAAAAATTGAGCGCCGTAGAACGCTTCGTGAGACACGTACGCGTGAGCCACGCAGTCAGACGTATATACCTTCCGCCATCCGCAAGTGTGTATCTCGCACGCTCCGCCTGCTTGTCCGGCGGGTCCCCGTTCCCATCGTTTTCTCAAAAGCTATGGGCCCGGCCTACCGTTGGAAGAAAGTTGAGTTAATGTTTAATTACTGGATCGGCACAAATTGGCGGCTGCGCGAGGCAACGTTTCAACGGTTTGACGCGATTCCGTTCCAATAGCACTAATCCGGATGAGAATGGAGTTAATGGATGTGTTCGGGGGCCAAATATTATTTGTTAAAAAAAAACCAACGTTACGACACTCAGGATCATCGACTAATATTAACATGAACTTCATCAATGGAGTTGGAACGTCTAGCCCTGCCGTGCACGTAGGGATCATAGGCCACGGCCCCTGTCAGGGACGCAACGTCCTCATCGGCATTCACTCTTTTGACGGTCTTTGTCTCTGGACTGTTGATCTCTGGGTTGGTACCTCATACCTTTCTCGGTCCCATTTTGGTTGGTAGTAGATAGACGGAGCTGAAGAGAAAAATAAGCAGAGAGAAAATAAAGATCGACGGTGATCGAGAGAGGGGACGAGAAAGTGATAAAAGGGATCAGATAACCCCCTTGGGGACTGCTGTATTTGTGTATGAGAACCGGGGTTAGTGCGAAAAGGATTACCGTCTTCGGGGACTTCGTTCATGAAGGGGTGGTTACTTGTCAAGCTGATATCGTAATTGCCAGTATTCTGAAGAATAATCTAGAGAGAACTGTCAAAGCTGATGGTGCGAATTTAGCTGTATTTTTTTCCAATCTTAACCCCTGCATTTATGCGCAGAGTAGGCCTATAGGGAGCCCCCTATCTAACCGTGATTCCGCAGGCGGCATTAATAAATCTTTTATTGTTTCTAGTTGTATCTTTTGGTTTGAAAAATTCAGCTACCAACGTCGGAATAAATCTTTACATGTCGCGTTACGCCAGAGGATCGCAACTTAGCTAGTGTGAGATATTCGAATAAGTATGCGACAGTTGAGAGCCTTAAAACTGATGTTCCCTTAATTATGCACCATCGGATGGTCTACATGGCGTTACGATGAGAAGAATGGTGACATCGAAACAAACGGCGTGACCTATCTAAAATAATGACAGTTTTTAAATATTTAATTACAAATTTGTTCGTATGGGGCACATCTGAATATAAACAATGACAGTTTCAAATCTCAACTTGGAGATTTCCCGATAAACAATTTTCTTATCCGTAAGCCATCTTTCACTCGGGGAATAATATAAAAGTCAACCTTTAAGATGACGTCGATAGAACGTAGCCACCGCGTCTGGGCTTCAAGAGCTCGTCATTATCTCTTCCGAGGTCCACTTTGTCTTGTCTCTCTCTGATTGCGTGCTCCATCTCTTTCTACCCTGTACTTCTCTCTTTCTACACTTCTTTCTGACTTTCAACCTCTTTCAAAGACACTTCTTCATCCCTAGTAACTTAAGAAGTCGTCCACGGAGACATCGGGATACAAAAATCTCAGCAAACTACTCTGTTGACTTTTAGGGAGGGTAAGTACCGGTTACTAAACAACGTCAAGAGAAGAATTTAACCCCAGAACCTAGATACGCGGAGAGGGTTTACAATCAACGGGATTGGTCGGCATGAGCCGAACTGTGCCTTTTCTCTGTTGCTCCCGCCGTCAGCGGTCCCGCGTGAATGTGGGTCTGTGATATAGTGGAGGAGAAATGTCCACGTTATCGTTTGCCTTTCTCTGTCAAAGAGATGAGGGGAACTCAACGTCCGCTCAAGGCCCGACCCCTTCGATTCTACTATAAAACGCGGAGGTCCTTCCACCTCATGCCCACAGACCGCGTCAATCGGGCTCCTCAAGGCTTTGTCAAAAACGTATCTCTTTCGTTTTCTCGAGAGGGCCACGACATTACTCCCACATCTCGACCCCCGAATCTGAGAAATCTCTGGTTCAGTTCTCCACGAGATAACGAGCGCGGCATATATTTCTCAAAGGCCACTGAAATGATGTTTTGAGAGGCTGTCCTCGTCGGCTACGAGTCTTTCGGAGCGTCTCGATCTTCTCCCTTCACAAGTGAGCTCTTACTCCTGTTGCGCGAAATGCTCAGTTCTCCCGGTTTCATACGCGGCTTACCCGTTTCGTGACGATCGATATAGAGTGTTACTCCTTATAGGTTCTGGGAATCGTTGCTTGTCTTTCTGCTTCTGTCCAGCCTTTCTGGGTATTCCGGTGAGGCCGTAGGTCTCGCAGTTGTTCGTCTCTCTCTCTCCCTCGTCGTCTCTCTCTCTCTCTCTCTCTCGCTCTCTCTCTCTCTCTCTCTCTCTCTCTCTCTCTCTCTCTCTCTCTCTCTCTCTCTCTCTCTCTCGCTCTCTTTCTCTCTCTCTCTCTCTCTCTCTCTCTCTCTCTCTCTCTCTCTCCATCTCTCTCTCTCTCTCTATATATATATATATATCTCTATCTATCTATCTACCTATCTATCTAACTCTCTCTCTCTCTCTATATATATATATCTCCATCTATCTATCTACCTATCTATCCATCTAATTATGTATCTCTTTCTTTGTAGCTATCTATCTATCTATCTATATATCTACCTATATTTTATTTGTTGACTTTTCTGGATTCCTTGAATTTATTCAATGTGCCGGGGATTTTTACAAGTGTAGTAGTATTAATCACCCGCACGATTAACTAAGGAGTTCACTTTTCGTGGTATCCGCTTTGTCAACACTACGGGATCATCTATCAATCTATCTCTTCGTCTCTGCGGTTTATCCGTGTTTCCTCGGCCGCTGTTCGGGTAAACTGGGGGATTCAACGTAATTAACCGATTTGCCTTCAATCCCGTGAACTCGTCTCGGTGAAAAAGCCTCATGAGTTTGTTGGGACTCATGAGGACTTTCCCCTCTTCGCGGAAGGCTGTGTTTTCTCTACTTCAGGATCTCGAACAGTTGTCGTTTATTTGACAGGGTAATACTTCTTCGGAGACGAATCCCAGAAGATGATAATTTTTAATCAGGACGCGGTTATCGAAGAGTTCGAAGAACTCACGATGGACGTAGGCAGGGTTCAGAGGGAAACTCTGAAGCGAATCCTTCAGGAGAACAGTGATGCGGAGTATCTTTGGCGCGTAGGGCTCGCCGGCCGGACCGACCCAGATAGTTTCAAGGCCTGCGTTCCCATAGTCCAGCACCAAGACATTGAAGGCTATATTCGCAGAATTGTAGGCGGCGAGTATTCATCCATTCTCACGGGAAAACACATAACTTCCATATCTCTGAGGTATGTTCTCCATCTGACAATATCACGGGCGTCGGGGCAACCGATGCCCTGGGACATTCATTTATTCATTGCATTCATTGTCTGAGAATGAATGAGCTGTATCCCCCGTCTTCCAGCTCGGGCACCACCGGAGGGAAACCCAAGTTCGTCCCCTTCAACGATCATCTCGTTCAGAATACGATGCAGATATATCGCACGTCTTTTGCTTTCAGAAACAAGTAAGAGATCCCTCTTCTCCAGCACACTCTCTCGCTTTATCTCTTCCGCCGTTCATCCAGATTCGATTTCGTTATAGACGAGTCTAACTTCCATGGATACATACTTTCCAGAAACTGACTTCCAACTATCAGATTCGTTTTGTCGCTATTGGCGTTGATGAACATATGAAAAAAGAATATAAACATATAGTTTATGTGGATAAAGAATGCGTCGCACGAGGCCAAAAAGACCGGAAGATCTGTCTAACGCGTCTTCCAACATGTCGTGTTTCATTTATTCTGGCCCATAACGCGGAACTTAAACAGTACTCTTTAATGTTTTCCCCAGGGAGTTTCCCCTCGGCGGAGGGAAAGCCTTGCAGTTCATCTACGGCAGCAAGCCATTACGCACACCAGGGGGCATTGTGGCCGCGACAGCAACCACCAATGTCTTCCGTAGCGAGCAATTCACGCGCACCATGGCGGCCATTCGGTCGCAAACCTGCAGCCCCAAAGAAGTCATCTTCGGCAGCAACTTCGACCAGTCGCTCTACTGTCATCTCCTCTGCGGTCTGCTCTCGTACCAGGAAGTTCAGTGCGTCTCCTCTACCTTCGCTCACAGCATCGTTGGAGCTTTCAGAACCTTCGAGCTCGTTTGGGAGGAGCTATGCGAGGACATCAGACATGGCATCCTCTCCAGAAAGATCACCGATCCAGCCATGAGGGCCGCCGTCTCCAATTCACTATCACCCAACCCTGAGTTAGCGGACGAAATCTACCGCAAGTGTAAAGGCCTGAGCAACTGGTTCGGGGTAATCCCGGCGCTATGGCCCAACGCGAAGTACGTGTACGGGATCATGACTGGATCGATGGAGCCTTACCTGAAGAAGCTGAGACATTATGCTGGATACTTGCCGCTCGTTAGTTCTGATTACGGCTCTTCGGAAGGATGGGTGGCTGTCAATATCAATCCCAAGCTGCCCCCCGAGGAGACTATGTTCACGGTTCTGCCTAACATTGGGTTTTTTGAGTTTATCCCTCTTTCGACCGACAACGATGTTGAGGCCGAACCCGTTTGCCTCGAGGAGGTTGAACTTGGGAAGGAGTACGAGGTCGTCATCACAAACTTCGCCGGTGAGCACTGCGTTAACATTTATCCGTTATGTCACGATAGTTATCGTTGCTTAATGAGACGTTCTTTCTTCTCGGTTGGCGCAGGATTATACAGATATAGACTGGGAGACGTGGTTCGTGTTGGCGGCTTCCATAACAGCTCGCCAATGCTACAGTTTATTTGCCGCCGCGGACTCGTGCTTAATGTCAATGTGGATAAAAACACAGAAAGAGATCTGCAGATGGCGGTAGAGGAGGCTTCGAAACTGGTGGCCGCGGAGAAGCTGGAGGTAGTCGATTTCTCCAGCTGTGTGGAAAGGTCGTCTGAGCCTGGACATTATGTCATCTTTTGGGAGCTCAGTGGGGAGGCTACAGAGAGCGTTCTTCGTAGTTGTGCTGACTGCTTGGATAGCGCCTTCGTCGACGCGGCCTACGTAACGTCAAGGAAGGCGAAGGCCATCGGTCCCCTAGAGCTCTGTATCGTCCGTAAGGGCACTTTCCGGAAGGTCCTCGAGAACTACATCAACAACGGCGCTGCCATGAGCCAGTTCAAAAACCCGCGCTGCGTTACTAGAGCAAACGTTGCGGTTCTCCGGATCCTCTATGATAACGTAGTCGAAAGTTACCTCAGCTCGGCCTACGATTGAGGCCTTTTGTGACTTCAGCATCGCTTGAGCTCCCTCCCCTTCGTTTCCTTCTCTGGGGTCTTCTCTTACTGTAGTTAAATCGGTCTCATACAGAAAAAGCTGTTCATCCTTGTCTCATGTTGTTTTTGTGCTAGTCTAGGAATATGATAAAAGAACAAGGATTATTCAAGATCCACAAATTTAGGTTTGCGATTACTGCTGTAGAAATACTAACCTGTATGAAGCATAAGATTGGGGAACTGGCGCTACTTCTACTGAGGGAATCCAGTGGGGAGTAGCATTCTGATGTTTTGATTCTAGTGAAACCAAAGGAAGGGCACTTCATGGTCTACGCTCCATAACTGTCAGACAGTTTTGGAGCCATCTCATGACCTTTGATCTGACGTAACTGTTGTAACTCGTTGAAGAGAAACAACGACCCAAGACGCTACGGTGAAATGCGGAATCAACTCGGACGTGATAACTGTGTCGGCGTATAGAGACAGGAAACAAGAACCTCTTTACGTCACCGGCGTGACATCAACGTGCAAGGCTCTTGGTGCAGGGCAACGACTTCTCGTATGGTGCTGCGGAGCAACTCCTCAAACTCCCAAGACAAGGGAGCGGCCACCAAGGAGTGATGAAGACAAACCAAAGGAGAGAGAGAGAGGAGAAGAGAGGAAGAGACAAGAAGAATGAACAGAAAACTCATATGCCTTGCATTTCAGAATAGATTTGACCTCTATATATAGAGGGCCAATTACAGTTTCAGGGAATTTGAAAGGTCTGGAATATGAAAAGCCAAGAGCCTTTTCATATTCTCCAAAGAAGCATCTTCATATTCCCACAAAGAGACAAGAGGAGGGGGTTAAAACTTTTCAACTCCCCCTTCCTTTATTGGGGTTTGACTAGTCAAGCCCTCCCCCTTCACATTCCCATAATGGGGGGGCTGACACACCCCAACAGTAACAATAGTCAAATTAATTGAGCCACAGAAATGCTGAGCAATCCCCTACTTAACTTGATCTAATGCACAAGGATTGGCTGGAATCCTTTTAAAACATCCATTTAATTATATGCCGATTACGAGCATGAATTAAGGATGTAAGACATTGGTTAATATAACTCAAAACCAGACGTAAAACAATTTGATTGATGCAAAATGTCAAATGCATGCGAGAAATCTATAACTAAATAAATGTCCACAATTTTCAAAAGTGTTCAATTATGCTAGTTTCAACCAAGGTAATCATGATTCAACTTTAACCGCCAATCAGAGATATGAGGTGATACTACAAATTCAAATCTAAAAAGGGATATACCTAAACTGACATAATGATATCGTGATAAATATACTGATAATACCATGTATTTTGAATGCTTTTCATTATTTGTGCATTATTAATGATTATTGTAGAAGTCTCCGGATAGCCTTGGCCATCCTATTTGTTTTTTCAGCCGGGGCAGCTTACCTGATTTAATGGCACGTGATTATTCATGTTCATCGTCATTTGATTTTACAGTGTAAAATTTACACCAACCATGTCTGACATCATAGAGGTCAGGTACTTTTTCATTAATGGATACTATTTTAGTATTGTGTGCATAGAAGCAGAATTGTGAAATTAAGCATGGAGCAGAAAGTAAGTTTTAGGCACGGAATATGGGCCATTGGAGCTTCTTGAGGTAGGGGCAGATAAAAGTTAAAAAAACCTTTGGTTCTTTTACGTCCGCACCAAAGGTGGATAATTCAAACTTTCACTCATGAACTCTCAGCCATCGGAAGTTGGAGAAATGAAAGAGAAAAGACGTATGAAAAGTGAGACGGCAATTATTAATTGTGCCTTCTGTATAATACTTACTTATTTTTTCTATATATATCGATATCCCCCTTTCTCTATCTCTCTCTCTCTCTCTCTCCTTTTGCTATAGCAAATGATGGTTTTTTCTACAGTCCAGATTAATACGCCTAGCTCAAGAACATGTTTTGAAGTGATTCCCTTTGTTTTAATCCTTTCCTTGCTGTGTGAAAGACTGACATGGGCAGAATATATAGATTCCTGGTGAGAAACCTGGACATTAAAATCTCAGAATGCAAGCTTCAGCGTTATATATAGATGCATATCACTATTCACCATCGTCTCCACAACCTCTCAGCATTCGAAGCAAACAACAAATTATGAAACTTCGTCAGCCTTACATTTCTCATTTTGCGTCTCAAATCATCTCCCTCAATGATTTTCTAGACACCTTTACATCCCCATTGGTCATGCTTAGCCCTACTAAATCAAATCGTAGGAATGAACTTTATTTTTCATCAATATTCTATATTTACACCACCGTGTATAAAGGCAATGTGTCAAAAGGAAGCCATTACCTCTACTTCCATGAGTGCTGCTTATTTTCCACGCCGAGATCCAAAGTTACGAGCATTGCAGCATATTCATACAAGTTATGTGTGTGATCGACCACCTTGCTGTGGCATCACTGACCATGCCCTATCAACCTTCTACGCGTCACCATGTCTCTCACTCATCAATATTTCATTCTCTACAATCTTCACTCTTCATAGTGACGCAAACTGTTCATAGTGACACAAACTGATCATCTGAGCATTTAAAAAAAAAACATTTTTAATCCTAAATAATTAAAATTATGCTGTTATCCATTTGTAACTATCATGTATCCAAAGGAACTAGTGAACCCAATACTTTAGACACGCACACAATTGGTATAGCAGGAGGCAATGTCTTTATAGATAGGGCAGATAATATCAAATCATTTCTTACATGAAATATACACTAATGTTTATATATCTGATCATCTCTTTTAAAAAGATCAAACTTATATCCATCCTTAAAAGCATTTGAACTTCTGTTATTAGTGTAAAATATTAAAAACATGTTTTTATGCATTATCGAAGATAAAATCTGAGCTCATGGATTGTGTCCATGAGTCTTCACATGCATATGGTTATGGAACCTCATTTCACATCTGGAGACCTGAGATCTATCAAGAAAACTAAATCGAAATAAGTGAGATAACACATAAAAACATCTTTCAATGTCTTGTGGTAGTATTGATATATATATACTAGTCCGAGTGGATCGGTACCAGTCTCTCCGCTGCCCATCCTCCCCATCCTTCCCCCACCTATCGCCACTGCCCAAACCCCTCTCCGGTGCTCGACGCCACCCACTGTTGGATATTAATCTTGGCTCAGTTATTATGGGAGTTTTAGTTTGAATGTTTCAAGGAATAAATCAAGTCAGAAGAGATCACTGATTTTTAGGGGGATGTGGAGGCAAGAGCATATTTTGAGGAGCTAAAGACTGGTGTCATTGAAGACCAAGCACATGGACAGGTGTGTGGTCAGGGTTAGTTTAAGTCTATAGGAAGTTGTGGGGGAGTGCCTTTAAATATGTAGGAGTTTCATTGTTGTAGTATGCTGTGTGCATCAACTCTTTCTTCTTGTTTCTCTGTGCAAGATCAAGAGAGTGAGAGCTTAATCTTTATTTCTCTATGTGAGATCAAGAAAGTGAGAAATTAATATTTTTTTTCTCTATGTGAGATCAGGAGAGTGAGTGCATGTGCTTCCCTTCTCTGTGTGAGTTGCCGAAGTGAGAGAGCTAGGTTCCAACACCGACAACCCACACACTCCGCGCCCGCCCCCCCCTCTCTGGCCGCTGCCCAAACAACCCCAACCTCCACGTGCACTCGCACCCCCACCTTTTTCTTCTTTCTTCCTTTCATTCTCGTCTTCTTCCTCTTCTTTTTACTATTCTTTTATGCGTTCTTCTCTTCTTTGTTGTATTCTTCTTTTACTTTTTCTTCTCCTCTGATCTGCATTACTTCTTTTCTTCCTTTATTCTTCTTTTATTCTAATTTTTGTCTTCATTTCTTCTTATCTTCACTTCTGGTCTTCCTTATTCTTTTCTTCATCCTTTTCTTTCTCATATCTCTTATCTCATCTTCTTCTTCTTTTATTCTTCTTTCCTCTTTTTTTCTTTATTTTTTCATCTTGTTGTCTTCTTGTTTTTTTTTCTCTTCTCCTTCTTTTATTGTTCTTATTTTCATTTTCCTTTTTTTCTTCTTGTTCTCTTCTTCTTTTATTCATTTTATTTTCATCTTCCTTCCTTTTTATTGTTCTCTTCTTTTATTCATCGTATTTTCATTACCCTTTATTTTTATTGTTCCATCTTCCTTTCATTCTTCTTTTTTTCATCTTCCCTTTTTCCTGTTATTTTTTCTTCTTCTTTTATACAAGAAGAATATTTTTTTTCATGTTCTAGTTGGTTTTGTTTGGGTACTCTTATTTCTTATTATGATAGTTAATAGTCTTGCACTATCTCATTTTGATTAGCTTTTTACTTTCAAGATGGACATTCTAAGTTGCCTTGTAATGCCATATTCTTTTATAAAAATTTATTACCAATTTTTCATCTTGACTTCGATTTTGACTTTGACTAGGCAACGTGACTGGACTGGACCGGACCGGAACCAAACAAGACTGGACTTTGTTCTACTCATGAGGTGGGGAATTTATAAAATAGCAAAAGAATGGACCCTTCCTAGGATGCGTGGTGCTTAAACTCTTCATGTCTTTGAGGAACCTCTAGGAACTCTCTCTACTTCACTCTTCTATGAAATAGCAAAAGAATGGACACTGAAAATATCATTGATCCACTTTGACCAGAAAATGCTAAACAGAAAATCAAAGTACAATCAATACAAATGAGAGAAAGATATAAAAAAGCATCATTCAATGCTCCAGATGTCTTATACTTGATGCCCAATATTTTAGGAACATAATGATTTATTATACTACTCAGATCGACATTCTTTCTTAACCCTTATCCATAGATTTGGTGCCAGATACAAATTTAGGCCAGTTCCAAAAAATGTGGAACAATTTTAACCAAGCCATGGCCACCTAAATATGATTGGGATTCCAACTTTTGTCCTGATCATAGCCTAGCTTATCCTTTCCCATTTTTGAACGACAAATTTTTTGTTATACCCACCTACAAACTTGCACTTGAATAAACTTACGAAGATGTGAGAATCTTACCACAACTTCAAGGAGGTCAAGTGGTTTTAGTCTCATAATGTCAATATTTGTCTTTAATATGGTGTTTAAAATGTGTAATCATTTATTATCTATGATTAATTCATTAAAAATGTGGAATTTAAGCATACAAATGCATACATAAACTTGTAGTTATCATGATTCGTTGAAAATTGTAGCTGTATGTTTCGATGAATAATTAATTGCATTTTTTCTCATTACTTGATGCATAAAAATTCAATATTTTGATACATTTAATGTTTAATTTTTATTTTATCTCAGCTTGACACAAATGTATGACATTTATGGAGATGGGTGACAAAATACAATTATGATTGGTGGAGGTATAAGCCAGGTTATAGTACATGCGTTGAGATTATGAACCCCAATTGTAGAATTTTTGTGTCCCCGTGAGGTTGCGTAGAATAATGTTTTTCAGTGGGAGACCTTATTTGATGAATAGAACATCAGTTATCCTAAAAATAGATGTCATCAAGTAACCCACTATATCACATATTTTATGAAATGTGCTTGATGAGTACAAACTTTATTATGTGCTCATGAATGCGATGATAGTCTTCTAGCATGTGCATATAGTGTATGTCCTTTCAAATTATGCTCGTTTTGGGTTGAAATTAGATGTCAATGAAGGGATATGAGTAGAGATTTAAAAGTGAAGACTTTACGATGACATGTTCAATGTTACGCACTCGAAAATTTAGTCATTTGATATTCCACATCCCTAAGTGTGATGACTGATAACATGCAAAACATTTGGGTCATAATGCCCCTATTTGCATGTTATCATAGATTCATTAATTAAAATAACATTTAGTCTGATTTTATGAATTTTCCATATTTTTTGGTATTTTTGCCAATTTTTATTACATTATCTTCATGGAAAAAGCAATTCTATGAGCTATTTAATTTTATTATTATTAAATGCACTTATAGATTTTTTAGGATTTTCCCATATTTTTATCAAATTTTATAATGTCTAATTCACTCATAAACTAATTTGAAGGCGGAACTAATATTTATTGATCTAATATAACAATTAATACATTTCTAGAGTTAAATTTGGGGCTACAAGTCACTCCGCCACGTCTCATGACAGAGTTTAATTCAATTTAATCAATGATTGGATTTAGTATGTTACTGCGCACCACATCATTTTTTACCTCACTATTTGCGAGGTCAAATGAGCAATTAAAAGCTAAGTATTAGTTTTCTTTAGATTTTAAGGGCACAGTTCATTGATCAAACTGACCTCAATATTAATTTGTAACAAGGGATAAATCGGAAACATGATAACATCATGATTAATTGATTTCATTATTTTTTGGTTTTTTAATTAGGAAATTTAAATATTATATGATTTCATATTTTTTGGTCTACTCGTAAATTTTTTTGAATAAATTCTTAGGCGTAACTTCAAATGTAAATTTCAGGATGTAGATGATGGAACAAAAAATCGACATGGGATTAGCTCATATGAGGAGAATGACTAGGAAGAAAACACAACAAAGTGTTTGTCCAAGGTAGAAGAAATATTTCGTGCGTTTTCTGATAATTTGTGAATGTGTCATTCATAATTGGAATGACCAATTAATGTTTCTTAGTTAACCACACGATAAGTCTATCTAGGAATGTCATGTGGATCACAGATTATACATGCACATTACCTGATAACAGAAAGGTCTTATGAAAGAACTTATGAACCCCGTGTACATTTTAGAGCATGTTGTGTAGCGTGGCACCTCAAATGTCAAAAATTGACCCTAACAATTGTGTTTAATTTACCAAATATTAAGTAATCTATATGTATTATAGATCTGATTAATTAGTTTGGCTAACAAATAGTTAGTGGGGTTCAACCTGAAATTCATTGAATGTCAGTTGATACACTTAAGTTACTAGGGGTTTGTGATCTTGTTAAACATAAAAGGAAAGAAGGCCCAAACAAACCACGGCATGCTAGACTTTCTTTTAATGCCATTATTTATTATCTTCTCCCTTTGGCGACAGTAGCCTTCGGGTGCAACCAAAATCACTTGAAGAGCATCTTATGGTTGTGCTTATTAGGTAGAATATGAGGATATTCAATGTATTGATGACTATCTGGATATATCTAGAGACCAAAGGCTTATCCAGTTTATGGGATTCATTTGAGGAACCATACATAGAGATTATTATGTGAAATCTGATTGGATCATCAATGGTTTTAATATATTTTTGAAATAAATCATGATTTTAATTTATGATGGAAAAATCATCTTAAAAATTATCAATTAGGGTCATGAAATCCAACATGAAACTCAAATAATTCTGAGAAGCACATTGTGGGTCACTCACCTCTTTGACACATCATCCATTATGGTATATTTGGAGAACTCAACTAAGTCAGGATACCACTATTCTGTAATAATTTTTTAACTAATGTAGTCAAGTGTTCCCCTTGATATGACAAAAGAGCTTTGATACTCTTTTATAATTTTTTTATCTAATTCACTCTTAAAATATCTCAATTTCTCATTCATATTTTTTTTAATTAAGTAAGCCCATCCAATATTAGAGGATTTACCGATGTCAGCGATGAAGTATGATAAATCATCAAATATATCATCTTCAATATTTGAACATTCTCCATTTCCTGAATATGAAGATTTGGATATTATACTCATAATTCAAGATTCACATGTTTTATCTCATTAAAATTCGAACGCACTGAAGTGTCCATCATTAAGCAACTTCAGCAATCTTCCATTTCCAACATGCCCAAGTCAACAAAACTAAAGATAGACCTTGTTCACACAATATTTTATTTAATTAAGTGGATCATCAAAATAGAGATGTTAAAAGGAAGCATCCTGATGCCGGACGTCGTCAGTGACATCGTCCTGTCGTGTATCGAGTCAATGCTCTGATACCAAGATGATGTCGGACGTCGTCAGTGACGTTGTCTGATCATATATCGAGACGATGCTTTGATACCAAGATGATGTGTGACGTTGTTGATGATGTCATCCGACGGGTAATTCACTAGGAGATGTAACTATGTGATGACGTGAATCCTACGTGGAAAAACATGCAGGCCCTGACTCATGGGGAAATTCGTCGAGTTTTGAGGTCCGAGGTGGGCGACCAGTGATGATGACGGTGACCTCCTGACCCTCGTTGGAGCGACAACAACGACTACGACATCGAATGGAAGAGTTCCGCTGATGCTCGCACGTAACAGACAGGCTCGGCCCATGCCTAAAAATTTCACTGGTGATGTAGTTATCTCAATATATAATCTCCCACCTAAACTACCCCGAGCGCGGTGGCGGGAAGCTGAAAATATATTGGAAGACATAATATAACTGACGAACAAGGAGAACGAGGTACCTCGTTGGCGGTGTCGATCATCGTCAGCATCTTTGTCGGTGCAAGGGCTGATGCCAGTAGGCACGGTAAGGGCGTGCCAGGAGGTAGCACGGTATAGCTCGACATCAGATGAAAGCACGGTGCTGGAGTGAGGTAGTTGGAGGTCGGAGGAGAGGACGAGTTGGAAGAGGCGCACGGCGGCAAAGCGACTCAAACAACTGACCGGGCCCGACAGGACGATCTTAAGGGGGGTAGACACGGGTGAAATCAGACGGTGGATGCGAGTGACGGTCAGCAGCTCGACAGCTGGTGCGAGTCTGAATAGTGATCGGAGGAGGACGAAACGGTGCGACTGCTTAAGGACTGCTGCACGAGGGGCACCTTACTGTTGCGGGGTGGTGCACTTAAGTGACGGCCCCGAGCCGTGGCAGGGCAGCATCGCGCGGCATCACACAGGTGGGCCACGACAAGTCACCCGCCCACAGCTACTCAGAGTAGATAGCAACCGTCCGGTAGCAAGTGGCAATCTCAGCGATGCACAAGACCGATCGTTTTGCCGCACCCCTAGGCATTCGATGACACTAGACGATTCTTTCATAGCTTGATGTGAGTTTGCGCGAAGTGTTACACACAGGTGTCACAATGAATTGGCGGCAGAAATGCAACCCTCATGATCCTCCAATGTATCATGATACGTCCAGAAGGACAGCCAAGATTGACCATGTGAATAAGGTCGTCGCGCAAGGGTGCACAACCAGTGCGTGAGCAGATTGATAACGCGGCGTAGAGATAACCAGAGAAAACTGGAGACCTTGTCGGGAACAGCCAAAGGCGACCGGGTTGTGCGTCGGGCATCGCAACCACGGTGGTTGACCAGGCAAGTTGGAAACTCATGCGAGAATGACGACGATGTTCCAATGCGCGGCCAGTTGATAACAGTGCTCAGGCAAAGCAGGGCAATGCGAGGTCATTGACTGACGGCGTACTTGGAGGCGAGGTGAGCACCCCAGTTTCTCCTTCTTCTCGTCTTCCCTTTTTCTTCCTCTTCCTCTTCTCTTCTTGCGGTGAGACCTGGCGGTGTAAATTCCACACAAAATAACTGCAACCAGATCTGAAATGTTTAGCGCCCATCATGGCCTTATATAGGGTCATGATGGGCCCTTACAAAAAATCCAAATATGGGGCCCCATCAAAAATAAAAATAAAGTTTGGGAAAACACTGACACATACAAATACGATAAAGCGACTCAAAAATGACACTTACACGACAATAAGAATATCGACGCGATGAAAATGAAAACACGATAGATTGACCGGCGAGAAATTTGAGTCACTAGGTGGCGCGGTCGTGCTTCTCTCTCCGGGTGTTTGATAAGCCAAAAATAGGGGTAAATTTTATGCAATTTTAAACCCTTGTCGTCGTCAATTTTAGCTTATCCAAAAAAAATCCTAGTCAGGGCTTGTACATGCCGCTCAAGCCAAGCGATTTAGAAGTTCAGACAGAAATTAAGAAGAACGATTACGAGATTCAACTAACAACATCCAAAATACACCAAAAAATTCAAATACAATGAAGGAAAAAGTACCAAATAGGTTGATCTAACCTGGAGCTCCTCTCTGTCTTGCAGCTGTGATAGAGCACCATCAAGAATGAGCTCCCCTCTCAAAATTTAGCTTTTATACTTAGGTTACATGGTAAAAATTACCATTTTACCCCCGTTTAGTAATTAGTGTTTATCTATCAATATAGGCTGGATTTAAATGATCCAACCATACAGATAGAAAGAGGGGATCAAGAAGAACAGATCCATAAAAAAATCATCTCAATCAAACTTGAGGATCAAAAGTTATTAATAAATCAATTTTAAACCAATTTAATCCATTGGATTTAAATTGATTTATTTATTCATTTCTTTTTTTAACACGCCATGACGTGTCGCTCTCTCATTGGCTATCGCATTTTGAATTCTCCTTTTTGCAGAAAAGTCCTTAAAAAGCCTGGAATTGCTGCTGGATGCCGCCCAAAAGTAATTGTGTATATGCTCCTTTGGTTTCTCCTAAAAACATTAAAAATATATATTAAATAATTACAATAAAACCCCATAACATTTTAAATCATATCTTTAGGCCTGCAACCACGACCGAGAGCTGTTTTGAGGGTATCATTGCAACAAAACTTTACAAAAAGGCCCTTCAAAGTTCAAAAATAATGTTAATACTCTTTTTTTATATATAAATATATCTTTTTTTCTTAAAAAATGTATTTCTTCTTCAAATAAATCTCAGAAAAATCCTAAAAAATCCTAGAAAACTCTAGAAAATTATATAAAATTCCATAAAATTCTATAAAATTCAGTATTTCATCCTCATAATAATTAAGCTCGAAATTAAATTTTAAACCTGCCATTTTCATTTAAAAATAATTATTTCAAGCTCAAATAAATCTCAGAAATTCATAAAATTAACAGAAAATTAGGGAAAAATCAGAAATCACTTGGAAACATTAAATTTATGTAAATATATGATAACAACCCCATTTTAAGCTCTTTAAATGCATAAAATTGTGCTAATAGCATGAAATAAAGACCGAATTTAGGGTGTTATCAGTGTTAAACCCTGATTTCTTCACCGTAGCCTTGGTGTGCCGATCGTGTAAGGCATGAACATGCAGGTCGTCGACGATGATGATGACAACTCCGATGACATATCTGATGGGATATGATGGCGCGCTCCATCGCATCCATTATATAAATGCTGAACTAATCTAACTATTTTGGAAAAAAATGTAGTACAAGAAATAACCAAGAGTATCCAACTACGAAACATGAATATTATTTTTTATTATGCTGATAATAGAGTAGTAATCTTTTTCAAGATAGTCAAAGCACAATTTTTTGTAGAATTCTCAACCTTGCCCCCATATTGCCCTTGCTTATCTTCCTTATACTTCCCATCACCTTTAAATCATTGAAATTTTGAGAATTGATGGAAAAATATATCATCGGCAAGTTACTACACTTGTATAGAAAGATAACACATAAAGGAGATGTCATAGCAGAAGAGTTCAATTGATCAAAAATACAGCAGGTCCATAGATGAAGCCATTTGCTCAATGTACTCCGAGTATTGCCACAAAAAGGGTTTATTCTCTATGAGTTATTGGCTTTTATCCAAGGAGGTTATTGATGGCATATGTATGGCCAGAAAGATAGACACGCATTCCTTGCCTTTTGCAATATTTTTTGATCTAATCGATTAATTTTAATGGATGTGATGATTATCATGAACTCCATGATTACATGAACCGACTTAGTCAGTTATGATGACATCATAATATGGAGATCACAAATATGTATACATGTATTATTAATATTCCTATTCAAAGGATACCAGATTATAACATTGAAATATCCAGATATAACATCACTTATAGGACAAGAATGGTAGATTTCATACCTATTAGTGTGGAGACAATAAGCATAGATAGTGAGTACTTTTTAGTCGAAAGAATTCAATGAATTGATCCATATGAATCATCAAATTGTATCATACCAAACTATCAGGTAGGTGTATTCATATCATGGTATTGTAAGTGACCCTTAGATCGAAGACACCAAAGGTGTTGCTTCATTCAACGGTTGTGCTTTGATTATGCCATATGATTCCTATTCACTGAATTCCAAAGTTTCTTAGCTTGAGAATGGCGAGAAATTCACCATGATGATTAATTCGTCAAGGTAGGATTATTCACCCTCGGTACAGGAAGGTATAGTTATCCGATAAAGTCTTTAGTAAAGGTAGTGGAATATTGAAAAATAGTTTTTAGATGATTTCCCAATGCATCAATACTATGTGGCATGACCAATTAGGGTTTTATAATTGGTCGTAATCTATGTCAATATAGGAGTATCAATTAAATGAAGGACAATCCATTTAGAGTAAGTAGGTGACAGTAAGGTTCCATGACAACAAGAGGTGTAGATTGACACCCCACAGGCTAGAAACTCAAACTATTGATTTGGTTGAATTTATCTTTGATTAGTTGACTATATGTTGATGTAGATATTAATTAGGTTGGTCAAAATAGGTTATTGGGCCATTAGACTTGTTTGCTAGACTGATACAAGGGCCTAGAGCGTCACATGTAAATAGTATTTTGGATTTTGGATATTAAAATTATGGGGGTTGAATACAAAATTCTCAATAATTATGCATAAGGTAAACCACTGAATATAATTCAGTTAATTAAGTCAATAAAATTATAACCTAACATAAATATTGTTAATGTCTAATGTCTGGTTTATCAGTCATCATTTTACTTAAATAGCTAATAACTAGTAGAGGGTGTGGAACAATGAACCATGTTCGAGCAAACTCCTATCTTCGAACTCTTTCTCAAATCCCTTTAGCAGCATCTAATGTCGGCTCAACATGAGCACCATTCTCAAGGACATATTATAACTGCTCATATCTGAGGACTAAAATCAAGTTCTTGGGCATGTCATTAAGTTTTGAGTTGTCGAACAAGTTGAATTAAACATGACATATAATCGGTTACTTGGTGTGTGCTTATCGCAGATTGGATCATTTGAGATGTGGGAAATATTCACAGATTTGGTACAGATTAATAAGGACTGAATTTGATCATTTTTCACAACCCTCAAAAGCCTAGAAGGGGAGAAACCTACTACCCCAAAGTGGAGATCAGATTCAACCATCAAATAACCGTAAGTTTGCTCCAGCATGTATAATACAACTTATAAACCTACACAAGTTTACTCCACCAAGTCCAGCATGGGCAGTACCTTTGTTACTCAACTGGAGTAGATTTTTGTGCATCATTAAAGCTTTCTCCATAAAACTACTTAGTCCCTCTACCTTGTCATATTTCATTCGTTACTTATTAATCCTCAATGCAAATAATTGGGTCTGAACTTTTCTTCACCAACCCAATGTAAAGATATGTCAATCCTAATGAGGACCAGGTATGAGTTTTTAAAAATCAAGATGAGGCTTAAAGTAAGGGATTTTATTTTGGTCATGTATGCTTTGAGAGATAAAATGTAATCCCTAATTTGGTCTAGGACATATGAATTTATACGTCTTATATGTGCTTTAAGGATCTAAGTGTAGCTTGACTGTTGTTCATTTTTAACTCTATAATACTGATATCACTCTACATCAGACAACCAACCTTACTTAGCGATCCTACATTAGGTTTATCTAGGTTTTGTTAGGTTTTATGTTCTATCATTCTAAAACATAATATGCATATTCTAACTCCTATACAAAATGTAATTTAAATAAAATTTTAATCATTTTAAAATAATATTAAATTAAAAAATGCCTCATGAAAAAATAGTAACTAATCATTTAAAATTTTCAAACGACGAAATGAAATTTATTAAAAATTTAAATGATCACTTAATTCCAAAAATATGAATTTCATTTTATATCATTTTTTCATCAAACATATTTAATTTTAATTTATATAGATTAATAAATTTTGTTTTGTAATTTTAATTATTATTATATAATTTACTTTTTGCTTGAATATTAATTATATATATATCATAAGCTTAAATAAGTATATATAATAGAGATATCATACATAAATGTGAAATGACTCAATGGAAAGGGGTCTCCTTCATGGCCAGCAATCAAGAATTTAATACCGCCGGGCACAAAAATAATATGTGATTATTTGGGATTATGTGGCCAGTACTGATTGTGTGTTGATGCTTGGCTACTGATAAACACAAATAACATCCTAAATTTCATAGTAGTTTCATGCACTTTATGTGCATATTCTCATTGAAATTATCATAAATCCATGTTACTAGAGTTTCAACTGATTTATTTCACTGTTATAATGAATTTACAATCTTTATTTATTTTGCAATATTTTCATATAATTTTGTGACATTAATTTCATAATAAAATAATTTCATAAGTCATAAAATAATATTATTATGTAAATATTTAAAGTGGTCTATTATGTTTTAATATGATATTTTGATTTTTCTGGAATTTCATGTATTTTTATGGAATTTTCTGAAGTTAAATTCATAAAGAAAATAATTTTTTAATTCAGAAAATATAAGCTTGAGTTTATTTAAATATTTTTAATGAATTAATTGACTCTTCTGCTCCTAGATGTTTGTGCCAGTTTGGAAATCTGCCATACAATTCAGAGGAGAGAGAAAATAGGATGGCTCAAATCGTTCCAAATTGAAACGATGATATCTAAGGATTTAGGAGGAGTTTTGGCTGAAATTTTGAAAGTGGTTCCAAATTTTCCTCCTCTATTCTCCCACTATCTGGAATCTATATAAATGAACCCCCTATCATTGTATAAAAGACACCCTTGAATTTTTTTTCTAATTTTGATTAGGGAAGTGTTTTGCTCATGCAAAAACTCGTGTGGGTCTATTCATGTACTCCAAGAGTAAAGGATTGAAGGAGTGATGTTCAGAACAAGACACTTGATGAAAAAACACCATTTGGCTCGTTGGGCATGTAACAAGAAGGTTTGTGTGATCTTGAGCTTTTTCTAACTCATGTATTCCTCCTTTTGCTATGTTAGCATCACCAGTAGCCTAGGCTTCTAATCTCATGCACACTATCTTCGACTCTGACACTTGTCTCCATCACTCTAGTGATGATAAGAGCGATGTCATTCACCGCTCTCATGCACACTATCTTCGACTCTGCCACTTGTCTCCATCACTCTAGTGACGATAAGAGCGATGCCATTCACTGCTCTCTGTCGCTCGTTGATTCATATTTCCATCAACTCCTTTGCAATCAGCATGGTATCTCTTTCATCTACTTTACTCTCAATTCCATCTTCATCTACCATTTCCCGGCTCTGTCAAAGCACCGGCAAAGCTATTTTAAATTAGTTAGTAATTTTCTACTATAAAATGATGTTAAAATTCTTGAATTTATTCTATAAAATCTAAATAAATTAGGTTAAATAAGATTCATATTTTTCGACCTTCATGTAATTTAGGTTCATTTCTCTTCCCTATTTTATTTTTTAAAATTTAAATTCAGTTCTTAAAATAAATATAAAAATCCTAAAAAATAGAAATTAAATATAAATTTTGCTTATTCGATACTTGCTCCTTGTGGATTTGACCCTCGCTCTATGCTCACGAGGAAATTACTAATATTGTTGTATAAACCAAAAGCCTTAAATGAATATTTAACCCTAATTTACGGTTCATCAGCTACCCGATGATACTAACAATGTCAAGTATCATGACATAAATGAGTGCTCAGAACATACAAGCCATTGTACAGAAGAACTGATGGTGCCAGGCACAAACCTAAATTGCGCAAAAAAATTAACATTAATCTTTCTGTATCAACTCATGTTACACCAATTAATCTACGGCCTTGTGTTGTTCTTCTCTCTCTCTCTCTCTCTTTCTCTCTCCCTCTATCTCTCTCTCTCTATCTATCTATCTATCTATCTATCTCTCTCTCTCCAGAACCAATACATCGCATCAAGCTATATCTCATCATCCTTTGTTTTAGCACTATCCTTAGGCTTACCAAGTATACTCACACCGTTGTGCCAAATTTCGTCCATGGAAATGCATGTCATGTGCATTGATTAAGGCCACACAGCCCATCATGCCTCATATGTGTAGAAAATGTAGCCCAAACAGGTATATGTGTCGAAAGGTGAAATGGCACTAGCCGTCCAAGTCTTAAGCCCCCCATATGGCACTAACCATACATGTGGCAGGTAGTCACATGTCTTGATCGGCCTTTGATATTCTGCATGGTAGAAGCCATTCGCATGGCTTGACCCTTCCACTTGGACACCCATAATTTTGCACTAGCTGCCAATGTCGCTAAACCACCATCTGGTCCCCAGTGAGATGTGGATCAGGTCTGACTAATTTGCACAAGCGGGGCTTGTGCTATTGATAAACCCAAAATGTGTCATGTAATTGTACATATTTTAAGATCATTTTGGGACGATTTCATGTGTATTTTATCCAATTTTATAAGATTTTGCATCACATGCACTAAATAAAGAAAGTTGTAAAATAATGCATTTTTTGTGTCATTTTCATGCATGTTCCACAAATCTGAATATTTCTTAGTGAAAATGTGTTTAAGACATTATAATTTATAATTATCTATTTAGTATGTATATATGCTTTTGCAGGAAAGAAAATGGAGTTGTAGAACAGGCGATGGGTGATGCAATCATAGGCAATGACATGCAGGCATAGTGATGACGCACAGACCTGGGCGCGTGCCTAGACGACGGTCGCGCGGATGCGGGCGCACACGGACGGGTGCTGGGTCTACCAATCCACATGCACGGATGCTGGCTCTTGAGCGCAGGGCATCGGGCACACATCTCTAAATGCACGTGCGCCAAGGGCTGGATTGTGGAAGCTCCAAGATCCAAGATCTAGGCAGGATGGGTGCAAGAACCTCGTCTCGATGCGGAGGCTTAGCGATCGATGAAACGGGGTGGCGGGGCAGCGAATGAAGATCAAGATTCGAGCATTCTTGGAGATATTTATGAGAATTCCCAGAACACGTTGACGGCGATCAAGAAGCAGGCGTGGCGACAAGGTCATTCTTCCAACGAAGGCATGGCTCAACATGGTGAAATTGAAATTCTTCCCTGTGATCCATTCTAGAAAATGGTAAAGATGTAACTTCCAAAGGGAGGAAGGCGGGAGCCCAGAAGAATAAATCTTCAAATCTTAAAACTTTCAAATGAACTCCAAGTGGCTCCTTGGGCATGCCTCCCTTTATATAAGTGGGTCGAGTTAGGGGAAACCATCCCGTGACAAGGACTTTGCCCTCACCGTCCAGCAATACATGCAAAAAAATAAAACGGCAACGGGTGAGGCCCAAAACACAATAGCCCATCTGACAATTCAGAAAACCAAATACAAGAAAATAAAGACAACCAAGGCGATCGTTGCTAGGCCGTAGTTGAAATTTGGGCCTCAAGCGTCAGCTCGAGCTTCGCGTCGCAGTTGTTCCCAAGTTGTTGTCTTGCTAATGGGATGGTTCCCTAACAGAAAAAACCTTATGCGTGTGATCCTTTAGGCCTATGAACTAATTGATAACTCCATAATCTCAATAACTATTTATTAGCAAACATTATTCATTTAATTTTGATCATGAATTGATTTAATCTGACTAATAGATCATGTTGTCAATGTGTGATGTGTAATGTTACATCACATGCTCTAGAACATCACTCAATGCAAATGTGTCAGTCTAAATTATGACTTCATCATCCCAATAACTCTATTTTGGATTTAAAAATTAATTTAATATTGCACAATTTAATTATTTGTGATCGATATAATCAAAACAATAGGTTGAATAGCCATTCAAGGACCCCAATACACACGAAGCTCATTTATAGACATTTATGAATTATTTTTTAATTAATAAGAAAAGGCCCAATACACAAGGAGCCCACTCTTGAAACCCATTCAAACCTCTTTAAGAACTGAATCAACTAAACGTAAGAATTGTGGAACTAACCCATAATTTGAATTTGAAAGGCTTGTATTTAAATCATCAAAGGAGGGAACACATATCCAGGCTGGAAATAAAATAATCCTAGCCCTCCAAACACTTGGAATTAAACCAATGGATTGGAGAGTTAGGAAACTTTTACTTAATCTCTCCTCCCCTCTCTTTGTATTTCATCTTGGATTTTCGCTCTTAACTTTTTGTTGGAGGCCTAGTGCATCAGATTTCTTTGATACATTCTTCTTATACAAGAGTGTGGGAAAGAGAATTCAATGGCGATCAGGATTCTTGGAGAAAAAGTACCACTTGGACCTTCAGGTAAGTGGCAACAAGGTTCATGTCCTCTGCCAAATATTCAATTTGAATGTTGTCCCTTTTTTTCTAGTTGTATGTTCTGAAGGATAGCCTATACTTCAAGTTTTCCAATGCATCAAGCAAAAATCTAAATTTGATCATGTAGAAAAAGTTACAAAAGTTCTTTTTCAACAACATGTTTCTACCAAAGTCTGGCGCCTAGTGGCGCACTAGTGATCAAAACATTGTGCAGTGCCCAGCGCAGCCACCTACACATTTCACCAAGGGAATGGCGACCAAAGGCTCTGTTTAACCTTAAAATTTATTTCTTGCCCTAAAAAAATCCAAAAAATTCTTGAAAATCATAATAAATTATTATAAATTATCATAATATTTATTTCATTTAGTACGAATAGTTTTTTACCAGTTGTAAATCATTTCATTGATTTTTATCTTTAGAAAATGGTTAAAATCCATAAAAAATATTAAATCACCAAAAAAAATTATTTCAGAATATTTTTGAATTGAAATTTACTCACATTATCTGCTCCTTGTGTATCTGATCCTTACTTATTATGTTCTAATGAAAATTTCGAAATATTATTGCATAAAGCAGAGCATTAAAAGGACTTAAACCAAATTATGTTTTATCACTATCTCAAATAGTAAGGATAGACAAACCCACATTTGCTACATAATAATTTTTGGAGTTGTTTCTAGATGTGTCATAATACAGTTGGGAATATCATGAGCAAGGCACAAATATGATAGTCAAACCTATCACTATCCATCCACTCTATTTCTTCATTGTCTCATGTACTAGTACCACTTACACGACTATCATAAGAACATGATTAATAGTGTGGCATAAAACTAGCTAAGGATTCATGGAGATTAATTGAATAAATTTTTCCCGAAAGCATCATTCTAAAGGATATTCTCTATGTATCCTTAGTGTCACAACACTGGTTTTTATGGGATTTATCATGCTCATCATATGAGTGGGATAACAAAGTGCCATCATATCCAGATATCTTGAATGTCCTTTGCAAATATCTTGTAAATAGGAATCTTTAAAACATATGGCATCATAATTCAGTAATCATTCCATTTTTTGTCAACTTCATGATAAATATCATACATCAATATAGATGAACATGATATTTTAATGAGCCTAAAACAGATAAGGATGTGTGATTGTCCTGTAATCCATGTGATCCATTATATCAGATATGTAAAATTATCATCAAGTAAATACTATATTCCATGTTGTACATAAATTGTGATGAGACCAAACTTTTTGGGCTACCTAAAGACCTTGAAGATAGTCATCATGTACAATAAGTTCATGTCCTTAATAATGACACTTGTACTGAGTAAGAATTCAATGTCATGGATGTGATAAGTTATCATAATTAAAAGAAACACTATCATACAATTCAAAATAACTCATCGGTCTCAATTAAAGATGATATGGAATCTAGTTCAGGAGATACTATTAAGGAGAAGTTTTATAAGCTGCATATGACTGATAGATATACAATATCAAAAATTACATTTTGATCTCACGTGTTCAAGGTAAATATAAAATAAAATCAAATATTTAAAGTGACTGGATAGATTAGGAGTTTTCATATTCTTAGGACTGATTTTTCAGTAAATAAATTACTAGCTACACTATTTAGTCACATCCTAAATGTGTCCAAATTAAAATTTATTCATAACATGAAAAAATACAGGTCACTTTGCGTGAATTAACTAACATGTTCAAAACTATTGAAGTAAATCTTGATCAAAAAAATCTGAAGAGCCTCATTTGCTAGGATCAACCAGAATAAGATATTCCTGTTCCTTACAAAGAACAAGAGAATAAAGCACATGAAAACTTAGCTTTACTCACAAAAGACAATTGAGAAAGATGAATGCTTTCACTATGGTAAAAAAGGTCACTAGATGAGAACCTACAAGAACAACCTATATTAGTAACTCACTAGGATTGAGAGCATAGACATATTTCAGTTGCAAATAAGAAAAAAAAAGACACAAGGAAACAACACAGTGGAGTTGAATGTAGGAAATATTACAATTATTGTGATGACCACTGATTAGATCATAAATTTTATGTGAACTGAAGCATTTATCATTCAATTTATCATGTTATTAAATATGATATTTATTAATTGGATATAACTATGATTTTATGAATAATCTGGGTATTTTAACTAACCCTACTTGACTTAAATGTCCAGTATTTTTATACCTTGTCCATTGTTTTAAATCCCACCCTTTGTAAGAATTTATAGGAACTAAATGGATAAGTATCAATGGGCTAGAGAGTTCCATTTTATTTTTAGAGCTATTTCTTTGAGCTATTGGGCCAAATTGGAGTAACTTTGGTTTTGGGCTTCGAAAGAGAGTGAGAGGGATTTCTTCCATGTCTTAGATATCTTTACAATTCCCTTAAATCTCCCTGATAAAGAGGATCATGAAATTCAAATGAAGGAGCTTGAGAAATTAAAATTCAACCAAACAGAAAAGATAAAGGAATGGCAAGGAGAAAAAATAAGAAAAAATAGATGGGAATTTTATTCTACTGTAATTTATGAACACCATCTTCATATCACTCTATTTACCTTATTCTGTATCTTCAAAAGTCTTTAGCCAGTATAAAAATGTTCTCTGGGATCATGGTTGTTTAGCCAAATTTGAGTGTTTTAAAGTGTTCATCTTTTGCTCATCTTTTACTTCGCGAGGGAAATATATCTGATCCCAGAAAAAATTTAAAATCCAAGTTTATTAAGCAGCATTGAAATCTTGAGGCATGATCATCAACACTTTAGAAACGTGTCTTAATGTTTTACCTTCGTCATCATCTATTTCCTACACTTTTTCCTTTCTCAACACTTTATCTCTATATTCACCCTTTTATAAAAAATTTTATCCATTTAGTCTATTATTCTCTCATAATGCACATAAATTTTTATCTCTAGTTTTTAAAAATAAATTTTCATATTTCAAATTAGACTTCATCCATTTTTCTTGGAAATTTCTCGTCCCATTTCTGAAGTTACACTTACACCCAATCTCACAATACCTTCATGAGAACCAACTAGGTCCCATAATTTATCTGTGTGCATGGAAAAAAATTATAGTATGTCTCTTTCATATTTCCATACACTGAATTATATAGCCTCTTCATAGGTCATAGGATTGGCATCCACGAGATGGGCTATATTAGCATTACCTAAATTTTTTTTGTCTAATCTACTAACCAGATTATCTAGTTACTATATGACAAACATGAATTTGATTTAAATAGGTCATTTTAAGGCTCTGATTTATGAAACAATATTTATAAAATGTTCCTTGCTAGAATAGAGTAAGGGTCGAATCCACGAGGAGCAGGTAATGAGAGAGTATATTTGTTCAGATTTTTTCAATATTGCTAAAGAGAAAATCAATTAAATGATGGAAAACTATTCAAAATTATTTGAAAATAATGAAAGAAATATACGTTGTTTCTAATAATTTGTTATGAATAATTTTTTGGTATTTTTTTTAGGGTAAAAAATAAACTTTAAGGATAAATAGAACCGTAGACCGCACTTCCCATGGTGAACTTGTAGCAGAAACAAGTAGTGGACCAAAAAAGCTTTAACTCTTGCTACATAAAGCATTTTAAAATGTCGTTTGATGCTTTAGAAATCTTGAAGTCAAGGATATCCTCTGCAATTTTTACCTAAATAAAAAGGTGATAAAATTTGAATCAAACATTCAAGAGATCACACAAACCTTACTGTCACTTCCCCCAATGGCCAAGTAGTGTTCTTTCTCCAAGAATCTTGATCACCTTTGAACTCTCTCGTACACTCTTTTATAACAAGAATCTATCAGAGGAATCTGATGCATTAGGCCTCCAACAAAAAGTTAAGATCCAAAATCCAACATGAGATACGAAGAGAGGGGAGAAGATATTAAATAGAAGTGCCCTAACTCTCCCAGCCATTGGATTTGATTCTAAGTGTTTGGAGGGCTAGGATTACTTCATTTACAGCCTGGATCCAAATTCCCTCCTTCCCAGATTTTAAAGCAGGCCTTTCAAATTCAAATTGTGGGTTAGTTCCACAATTCTTGCCTTTAGTTGAGTTGGTACTAAAGGAGGTTTGAATAGGCTTCTAGAGAGGGCTTTCTATGTATTGGGTTTCTTCTTAATATATATTAGATGGGTTAGGTTTATACTTTCCTCCCATTTGTATCTCAAATTCACCACTGTATTTACCTAAGTCCTGTTTTTCAAATAAAACTCAAAGAAGATGTGAGAAATCAACTTGACTGAAAGGAGTAAAGTGGGGTAAGTCCCAAAAATCAATCAAATATATAAAAATAGAGGTATTGAAAATAAATCATAAGTATGTTATTTTATCCTTAAATGGTGAATAATGGTAGTTAAAATATAAAAATATGTAGTAAAAAGGAAGTATAAAACCATAATTTATTGATCTAATTTTATGTTGTAATTATACCGTATTAAAATTTTATTTTCTGTGTTTTTGGAAAAGTTCTGGAACTTATTCATCATCTAATAAAGATGAGCTGCTATTTCTAGTTTTCATCCCATTCCAGAATTTCTTTGACCTACTTTACTATAATTATCTTCTCATAGAAGATTTGAGTCTTTAATGAAAAAAGTACTTGTAGAAACAAAGACTTTGTTATCCTTTGGGTGATAGAAATACTTATTAATGTCTTCTTGGCATGTATTCCTAAAAACCAGGCTTCTCAGACCTGAACTCCAGATTATTTGTTTTGCCTCTTCTCATTGTCTAGACAACGCCATACTTTAACAGTGTTCAACTCTGGTTTTTTCATTAATAAATCTTATGGAGTCTAAACCATCACTTCTATTGATAAAATGTTCATTAAATATTAAACAATTAATTTCATACATCCAGATAAATACTAGAAATTGTATATAGAGTATTAGGTATAACGGTTTGGGTATTAATTAGGAAATACTGTACCCATAGTTAACTACAAGTCTCTTCAATCATAGAAAATTTGCAAATCTTTCCACATTCTGGTTCTTGATTTAATAAAAAGTTTAATATGTCTTTTGGTATAAATAAAATATCTATTTTCTTTGGTAAAGTTGTTATGCTTGGTGTGCTACTCGTCATATTTATTTGTCATGAATAACCTTGTAAATCAAGCTGCAATTCCTCCTATTTGATAAACCATTCATCATACATGTTTTTGGAGGGCCCATCTGCATAAGGATAACATTATATTTTGTGAATTTTTTATATTCCCTTTTATTTATTCTTCTTAATCTCATCAAATGTTTGATACGACTTCTTGTTTGATTCTCTGAGTCGTTCCTAAAATCATTACGCTTATCAAATATTCATACGTATATTTATTTGAATCTCGAGAACTTTTGAACAATAGAAATGAATTATGAATAGACACCTTTGCTTGAGAGGGCATAAGGCTACGTACATCAAAATATATCAGCTTGAATGTCCATAAAACATTCTCCATTTCATTAAGGTAATTTAGCCATATGGAATCTTTAAGAATGGTCATATGAATCAAAATAAAATGAACCTAAGTATGTTCTTCTGAGACCCAGGCAATACTCCTTTTCCAATATTTACAAGTTCAAAAAGCATGGCCTTATTCACATAGGATGTAATCTTCTTAGGATAAAATTCACTTGGAGACAATCTCAATCAATATCCAATGGGAATATTAATTTCATTATAGATTGAAAAGGCATCAAACTGTTTTATTAAAATAAAAAAAAACAACTTCTATTCAAAATATTTCATGAATATCCTTCGGATAATCATAAATAACATGCTATTTCTCTAACTACTTTTGTGTATTTATGTAATTTTTCATTCAAATGCTCATAAATACATGCTATGAAAGCTTAAATTGAGGTATTGCACTTTTTTAATAATTTTATGATATTTCTTGATTTATGGTATTTAAAAATAATTTTATGATATTTTTAAAATTTTATTTAAATAGTTTTATCGGTTTACTATATTTTAAGAATTATATTCTGATTTTATGGATTTTTAGGCACTTAAGTTTTATTTAAGTGCACGTTGGACACTTGACGATGACGTCAGTGTGATCTTCACCTTTTTCCACATTTTCGTCCTTTTTCCTAAGTTATTGTCAATAATAGCCTAGGTTTTTACAATCATGCATGCCAACTCTAACTCCAATTATTATTGATTTGTATCCGTCTCCAGCTCTATTGCCTTTGATGATGGTAAAACTGTCATCATTCTCCTCCCCCCTCTATGCACACCAACATGTATCTGCTACCATCTTCATCATAATCAACAGCGGTGTTTTTTTCATCATCTCCACTACACTCATGTAAACCATCATAGCCTTAACCAGCACTGCCAAAAGGTCATCTAAGGTATTTTAGTTAGATTTCATTTGTATTTCCAAATATAAATTTCCAATATATGTATATAATTAAATCATGTTAATTAGGAAAATTATATCCTAATTATTTTTAATTATTCTCATCAGTTTTATTTACTAAATTATATTTAAATCGTAAAAGTATACGGGCAGTGATTGCCTCCCCATCTTCATTGGAGTTCAAACTGATTTATCGGGTCATCGGGAGCCTGCCCCAACCGTAGGCTTCTTGTGTCACCCCCTGTCCCTCAATATATTCAGCAACAATTCACTATGCCTCATTGTTTTAAGTATTGTTTCAACCAATTACGACATTACATTCGTCTATTTTATGTGATGTAAACTGCCTCTCGATAGTGATCAGGGTCAGACGAGAATGGATATGTATAGAGTAAAATGTACTGTTGTGATAGAAAAATTGCGAGATGAGAGGGGGTGGAGATAGATATTTGATGAAGACGTGATTGTTAATAGGAGAAGAAGCAGGGATGATGATGTGAATAGAGTGAATGAAAATGAAGGAGGCTACAGGAAGATATAAGGGGAAAGGGGAATATGGTGAATGGAGGAGATGATTGAGGAGTTGGATGGTGGAAGATAGTGGTTTAGGATTTAAATGGAGGAGAGGACAAGGGACGAGATGGTAATAAAGTAGATGATAGATAATCGTGGGCGATTGATGAACCAAAAATTAGTGTTAGAAATGTCATTTTACGCTTCTAGTGTACGCAAAAAATATTTGTAAGTGTCCTTCTGAGCATGGGGGGAGGAACATTGGAATCCATGGAGTAAGTATTGAATAATTTATATTTCTTGAATTACTATATTTATTATGGACATTAAATATAGTTTAAAAAAAGACAACTAATGAAAAGTAATTCAAAATAATTTTAGGAAGTTGAGAAAATATTAATCCTATTTAACATAGTTTTTTCAAATTTTATAGAATAAACTTGCTACTTTAAATGTAATTTATATTAAAAATACTAATTAATTCTAATTTGTATACCTTTATCGATGCTTCAGTAGTGTCGGGTGAAGGTTGACGGTGATGGACATCAATGGAGTAGAATGGATGAAAAATATACCAATGCCGATGGCAATGAAGGTGGAGGGCAGGTATGCACCAACATGCGGCAAAGTTTCAGTGGCATGCATGATGAAATAAACATAGGGTATCGGTGATGGTAACTTAGGAAAAAGGGTGAAGACATGAGTTGCAAAAGACAAAGATCACACTAACTACATTGCCATGTGCTCAACATGTTGAGTTGTGGTTTTTTTTCACTTGTCTTGATCTGGACGTCACTCCTTAAATCCCTCGCTCTTGGAGTACAAAAACAGACCCAAACAGACCCGAACAGACCAAATTACTCTACTAATAATTACTAGGAACAAAAGCCAAAGGTGGCTTCCAAGAATGGGGAGTTCTAATTATAGATCCAAGGTGGTGGATGGATATAGGAGGGAAAGAAAGAACTATCCTCAAAATGTTCAATTGATTCTAAATAGCTAGATGTTATCATACGATTTTTTTTCCTCTGTTTTGTTTGACATATTGCTAGCGTGGCACATTATTTAATGTGTTGAAAAAGTGAAAAAAAATACAAAATAATTAACTATAATCAAAATTATATTTAATAAATTTTAGCATTATTTTTTATGAACTTAACATCAGAAAATGGCATCAAAATATAAGAAATACCCTTGTAAAATTTAATAAAAGTTATGACTTATCAAAATATTTTAGTTATGAAAATTATGTCATATAATTTAGTTAAAATACCATAGTATATTGGAAATTTTGAACTTCATTTTCAAAATGTAATAAATCATTTTAAGCCTTAATGACATTGATTAATGATAAAAAGCCTTAATCATTTGTCTCTCCTTGTTCTCATCAAAGCCACCATATCAGTTTTGGATTGTTTCTTTACTTCAACATTAAATTCAATCATTGGCTCAGATTCACATGTGTCATCCTCAATCAACGGCTGGCTTCACGTCATGTGTACCGATAGGAAAAAAATAAAAATTGAAAATAAAAAAAATTGATTTTCATAATAATAATAATAAAGGACACATGTGATGTGGCGCCACATCAGCACACACCGCGTCAATACACCTTTCATTATATAGTACATGTCTACACCACATGTACATGATCACACCACATGTACACGTGGCACCATTCGTCTAGTAACATGTGGGGTGGGTGCTGCATCTGTTCAGTTTTATAATTAATAAAATAAATGAGAAAATATAATTTTTCAAATCCCCTCATTGGCCTATGTGGGCATTTATATTGTGCAAAAAAGGAGGGGATTTTTTAAATCCCCTTCTTTTTTTAGTGGGCCACATCATCCTTTGTTTAGAACAATAAAGACAAAAAAGGTGTTGGTAATTAATGATATTAAAGCGTCTCTAATTGCTAGTTCATAATTTTATCACTTTAATGGTTTGTTGACGTTAATCATTGATGAGGATCATCAATTTGTTGATGCCGATCATAATTAGGAATAATCTATTAGTTGATATCCAACAAATCGAACGACAACACATGGGGCATCAAAAATGAAACCCCAAAATACATTAATAATTCATAAAAATTAAAAAATATATAAAAATAAACATATATTGACCAAGATAAACTGTATCTTCATGAATATAATGTCAAAAAATTCAGGAAAATCAAATTTTGACTAAAAATTATTTTCTTTTGAAAAATCCATAAAATACTTTTAAATTCAAAATGTTATT